>NC_081826.1:30752500-31055625 GCF_030867095.1 Alligator mississippiensis | reverse complement strand
CATTACTGTAATGAATCAGTGACAGCCTCTGATCCCAGCCCTTCCACCCCAGCCTGGCAGGGAAGAAGGAGAGTAGGGTGGTGGAAGGAGGTCTCCTGTCTCCGCAGGAGCCCTGGCCCTGTGGCACACTGCAGCCTGGCTGGGGGTGGGGGTTGTGGGGGAAGGAGTCTGGGGTCTCTGTCTTGGCAGCTGCCCTCGCTGGGCTGTGGAGTACCACTGCTTGGCCAGGGGGGTGGAGACTGCGGGGGAAGGGCTCCAGGGTCTGTGTCACTGCAGCAACCCCAGTTGGTCGGGGCTGCTTTGGGGGACAGACCCCAGAGCCCTTCCCCTGCAGCCAGTCCATGCTGTGCTGCAGCTGTCAAGAGGCCTGCAGGGACAAGGGAGCCCCCCTGAGGCCCTAGCCAGCAAGTTTTGGGGGGCCTTGTGGCAGGGGCGCTCAGTTCTTCCTGCCCCCCAGCCACTGCTGACAGTTGTCAGCTGGTGGGGAGGAGGCTGGGGAGAGGGGTGCTCTGGCAGCCTCCTGGGAGGTGTACAGGAGCACCTCCAGCAGCCAGTGTGGCCAGGCTGTGAACCCCACACTGAGCAGCGAATGTCTGTTTGGTTTGCTCTCGCTCTAACTTACCACGCTTTGACTAAAGTGTGATAAGTTACAGCACTTCCACCAAGCGCATTTTGAACATTTGTACTTAGCCAATTTCACTAATCAATTAAGTCATGATAAGATGTATAATTTTCAGTGTAGTAGAGTAATGAATCTATTTTAGCTATTCTCCTTTTTCTATCTGTCAGATTTTCTAATTAAAGAGGATGTTTCCTTGCTGGTTGTTGAAGCACTGCTAGCCACTCACTGCTATTTTCTGCCTTTCCTCTCACTATCTATTGGCAAAGAGCAAAATAGCAAGATTTTTTTCACAGTCTTTTTGAGAACACTTGTACCCTAGGCTCCATTGTTTGTCACTTGCTGCACTTGCCTGCTTGTGATGTGAGATGAGGATGAATGATGCATCACTGGATAAAGGAAAGAAGCAAATGCTCCACAAAGCTAGGAAAGGAGCATGTGGTTTCCTGAGTATGTATGAACATGTACCTTTTCCAGAAAGCACAGTCCAAAAATATTATCAAACAGTTATTCTCCCCTCCTCCTTGAAATAAAGGATGAAGGTAAAAACAAATCATTAGCTTACTGTCAACAAGGAGCTAGGATGGATCTAAGATGTTTTTATTATTATTGTTTTCCCTTTTTAGCTGAAAAAAAATCTTTTTCCCTAAGAAAAAAATGAATATAAATACCCACAATGTTTACATTTTGGGGGATTAATTTAACAGCATTTCTAGTCTGTGGAACCTGATTTTGCAGCTCTTTTGAATGATATTGCCTAATGTACTACAAACTGATGAGAACAACACATAAAAAATAACAATATCTTTGTGAGGAAAGTAGTGGCACTGGGATCAAAGTATCAGTCACCCTAATGATATTGCAGCAGGTCTGTTTACATTTGCCGGTACTCTAGTTTAAATGAGGGCTGTCTAATAGGGCTATGCAAAGCTTTGGTTGCTAATTCAATTTGGCGGAGATTTGGCTCGATTTGGTGGCCAAGTCTCCAAATCTGAATTGAATCAGGAGACTCTTTAATCTCTCCAAATTGAATTGGAACCCTCTGAGTTGATCAGGAGAGATTCAGAAAGATTTGATGATTTGGACATAGACACAGCTTTATATGTTTTTTCTACATTCCCCAAGGTACCAGGCAGGTTGTGAACGCTGAGATGGTGGGGCAGATGGAGCATCCCACAGGAGTGCAGGGGGGTCCCCAGCGCACTTGGTGGCAGACCCGCAAGTGGACCATAAGCACTTCTGGTCCACTTCTGGGTCTGTCGCAGAGCACGTGGAGGACTCTTTCCCACCCCCTGGCTCAGCAACTGGTGCCTCCTGATCTGAGGGGACACCCAGGGTCCCCCCATGGCAGATGGCTGAGCCAGGAGGACATGGGGGGGTGTCCCCCACAGGCTTGGCGGCAGACCCAGAAGTGGACCGGAACTACTTCTGGTCCATTTCTAGGTTCACTGCTGAGCACACAGAGGGCCCCCCCCGCACTCCTGTGAGACACTCCAGCCACCCCCCCATTACAGCATTCACAAGCCATACCTTGAGGTATGTAGAAAAACATTTAAAGCCATGCCTATGGCCAAATTGCTGATTCTCTGAATCAGCATTGAATCTTCAGATTCAGATTAAGCTGAATTGAATCAGGACAGCTATCCGAATCAGCTAATCGAATCACTGTCTCCTGATTTGGGCCAAATCTGAATCCAAATCGAATATGGCCCACTTCACATACCCCTACTGTCTAACTTCTCAGAGGCCAGGACCCATATGATCTGTGAGCCCCATGAACAAGGCTTGCACCTGCGTGAGCCATGGGCTCCATGGGCCACTTGTCATGTGGGTGCCCTCTCACTGCATAACATGCACAGGTACTCTAACTGTGGGTTCCCCTACTGCGCTGCTCTGTGTGGGCTGCACCATATTGCACCAAAATGCTCAGGGTCACAGGAGCAGGATGTGGAAGCTGGAGGAGGGAGGAGGAGCCCAGAGCTCCCAGCTCCTGTAGCTAGAGTGGGAGATTGGGGCCCACATATTAATACTTTGCAGGCTGGATGTGGCTAATAGGCCATGAGTTGGACAGTTCTAATCAAAACCATTTCTCAAAGCACCCACAACTTCTTTATTTCTTCTTCCACATAAGATCTGTTAACTTCTTTAGATACATTTTCCCCCTGAAAATTCTTTTCCTCATATAATTTCCATTCTCGAGGTCTCATCACATCACATTCAAGACATCCCAAGCACAAATGCGTTCATGCCTTAGTTACATCCATGCAACCTCAAATGAAAATAAAATTATAGTCTTGAAGATATGCAGATAATATTCCTTCTGATAAAGAAATTTGTTTAAACTTTAATTTAAAAAGAATACAAGCTTGTGCTTTAAAATCAAAGGGAACTATGTACTTAATCTGGTCTGTTGGCAGTCATCTGAAACCTCTGATGCTTTTTTGAAAACATCTTAGAAACCATCTGAGCTTCACATAGTGTAGCAGCTGTACAGACACTGAGGATTAAATATGTGTGTATTTAGGTTTAACAAGCTAGCAAGGTGCGTAAAAGCAGAAGAATTAGTTAATGGCTAGTTAATTACAGGACAGTGCCCTGGAGTTTCAGCAACATATGTATTTTTGGCCAGATATATTTTTTTAAAGGCACATACTGAACCTCTCACAGTCCCAAATAATTTGTGACAATTTTTTCTCTATTTCCACAGTCCATCTTCTGTAGTAAACAGAAGATTATTGTCTAGTTGTAAGTCAAAGGAAACCTTTTAATATGGTTGTAGTCAAAAAAGTATTTGCTCCTTCTAGGATCAGCATATTGTAACATTCATTTGGATGGAATAAAGAATTCAACCAACAGTTGAGAGAAACATCTGATTTTCACTTTTCTTTATGTAGTTTTATTGAGAAGCCAATGAAAATTGTCTCAATGGAGGGCATACCAGAGAACCTGGCTACTACTACATTACTTCAGCTTTAGTTTGATCTAACCTCCTTTGAAAACAGTGACTGAATCAGGACTGCAAGCATGAGAATATTTAATGTAGCAGTTAAAATGCCTACGATTTCACATTTCAGTGCTGTATCTTGAGCGTTATTTATCTCATCTAACTCATGTTTAGGTCAATTGAAATTCTACTGACTGCAACAGGAGCTGATATAGGCGTCATATAGTTTAACACCAACTATGATAACAGCACTGGGAAAAATGACCTAATACTAATACTATTTCTCTGAGATGATGCTTTCTTTATGCCCTTTGGAAATTTGGAATGAAAATTGCTAGTGTAATTTTACAGTTTGAAGGGAGTTCTTCTTTGTGTGCATTTCCCCCCTTGCCCCATCTACTTGATCAGAGATTCAAACTTTTTGAATTTATTGAAATTAAATTCCATTTGTTTTATTCCATTTGTTTTATTTATTAGTATAATTAGGACATTAGCTTGGCATCAGTTGGTTTCAACATCTATAAAGTTTTGTCCAACCAAAAAGTACCTCAACTCGCTTGTATAAGCAAAAGCCAGAAATCACAAAGGAAGACATACTTCTGTAATAGAATGAGAAAACTTCTGTGGCAGAGTGCAAAACAGAAAGGAAAGGTAATATAATCCCATAGTGAGAGGCAGTACGGGTACTCAGAAAACCCAAGTTCTACTCCTAGCTTTCTCTTAGCTAGGTTCCTTTGGGCAAGTCACTTTACCTCCCTTTGCATCAGTTTACTTCTATGAAATATGACAATAATATTTCCCTCCTTTGGTTTTTCATTTAAAGTTACACACAGGCACACATTTTGTTAGATTGACAATTCAATTCATTGACAGTCAATTATTGGTAGGTTGAAAAATGAATGCTGCTTTGTGCCAGTTTTGACAAAGGCACTGAACCCCTGGCCTCTGGCAAATTATGGCAGGGTGGGAATCTGGACCTTCTAAAATCTACTTGAAAGCAGAAGAACACATTCTGATAATAGCTATCAAAGCATCAACTGATCACAGCCTGTTTTATTGAAGAAAAAAATCAGTAGCAGTTAGTCTTTGACTTACACCAAGAGGGAAGGATGACTAGAAATTCTGAGTAATGTCTTGGTAACAGTAAACTTTGTTGAGTTCCTGTGAATCCAGAATATAGATTGATGAGTCTTCAGCTGATGGACTGGGCACAATTACATATCCTTTTTTATGGTTAACATGTAATATGACAAAATTCTCAACTCTCCTGTTTAAACAGTAACTGGCAACTTCATAGCATGCCAAGGTGCTGTAGACCAATAAGCTTCCAGGGACAGCTATACAATTCCCTTGGAAAGGGAGTATCTTTAGTAAGGTGGTAGTTGGGATTTTGAGAGGAAATTTCAATCTATTCAGGGTTCCTGATCCCAAACTCCCTATGGGCAAGGTGGAAAGTGTGCGGGCCGGGAGCGGTCCCAGGTTCTCGGGGGTGCGCGGCGCGGGCTGTGGCCAGCAGCCCTGGCACGTGGGTTGGGGAATGCAGGCCGGCGGACTAGAATTAGGCACGGACGCTTAACGGTTGATTAAAGATTATTTTACTTACACTGAAGATGGTTGTGGTGCAGGCAGGAAAACTTGCTTGAGTTGCAGTTACAGACAGAAAAGAAGAGAAGCGGACAAGAGTTCCTTCCACGTGAACCTCTAGCCCAATCCGGTTGAAGGCCCGTCATGTCAACCGAAGAAAACAACTCGGAGAAAAGAGCTCTGGATACACTCACACGAAGTTTGCTAGGCTCCGTGGAACTTGCGCGCAGGGAAGGGGTTCGTTGAGGGATCGTTCGGCGATGGGGAGAGGCCAGAGGTTGATCAGACCCCTATAGCCTTCTCAAGGTACGCTGGGTCCGATAGGCTCCGCAGCACTTAGAGATCTTCATGAGATGTGAAGTTCTCCTCCAGATGGTTGTGGAGTTCTCCAACTTGGGCGGAAACCGCTCAAGCCTCTTATACGGCTAGCAAGCCAATCGCCAGCTGCCATGTAGGAATAATTTAGAACTGGCCAATAGTGGGACACAAATTTGCATGCGGGTGGCGGGAGCTCCTTTGCACCATGCATTTCTCTTTGCAACTGAGAAATGCACCCTGCAAAGAAAGCTCCGAGTGGCGGGAAATAATTTAGCAGTGCCGAAGCGCGCACACATCAAATCACACCCTTGGGTTGTGACAGGAAGAAAGTAATCTCTCTCTCCTGTTCTGATGGTTAGTGGGAATTGTTGCTGCCTGCTAGACTCTCATTCACCACAGGCAGCAGGGCAGGTTGGGAGCTGGAGGTAGAGATGGCTAAAAAACAAACATTCGGTTTCATGAAAAATTGTGAGGTTTCATGGTTTGGTTTTATTCCACATGAAAATGAGACTTCGCAATTTTTTGTGTGAAAAACACAGAGAGAGATCTACCATCTGCCATCCAATAGGCCAGTGGTAAGATCGTTTCCATGAATAGCAGGGAACCAAACCTAGTCTCTCACCTCCAAGGCTAGAGAGAGAGACTCTGAAGTAACCAAAGGGGTTGAGAGAAGTGCCATAGAATAAGGAGCAAATAATCTGTCAACATGCTTGATTTTCACAGCTGAGTATTTTGATTTTTTTTAAAAGCCCTTAGACTTTAAAAGAACAGTGTAGGGGGCTCCATGAATTGAAACTGACTGGGCTTGAGGAAGGGGTGTGCAGTCCTCTTTGGGGAGGGAGCGCACACATTTCTGAAGATGCAGAGAGAAAAGCCCCTGGAGGAAATGGTCTGTTTTGAAAAGGCACAACGCAGAAATAATGAGTACTATTGGGCACATAAAAATAAAACCCCAGTAGACTGAAAATGGTTAAACAGTTCTGGGAAGATATAAATTGCAAAATTAGATCTGATCCATTGGTTTGGCCAGATTTGCCTTCTTACAGCCATCTGCGATGGAAGCTTGTTAAGAGACTTCAGAGAGAAGTTCACTACCCCTTGCATTTCTACACTCTGTTCCTTCCTTCTCCCTTCTCCCCACTCACATACCCTCACCAGTTGAGAACTAACACACTAAAGTTGCTGTTTGCAGATTGTAGCTGATTACTGCTTATTTAGGATTAGACAAAAAGTAATGTTAGTGCAAAAATGAATGCGAGTATGAAATATGAAGCATACATTAAAATAAAATTGTCTCTGTCACTGCGTTTATGGCCTTCACTAAACTAGAGCTATAGCAGGCTGTGGTTAAACCTGCTGAATCATAGATCTCTACAAAGGTGATTGTGATGTAAAATGCAAACTTTAACAGTGTTTTAAGTACCATGAAGAAACCTGTAGATCATGAAAGTATTGATTACAACATCAGAGCACCTTTTTCCACTTTGGAGAGGAGCTTGCAGCTTGCTCATGCAACTGGTGAAACTGTTTGTTACAATTAATGTGCTTTTTTTAGTCCATCCTGGATTTTGGTTAATGAATCAGCTACACACGGAGCCTGATTTCCATCTAACATGCTTGCTATTCATCAGAAGTTACTGAATACTTTGGATAAATAACTTTTAGGCTCTGGGTTGTTTGTGAAATGTTCACTTCAGTGATTCAATATTTATTATTCATATTTTATGATTGATCATGTAACACACAGTATTGTTTCTCTTCCCTGACTGGATACCTAAACCTTTTTTGAATGGAGAAAAAAAGAATAAAAAATAACTTGCATATGGAACAATTATTGGATAAAATTTATGAACATTTCAGATTAGCACACGGACATTCATGAATAACTGGTGGCTGTTTAACCACACATAGAAAACAAATAGGAATTTAGAAATGAGAATATAAAGATGCAATTACATTTTTCCTAAAATAACTCACTTCATCAGATGCTGTGAAAGGACATGTACAAAGTAGTCTGTCAAATAGCTTGAGACTGCTCTGTGCCCTTTGACAGCATTTGATGAAGTGCATCTGAACTCATGAAAGCTTACACGTCTCTGATTTAGTTAGTCTATAAGGTGTAGCTCTACCCTGCATTCTGCCTGGCTTCAGACTAAAACAGCTAGTTACCTCTTTCTGTATTATAGTGTGTGTGTGTGTGTGTGTGTGTGTGTGTGTATCAGGTTTTGTACCATCAAATCCTATCCATTATAGGTCACCTCTTTAGATATTTCTCTTCTTCAGCCCAAGAATTCTGTACTTAAACTGCAAATAAGTGTTATTGTGAGGGAGAAATAAAGGTTTCCTAACTAAAATATAGAAAGAAATGAATAGTTTTTCCAATATCACTTTTAGCACTGATACAATTTTCAAATTAAAATGCTATGTGACAAAATTTCCTGCCAAATAATATCCCTCAACCTTTTGAATTTCATTATATATTAATTATTCCATCTTTTTCATCAGTAAAGAAACAAAATATCGGGTTCAAACTTCCTGCTGCCTTTCTCTTCTTAGCAAAGATAAATCCCAAGGCCAGAGTCACTTCTTCAGTTAGTGAGAGGAAAAATGATTAATTCTAACGCTTATATCCATTGCAATAAATCTGCCCACCAGCACATTTCACCAGCTTCCTGACAATTTGCTTGTTAAAGCCCAAGTAGACTGATTAAAAGCCATCCAAATCGCCTTCAAAATGAAGAGTTGTCCTGTGAGCTCTCTTCCAAACCTTCTAATTACTGATCTCCCAAATTCTAAACAGGGACATAAGCTACCTTTAACTTATTTTTCCAAGAAAGAGAATAAACAGAAACTCTTTATTGGATCCAAAAGTCTAACATGTCATAACTTTCCATGGCTGTTCTTTATGGGCATCTGTACACATGCTCTGGGGTGCAGTGGGGGTGGGTGTTTTAATTAGAGTAGCACTTGCAAGCCACTCTAATTCAAATGCCCACAGTGTCTCGTGTATTCAGCATTCTGGGGGGGTTGTGGGGGCCCTTTTAACTGAAAGCTTGTTTACTGGGCTTTAGTTAGAGGACCCGTGCTGCTGTTTTGAAATCGGGGATTACTGAATATATGTCACGGCGAGGTTGCTGGAATGTTCTAATTCGAACGTGTTGGAGCAGGCATCTCGCACATGTACAGGCATCCTATGATGTCGTTTTGGGGAGTAATGCACTTAACAGCATCTCAAAGGAGAAAAGTAGGAGGTTGGGCCATGAAAGCCTGGCTTCAAAAGTACCATATTTCCTCAGTATAAAGTAAGGATATATATATCCTTAATCATATAAGGATTTTTCTTCCTATTTAACATGGGGAACAAAAAATTAGAATTGTGTGTGAGGGCATGGGGGGGGGGAGGGGCAGGTGGTTGCTGTGGCTTGGACTCCAACCCTTACCTGGGATCAGGGCTGTAGCTGCTGCTGCTGCCTGCCCCACAACCCCCTCCCCACAACCTCTGCACTCTGCCGTCTCCACCCTGCAGTCTCTTCCCCCTATTTCCATCCTGCCACAGCTTCTTTTCCCCAACCTGTTCCTCTCCCGCCCCCTCCCCCTCTTACCCTTGCTGTGTGTCAACTGGCTCCATTCATACTCAATCTGGAGCAGTGAGCAGAGCCCCATCCCAGCTCTGTAATAGCAATGTGCAGCCCACAGTGTTACTACAGGGGCTGGGCTCAGGTTGTGCTCTGTGCCTCAGGCTAGAATGGGTATGGAGCCTGCTAGCATGGGGCAGAGGCTGGGGTGGGGGGAAGCAGAGGTTGGGGGAGTGGAACAGAGGCTGAGGGGGAGGGTGAAGCAGAGACCTGGGGGGAAAGAGGGATCTGATGCTGCAGGCAGGGAGAGGGGGATCTGGGGGCAGGCAGGGGGCAGAGGTAGCAGGGGGGCATGTACACATAGGGAATAAGCTGCTTGACCTCCCCACACTACCTGCCTCTCCACTGCCAGTCCCCCTGCCATGGTGGAAGGAAGGAATTAAGAATGATCCTCTAATAATTATACTCTATACATGGAAAATTATACCAAATTTATAAATTTTCTATGTATAAAATCTAATTATTGGGGTATCATCTTAAATTCAGGATTGTCTTAGATTCGAGTAAATCCAGCATCATTCCTGATCTGCTAAAATTGATGGGACTTTTGTTTTTAATGCAAAGTCATCAGTATAAAGCCCTGAGCTTGCACCCCATTACCCATCCCAGTAACAACTGCCAGCCTCCCATAGACAGTATAGCCATAACTCTTTAAACAGAGCAATCTGCATAAATGAAACATATTTTGCTGGTTTAGTAATTTTGTCCTATCAAGAGTGATTATTTGATTGCTGTAGTTTTCAGAGCGCTGAAGGTTTAGAAACAGCCTCACAAAATGGGTTCCACATACTTTCCTGGGCTGTTTTCACAAATTAGCAGCACGGCAAAAGACACAGCAAACTGCACATGCATGCTCTTCGGGATTTGCCCGCAGAGTCTAAACTGTGAGCCAAGAATTATATTCAGAGAAGAGTTTAATTTTTGAGCTCTAAACAAAATGGTATGCCCACTTTGCGTGTGATATCCATGACTAATATTGTTGTTTGCAGGATGGGTTGCTGTAGTGACAGTATCATAAGTGTACTGAAATCCAGACCAAACCTTTCAGGAAATATAATTAGATTCCAAGTAGTATTTAATTGCTTGTTTACAAGATCTTCCAAATCAAAAATAAGTTTAGAGGAAGTGAGAAGTATTACCTTGTCTGCATGACAGAGAGAAACTGAGTTAGCTCTTTGTAGTGGAATGGTTAAAAATACAGTCAAATGTCTTAGAAATGATGGGCTCCTATACAAATATGTGGAGCCTGCTCCGACATGCTGGAAATCCACTCGATTAATCAAGTCTGCTGGAGCATGAAAATTGATGTGCTCTGGCAGCCTTCCACATCACATGTATCAGCATTGCTGTCCATCTCTGTGCTGAAAAAATGGTGGTGGTGCACTTTGAAATAAAACACATTCGATGAGCTTTAGTTCAAAGCACCTGCTGCCATTTATTCAGTGAGGGGACACACAATGACGCTGATACATGTGACGCATGGGCACTTCTAATTAGCGCAGCTTGCTAATAAAGGTGCCTGGTGCCGCGTCCCACAGCACATGTAAAAATACTTGATGTGTCCATACCTGCCTCCTTCCATTATGTGGGAACTGAAGCAGACTTCAGAAGCTATACAAGGGGTCACAAAGTACTGTCTACAAATTGTGAACCTGTGGCCTATGGAGGCAGTCCCTGAGGCAGTCCAGAGGGAGTGGTTTGGGGTGAGCCAGAAGTGGGATGGACACCATAAAGAGGCCAGTAATTTTTGTGCAATCTAAGGAATGCATGGAGACCAACCTGCCCTATTACTACAAATGCTCACCTCAGTAGTGGGGATAGGGCTGGGAATGACACCCTTTGAGGTTGAGACAACAGAAGAGATCTCAACTAAGAACTGCTGAAACTGTTATCTGGGTATTATGTTTATTTTCTACACCTTCTTTCATATGCCATCAGTGTGTATAATAGGAGTTGTTTTCTCTTCCTTCAAACTTCTTCTCTCAGTGCCACAGAGGGGGTGATATCATATGCTAGAGCTGACTTCAGGCTTCAAAGCCTGTTTTGTCAGCTATTGCTACCTGGCACTGGAGTCGCATCTGGACTCAATCTAAGTGTGACTGAGGTAGCTACTGTTGACCAAGTACCTATAGTGTACTCTTGTGCTCACTGTTCTCAAACTTGTTCTAATTCCTGGATTTCTAGCTCTGGTTAAGTATTAGTTTTGAGGGTCTGGAAAGGATTTTTCTTATGAAAAAATGGATAAAGTGATGTATGGATTTTTTCCATCCTTCCATGAAGGTCTCGCATGTGTGGGGTTAAAATGCAACTGTTGCAGTATTCATGGATTCTGATGTGGCTGGCCAGAAAGGTTTTCAAGGCATTTCTGAATACAATGAGCTGCTTGGGCATTGGTCCTGCACATGACATTGCTTCTGTTTCTTTGACAGTATCTGACTACCCTCGTCTTTTTTCTCCTGTCTCCAGGGGGTGGGGGTAGGGATGGGTGATAGAGAGTGGTATGAGGGAGGGACTCTGGCCTCCAGTTGGGGTGCCCAGACAGGCTTGAGGACATAGAGGTGTCACACTTGAAATGCAGATAAATTTGAGGTGGCTGGGGCAGCAACAACAAATGAGACTTCAGAGCATTGCAGTCATACAGGATACATTGATTTATTGACAGATTAAGCAAAACAAAATGAAATAAGCTGATACATTACATATAGGATGAGTAGTGTTTGCTTGATGTTGCTGGCCAGGCTAAGTTGTCAGGCAAAGGGACCATAGCCCCCAACTATAGCATGATGGTGTCTTCAGTGTCACGTACCCAAGCCAGCAGCACCAGTTCCTCCTGGGGGGGGAGGGCTACCTGGACACCTACATGCTGCACTCTGCCACCCAGTGAGTCTGCTGAAAGCTGCACATTATTGCTACCAGCTGAGACTGACTGGAGCCACCTGGCAAACCAGCCCCAGCCACGTGACCAGCCCTGCTTTGAGGGAAAGGCCCTCCCTTCCCTGCCCCAAGCCCCTGCCTCTGATCTCCCTCCCCATCCAGAGCAGGGCACAGAGTGGGGGGCTGGCCCTGGGGTACCTCCCCAGAGAGGCCTCCTTTGGGGAGGGGAGGGGCATGGGCAGCTCTGCACCCCAGTCTTCCAGGAGCTCTATGTCCCCTGAGACAGACAGACAGGTTGGCCTGCAGAAGGAGAAAGCGGGGAGCAGGGTCTGGAGCTGCAGCAGCAGCTCCTGCTAGAAGGCTGGGCTGGCCTGGCCTGGGAAGGAGGCAGGGGAGGCAAGCTGCCTGCAGCCAGCACCCAGTGACCTCCAGCCCTAGAGGAGCAATCAAGGATGGGGGGGGGCCTGGCTGGCAGCTGCCTGGGCCCAGGCCTGCCTGGCTGAATTACCATGGTCCATGGGCACTTGTGCATGCACAACTCCTGATCTGAGGCTAGGCAGCACATGGGCCTCTGGTACAGAGCATCTTATTGAGAATTATTGCAAACTCTCACAAACAGCTTTTATCATCATGGTACTGGGGGTGGACAGTAGAGTGGGGTCCATGGGCAGCTGTCCAGATGGGATACAGTGGGGAGTGTGTGCCTCGCCCAGGGCCTCATTGGTTACACCAGCACCATGGCTATCAGAAGCCTGGGGCACTGGGCATCACTGCCAGGGGCAGGGGCTGGAGTAGCCATGGTTGTAGCCATGGAGTAGGCTGTGGCAAAAGAGCCATACATGCTGGCCCTGGTTTCTGCATGCTGCTTCTGGCCAGAAAAGTAGCAGGCCAGGCAGCAGGGAAGGGCCTTTTAAAGCCTTTTAAAGATGGCTGCCAGCTACTGGAGCCTCAAGCTCCCCCTGGTGGCAGAAGGCGTGCATTGCAGGACCCCAGGAAGCAGGAGCAGCAAATTTGCTCCCATGTCTCTGCGCATGTAGACTCTTGCTCAGGAGCATTTGCTCATGAGTAGTTTACTTGCAAGTAAACAGATCCCAGATCGAATGCATGTGTAGACTCTCCCAGTTTGTTGTAAATGGTTATTCTTATATTGTTTCACAATCTTAATGAGTTACTTAAAGGTAACAGAGCTGCAAACAGAGCAGGAAAGGAAAGAAAAAAGCAGACTCTTTGAAAAAGAACCCCTCAAAATCCCTCTTGGCTTTGACATAAAAACCTTCTAGGCCTGAAATATCATTCAGCAAAATGAGGGGCATAGGCTACAGAGGGGGTATTGTATACATTCCCAGATTTGTAGTAACTGGTGTTAAGATTGGTATTGAAAGGTCATGTCTATACATTCATTAATGTGCCATCGTTACTGCACGTTAAGTTTAGTACTTGGTTAACCAGGTACTAAATCAGTTCTCAGTAACTCTTGCTACCGTGCAGTATCACTGGCACATGGCTTTTTCATAGACATTAGGGGCTGAATGGGACCTTGCAAGATCATTGATGCTTACTGTGCAGTAGCCTAATACTACTGCACAGTAGCATATTAGCATAGTTTTTGCCCAACATGCCAATGTGCAGTGTTATTAAGCTACTGTGCAGTTGGCATCTGTAGATGTGGATGTAGATGTATCCACTGAATTCTATTTGGCAGTTTGGCTAGTTACCCGAGTTAGGTGATAAGGTTTCCCCCCCACCCTTTAATGTTTGAATCTCTGCATTTAACCATACCAGGTTATATGTGTTTCATCATTTTCTCATTCAGATAACTAGTCTTCTGGGTGGCAGCCAATTCTATTATATTTGTATCAATAGCTACCATCAGATGGTTTAGGATATTTGTCATTTAATGTTTTATCATTTTCTTGTCATAATAACAGTAAGCTGGTCTGGACATTACAATTCTTAGATGGCTGAAGCAAAGGCATCACTTAGTTTTTGACCTTGCATCTACAGTCACGTTCAAATGATGTGTCAACCTACTCAGAATATTGTATCTAGGATGCCTTCATGAGCCAGTCAACATAAATTTAACAAGAAGTCATTTAGCTGGAGAGAAGCCCATTCTGTATACATCAGAGTAGGAATGGAGGAGGTGAACCTGGCAAAGTATCATCCTATTTCTAAAAACTATATGAGTGATCATTTGTTGTTTTAATTATGCAGATACTTCAGAATTCTTTTTTTTCCCCTCCGTAAAATGAAAAGAATAAAAACAGGAGGAATTTATTCTATTTTCAAAAGGACAGTATACAGCTTCAGTGGTTTTCTTCTCATTAAATAACACTTAGGGACAAGGATTTTGGAGCCTAAAAGTCAGTTGCCTGACCTCTAGAGCAGAATCCAAAACCATGTTTGAGGTGCCCAGTTTTCCTATACAGTCCCATAGGAAGAGTTAAACGTCTCAGAGTGGATGCAAACAATGATTTTTTTCCAAGTGGGGAGATACCTAGAGCTAGTCAATAGGAAACATTAAGGACAGGCATTTTCATCTCTATGGCTTGAGCAACTTACTTAGGGCTGCAGGGGGTCTGCAGCTCTGAATTTTATCCTAAAAGTAGGTACCACAATCTTTGTATTAAAGAATGACTAGAGGTCAATTTTTCTTAGAAAGCACAGCCTACAGTGATGTTCACTGTTTTTATGATAGCCTAGCGGTTAGGGCATTCACATTTTTACATTTAACACCCCTTTGGTAACAGACAGAAAGTCTATGAAACAAAGAGTGGAATCCAGAACTCCTCCTTCTAGTGAGTGCTCTAACAATGTCATGCACCATTATGTGCTCTTTCTTGCTGGCCTAATTTTTTATTCTCTTTTCTCTTGCAGAGCAGAGCAATGCCAGCAAGAGCAGTGGACAGTGCCCGATATAGAAAATGCCAACAGTTTGGTATTTAGGGCACTTGCCTAGGATGTGGGTTTGAAATCCTGCAGTCTGAGGAGTTTATGATTCCAGGTCTCTGCCTTGCTGGGTGACAGCTCAGGATTCTGGGTGATTATATAAAAGATGAGTGCAAGTACCTCAACCTCATCCTCAGTGTGAAAGAATATAACTGAGCCTGTATTATGTGAAGTGCTTGGACTTTTCAGTGCTGTCAGGCATGCTCAGAAAACCTCTACCAGATGAAGCATCTCAGGTTTGAAAAATCAGGGACAGCATCCTAAACTGAATGCTGGAGTACTGTTTGAGGCATCTATGGACTTATGGAAATAAGTACATAGTTTTGCAGCTGGGCACAAAAGCTGCAAGCCACAGCCAGCTCTGATCTTGCCTTTCAGGCATGTATCTGTCTGCTGCCCATGATGTTGAACTTAGTCCCATGACACAAGAAATGCTATTAATACTACAGAAATGGGGACCTATTCAGATATATTAGAGTGATGACAAACTTCCTGGGAGTAGTAATTTTCTGGCAACATCTAAGTGTACGTGCCGACATTCACTGTACCCGATTTATGATCTCACAGTTTATTTTAATCTGTGTGACTAAATTGGGAACAGCTTGTGCACACATTCACTAGTGCTGGGAATCTGGTCTACCTGGTGTATCTGTACAAATTAGGGTTGGCGGTTCTATGGGGAGGGTTGTCCATCTGGGGGTGGAGGAGTCAGGGGGATAAAAAGAGCCTGGTTAGGGTAAGGGGAGTGTGAGGGAGGAGTGGGGAAGAGGCTGGAAGAGCACAGTCCCAGCCTTGGGGCTGTGCTCTGAATTTGTGCAGATGTTCAGTAGATTGGGCCAGCCATTCCTGATTGAACTTAGTGCACCTCCTCGAGTGCACTAAGTTAGATCAGGCTGGCTATTTTTTGCCTGATTTAACCACCCTGACTGTCTGTACAAGGCAGCACTTAGAATGGCTTAACCCTAGGTAGGCTGATCCAAGTGTAACATCTGCACATAACCTAAGATTTCATAGATTTCATAGATTTAATAGACATTAGGGCTGGAAGGGACCTCAGAAGATCATCGAGTCCAGTCCCCTGCCCCAGGGGTAGGAAGTCAGCAGGGGTCATAGGATCTCAGCAAGATAGACATCCAAATTTCTCTTGAAGGTGTTCAAAGTAGGTGCTTGAACCACCTTCGGCAGCAGTCTATTCTAAACCTTGGGGGCTCAGACTGTAAAGAAGTTCTTCCTTATGTCTAGCCTGAAATGGTCTTGGAGGAGTTTGTGACCATTTGACCTTGTTATCCCCTGGGGTGCTCTGGTGAACAGATGTTCCCCTAGATCCTGGTGAACACCCCTGATAAACTTTTAGGCTGTCACCAGATCACCCCTGAGCCTGCGCTTTTTCAGGCTGAAGGGTCCCATGGCTCTCAGCCTCTCATCATAAGGTCTGTTTTCCTGATCTCTGATCATGCCCGTGGCTCTCCTCTGCACTCTCTCAAGCTTTTCCATATATGTTTTGAATTGCAGAGCCCAAAACTGGACGCAGTACTCCAGCTGCAGCCTCACCAAGAAGATATGTCTTCAGAGTGGAATGTTGCTGGATTAGAGACTGATTCTAAAGGAAAGGAGACTGTATGCATATCCAACATCTCCACAGAGTGAGGACATCAGAAATGGGAGCAATACTTAAAATGTCTTATACAGAAATATGACTATTTATTTCCATTTTATAAGAGATCCTATAATATTGTGCAAAAAAAAAAGCTTGCACCTTGGAAAGATCTTCAACTTAATATTATCATCCTATCATTATTATTATGTGTATTCATTTCTGACTTTTCTACTTTTTACCCTTATTCAGTTTTAAGGTATAGCTGAATGCTTAAGGTCTTCTGTTAATTTTGTTTATAATTAGCAAACTGTCATATATTTGCAAATTGCATTCACCATGTTTAGATTTTAAACCTATTAAATTTAGCTAAAATCTTCAATTAGCAGATTGCTTTTTATCTGCTAATTGAGCATCTGTATGATTTCATAGATTTCATAGGCATTAGGGCTGAAAGGGACCTCGTAAGATCATTGGGTCCATCCCCCTGCGCAAGGGGCAGGAAGTCAGCTGGGGTCAAAATATCCCAGCAAGATAAGCATCCAAATTTTTGTTAAAAGTGTCCAGAGTAGGAGCTTGTGCCACCTCTGGGGAGCATCAATCTAGGTCTTGGGGGCTTGGGACAGTAAAGAAGTTTTTCCTTATGTCTAGTCTAAAACGGTCTTGCAGGAGTTTGTGACTGCTGGACCTTGTCATCTCTTGGGGTGCTCTGGTGTACAGGCATTCCCCCAGATCCTGATGCACACCCCTTATGTACTTATAGGCTGCCACCAAGTCACCCGTGAGCCTGCGCTTCTCCAGGTTGAAGAGTCCCATAGTTCACAGCCTGTCTTCATAAGGCCTGTTCTCTTGCCCTCTGCTCATGCACATGGCTCTCCTCTTGACTGTTTAAAGCTTCTCCATGTCCTTCCTGAATTGTGGAGCCCAGAATTGGATGCAGTACTCCAGCTGTGGCCTCACCAAGGCCGAGTACAGTGGGAGGATGACATCCAAGGTCTTGCTCAAGATGGCAAGCCAGAGTTTTGTTCGCTTTGCTGGCTGCAGTATCACATTGGTGGCTCATGTTCATCTTGTAGTCAGTCATGACCCCCAAGCCTCTTTTGGACATGGTGCTAGTGAGTGTAGCATTGCTGAGCCTATAAGGGTGATGTGGGATTTTTTTTTCCATGAGGTGGAGCACTTTTCATTTCTCCATATTGAATTCCATCAGGTTTTCATTTGCCCACCTTGCAAGCCTATTGAGGTCAACCTGGATCACCAACCTATCCTCAAGAGTGAACACTCTTCCCCAGTTTGGTGTCATCAGCAAACTTAGCCAGTCCACTCCTGACACCAGTGTCCATATAATTTATGAAGACATTAAAGAGTACAGGTCCAAGAATGGAGACTTGGGGGACACCACTGGTCACTAACTGCCATGATAATTTCGTTTCGTCCAACTACCACTCTCTGGGTCTGACCTCGGAGCCAGCTCTCCAGCCATTGGACTATAGTGTAGTCAAGAACACAGTTGCCCAATTCTTCCATGAGGACAACATGGGATACCAGGTCATGGCTTTTTTAAAGTCCAAATATTTTATATCAACCTCTTCTCTTTTGTCCAAGTGATATGTCACCTGGTCATAAAAGGAAATGAGATTGGTCAGGCAAGACCTACCCGCAACAACCTGTGCTGGCTGTCCCTCAGAACGTTGCTTTCTGTTAGCCTGTTGAGAATGGTTTCTTTGATAATTTTTTCCAAGATCTTTCCAGGGATTAAGGTCAAACTGATTGGCTTGTAGTGTCCTGGTTATTCCTTCCTCCCTTTCTTGAAGATAGACACTACATCGGCCCTCCTACAATCTTTGGGTACTTGGCCTGAGCGCTACAAGTTCTTGAATATCCTTGTCAGTGACTGCACTATGATGTCTGCCAGTTCCTTTAGCATTCTTGGGTGCAATCTATCCGTACCAGCTGATTTGTGGGCATCCAGCTTCTCAAGGTATTCCCTTACAAGATCTATGCCAATGATGGACATATATTCACCTTCACCCCGGTCATCCTGCATCATGTTAGGCAGGGTGGTCCCTTTGGGCTGGTGAAAAACTGACGCAAAGTAATCAATAAACAGATTGTTTTTTTTCTGGGTGTCAGTCGTCAGCTATCCCAAATGGTTTAGCAGGGGTTCAAAGTTGCCCTTGTTTTTCTTCCGACTCCCCATGTATCTAAAGAAGGACTTTTTATTGTCCTGGATTCCTGTAGACAGTTTGAGTTCAGTTGCTGGCTTGGTTTTCCTAGTTTGTTCCCTACAGGGACAGACTAGTGCAGAATACTTCTCCTTAGTGGTGTTTCCTGTCTTCCATCCTTTATAAGCCTCTCTTTATAGATGTAGGTCCATATGTTCCCTGTTGAGCCAAAGGGGTTGCTGAGCCCTTTTACCACCTTTCCTATGGGTTGTCTGGCCTGCCCTTGTGCTTCTAGGATTGCTTCCTTAAGGAGCAACCACTCACTGTGAACTTTCTTCTCTGTCAAATCATGGTTTCTCAGGGCCTTGACAACAAGCCTTCTGAGCTTATGAAAGTCAGTTTTCCTAAAGTTGAGGACTACTGCATTGCTGACAGATTTGCCACCTTTGGGGTGGGTAGAGAAAGTGATCAACTCATGGTCACTGTCACCCAGCTTCCCTCTGATTCTTAGGTCACTGACTAGATCATCCCCTTTGGCCAGTACCCCTTTGGCCAGTACCTCTTGTTGGCCCATAAACTTCTTGAGACAGGTAGAGCTCATCCACACATGTGAGGAAGCTTTGAGACTGATAAGATTTGGCTGAGTGCTCTTCCCATGAGATGACTGGGTAGTTGAAGTCTCCCATGACAACCATGCACTGACAGCATGCAGCCTTGGCCAGTTCCCTGGCGTATGCACTGGAGTATGCATTCCCTCAATATGCGCTGAAAGGAAGGTGAGGAAATAAAATAATCAGGATGAAAGCATAATTTACTGTCAGAATTTAATAGGCAAATTTTAATGGTGTATAACAGGTCATGTACTAGTTCAGGAACACATTTGCTCTTTAGTTACCTAGATTTTTAGTTGGTCTGGGTCTTTAGTTTGTGCAAACTCAATGGTGTTGTGCATGTCTAATTGAAGGTGGAATTTAGCTGGCAGCTTACAATATACTGCCTCATGCTTTTGTAACAGATATTTATACAAATGTATCGTATACTTGCAACTGTAACACGTGCATATTGGTGCTATTTCTTATTGGTATAGGGGTCACTATAGTTCCCAGAGGACCCAACTGAGACAAAACTCCATGGGGCCCATGGCTCTACAATGGCTGTTGCAAAGGATTGGTCCTATTAGGCACAATTTAGTCCGAACCTGAGCCATAAAAAGAGGTGGAGATAAGAAGGATCTTCTGTCCTAAGAAGATGTTAAATAGAAGTATTGGTGACAACATACACTTGATAAAGATAACCCTCCCAAATGACTTGTTATGGACAGATTTAGTATTTGAAATGCATATGTTTGATAGAGGTGTTTGGCAATGATGGTCCAAGACAAGGCTCCTTGCAGAGGGGAGTAATTTTCTTGATACAAAAGGATCTTGAATAAGTAACTCCTATTCTACTCAACCTTTCTATTCTGAAAGTATTGCCTATTATAATTGCACTACTGCTGAACTCTAAACACATTAAATAATTGATATGTGAAACATGCTAACTCTGAGCCACACTGAAATCCTGGCGATCAGTGATGATAGGAAGTCTTTCCTTTTTTTGTTTTTGGCTCAAGTGTCATAGCATCTGTTCCTGTCAAGTCTCATGCTAGATAGCTGTTGGGAGGGGTGTTTGCAGCACAATTCAACTTCCATATTACAAGGATGCCTACTGGCACTTCAGTAGCTTAGTCTGCCAGCAGTTCCTTTACAGATACCTTGGCACAGGCTGGCTGGGTTCATCTCCATGCATAAGGAAGCAGTCTGAATAACAAAGACCATTATTTAAATGTTTGCTTTGGGTCTCTCGCTGCCAGATCACAGGAACAATATTCACATGATAAAACTTCACACAAAGAAAAAAATGGGCCAAATACATGCCTGCAGTAGCTCTAATAAGTTGGTGGTGTTTTACCAACCATGTGTAAGGTAGTGCTGGTGTTATTTGTACCAACACTTTGTATAACATGTTTATCTTGCTTATTTCATCTATAAGGTCTTAAGGCAAGGACCCTCTTAGTTCTGTGTTTGCTCAGTTCCTAGTATAGTGGGACCATAACGGGGACTTCTATGTGTACCACATTACAAATATCAATAGTTTGAGCTGAGGAAGCCAGCACTTTCCTCACACTCCCTTACTGCTTCTATTTATTCATTTGCTATAAATGATCACTTTTGCATTGGTGTAAATTGTGGGTTTAGGTGACAGATATTATTTGCTAGACAGCTTGAGAGCTGGGAGAAAAACTGTTCACTAGGGTGCCCCAGGGGAGGACAAGGAGCAATGGCCATAAACTGTTAGAAGATGGTTTCAGGTTGGATGTAAGGAATAACTTGTTTATGGTAAGGGTGACCAGAATCTGGAATAAACTTCCCAAGGAGGTGGTGCAGTCCCCAACCCTGGAAGACTTCAAGAGGAGACTGTACAGACACCTTGCTGGGATCATTTGATCTCAGCAGTATTCCTGCCCAGAGCAGGGGGGTTGGACTCAATGATCTTTTGAGGTCCCTTCCAGCCGTTAATTTCTCTGATTTCTATGAATGGTAACATAGGGTAACTTCCACTGATCTGGAACATTTGGTGTGGTTACTATCATTGTAGCCCTGAATCCCACCCTGCCCTCTTGACCTCTGTTTGGTTTACATTATAATACAGATCAATGGTCATATTTGGAGTCAGGAAGAAATTTTACCCCTTGATGAGATTGGTATGGACTGTGGATGTTTTTGCCTTCCTCTGTAGCAGGGTGGTGGCCCTCTATCTGGGGTCTCTTGAGCATGTATTTACAACATTTTATAGAAGCAGAACATTGGCTGCTGCAGTTCCCCTGCTTTACCTGTGGCAGGTTAGGGCATTGTCTTTTTTGTGTCAGGGTTGATGGCAGTCTTATGTAGAGTTTAGATTATGATTTGTATGGGATGGTTTGGATAGGCATGATCCTACTTCAGGCAGGAGTTTGGACTAGACCTCTGGAGGGTCCTTCCAGCCCTATTTCTCTATGACCCTATGACATACGTAAAATAGAATGCAGACATCTAGGGTGGAAATTGATCTCAACGTTGCCTTTCTTCACCTTTGCGCTGCCATAAACATTTTATAGCAGCGCAAAGGCCAGGCAAACAGATGTCCATTACCCCTGTCATGCCACAAATGCCCAAAATTTGTTGGTAAAATGAAAGCTGTATCAATTTGTCCTGCAATTTATCAGAAGACATCTGTTTACTTTATGGTGTGTGAGTTTGGGCAGGTGCTCTGGGGGCTAAAGGAGCCCAATCTTGCACACCCTTGGAATTCCCAGGCAGGGTTGGACCCCTAAAGCCCTGGGAGCGACTGCCTGGCTTTCCCCTGGAAATCTCTGGGTGTGTCTCTCTAAGCAGGGAGAGTTGGCATTTCCCTGCTTAACACGACATGCCTATGGGATGGCAAGACAATGGGTAGTATATGTCTTGCCCAATGAAGCAGATCAGCTCTGCTGCATACGTGCCCCAGCACAGCTGATCAGCTACATTTGGCAATTTCTTGTTTATCTTGCTCAGCTGAAAGGATAGACATTCATCTGACTGCAACACAGTGACTCTAACTGAGGAAGGGGTGTGGAGATTGAGATCAGCCATATATAGGAGAGTTGGATAGGTAGTAAATCTGTCACTTTACATTTAACCATCTCCTCAACTTTTTGAAGTCATTTTTGTCAGTGCTGGTCTTTGGAGCCTGTTACCATGTCTGCACTTCAGCAGCGTTTTCAGATACTGCTCTGAATGTTGCTAGATATGAAATTTTTATTACCAAACACTTGGTCTAACACTTTTTAACTTTTCACGTAGCATTAATAATGAATCTATCTAATCATGGGATTTTGAATGACTGTCCATTACAACAGCATTTGAGTGCCTTCCACATAAAATAAAGTTACTGTACGGACCCTGGTGGACTCCATGGCACCTCTGTCACGTCTTCCTCTCCAGGGTCATGAGAACTATTTTGTTGAGCAGTACTTTAGCAGAAATGCATTAATACTTTTCCATTTATGGTCTCTGTGCAAATTCATTAATCAAGGGATTAATCAAGCCTGTGTTAAACAGGAAGTCAAACAAGAGGAACACAATAGTCCCTCCTGGCTTTATATGCTATGATTTTATTAATTCTTCAAAATGTTTTTATCTCATAAAATATTTTGTGCCTCAGGACAAGCACTTTCATTTAGGAATATGTCATTGTGAGGTCAACTGTAAAGGCTTATATCATTCCCAAAAATCTAATTATTCATTTGAAGCCTACTGCCTTCTCAAACCGTATTTGTGTTTGAAAAGTTTGTCCTCAGAACAGCCTGTTCTTTTTCTTTTCAGTAAAAATATACATAATCTTTAAAAATTCTCTTACAACCTTCCCTTAGAAACTTATTACTTTTATATTTCTAAGAAATAAAGAGATTAAAATGCAGGCAATCTATTTCCTAAGGTTTATTTCTTCTGCACAAAGTATGGAAATAAAGTGTTTTTGAAGCAAACAATCAAAGATGGAAGAATACTTTTAATTAATAGACCAAATGCTAACATTTCAAGTTTTATCAAAAGTACACACTTCTGGTTTTATTAAAGACTCTACATAATTAGTTCTAAATACGGAGAAACTTTATGCTGTAGATATCTTTCCTCCGTTGATGTGGACATAGATCTTGTATTACAATGTAATTCTCTGATTTCAGTAATAGTTTGGGTAAATGTTTTTCACTCAGTTGAGCAAGCACATTTATCTGAACTTATAGGCCCTGTCTCATGACAGGGAATATGTGGTTTACAGTGCCTCAAAGCTTTTTGAAGTGCCACAAAATGCACGTGGCACAGGTTAATCTGTTTGCTGCACTGCAAAATTAGATACTGGGAAATCGGGTATTTAAAAAAAACCATGCCAAAAAGAAGTGGCATGGTGCACATGGCAGCAGTATGTGCTGCCCAAAACCAGAGCCTATCGGGCCAAAGCCACACTCCAGCTATTGGTCAGGTTCTGCCCACCTGGATCAACACCGCTGGAGACCCAGGAGACCCTAAAACCCCAGGTAAGGCTTCTGGAGCCAGTAAAGGTGCTGACCTCAGCCTCCCCTACCCCACCCAGGACAATTTTCCATACACCTGTGGAACAGGAGGTGTCGTCCTCTTCTTTAGATCCCTGAGTATATTTTAGCAATACTTGCAGCAGCAGGATATTACAGTGCCCTTGTTCCCCTGCTTTACCTGTGGCAGGTTAGGGTGTTTTTGGGCAACATACCTTGTAGTTGTGTGACAGGGTTGTTGTGTAGTCTTAGGAATAGGTTAGACAAGTATTTGGTTAGGGATGAGCATGGGATTGGACCTCCTCAGGTCCTTCCACATCTACTTTTCCATGCTTCTATAA
Organism: Alligator mississippiensis; assembly: GCF_030867095.1. Lineage (NCBI taxonomy): Eukaryota > Metazoa > Chordata > Crocodylia > Alligatoridae > Alligator > Alligator mississippiensis. The sequence continues at coordinate 31,031,516 of NC_081826.1, read as the reverse complement.
GGTGGTTATGGAGCTATCTTCATAGAGGGAAAGAATTATCCTAACCACAGATAGGCAGAATTACTTCCAGATAAGAAATAATCTTCATGATTATGCAGACTGGGAGGTTTGCTGCTCTAGGAGGCACTGCAATAGCAAAGAACAGAATTCCTATAATGTTTCATTGTGGCCAGGATCCTGGAACAATAATGTCAGTGAGAGGTTTGCTACAAGCTTCAGGTTATTCAGGCAGAAGATACTATTGGGATCATCTAATTTGACCCCTTTGTCCAAAATTGTCTTGGAGCATTTCTGGTAAGGAAAGTCTCAAACAATCAGGAATATTTAGTCTGAAGAAGAGAAGATTGGGAGTGGGAGGTGGATTTGATAAGTCTTTACATTCCTGAAAGCTGGTTATACCAAGCTTGGTGATGGACTATTCTGTGTTTGCAGGGGACAGGATAAGGAACAGTTGTTTTAAATTGCAGCAAAGGAAATTTAACTTGGATATTTGGAAGAATTTTTCTCATTGTGAAAGTAGCTAAGCATTGGAACAGGCTACCTGGAGAAGTTCTGCAATCCTTGGAAGTTTTTAAAAGCAAATTAGACAAGCACTTATCTGGGATGTTTTAGATAGAAATAATCCTGCCTTGAGGAGGGGGTTAGACTAGATGACCTCCTGAGGTTACTTACTTTTCAGCCTTACTTTTCTGATTTTATAACAACCTCTAGAACCTCATCCAGTTATTTTCATATCTATCCCATTTCAATGGGAGCAAGAGCTATATATTCTTTTAGTTGCTATTAGTTGCTCCTAGACCCAAAAGCCCAGATATGCTGCATTATTCCAAAATATTATAAATTACAAATGAAACATAAATTACTTCCTAGAACTTGAAGGAAATTCTTAGAAATTTTCATGTTGAATTTCTATTAGGTTTCTATAGTGGGTGTAGCCTTCTCTGACACAGCGGTAACATGCTTGCACCAGTTTTTGTTCATGAACTAAGTCATAATAGGATTCAAAATAGGAGTGATCATCTAATGTTTCTTAAAAGTGAAAATTTCTCTCAATTTATATATTTAGAAGGAAACTTTGATTAGGTGTCTTAGACAACACAACAAGTGAGGTCCTCTGAAATTATTAAATGGTTGTTTTAATGTTTGTGTTAGGTTTTATTTCATACATACAGGGTGCATCTACACAAAATGTTTACTGCAGAGCTGACTACTTAGTTTCACAGTAAATGTCTCAGCATGCACACGTGAAGCCCTATTAGGCTGCAGTAAACTCATAAATTCCCCTGTAGGATAGTACTTGTAAACACAAGTATTATCCTGTGGTAGAGAAGGTTCTTTAGGTAAATGTGTTATCTTTTATTAGACCAGCTGAAAAAGTGGAAGTGTTCTTTGCAAGCTTTTGGGCATTAACGCTCTTCTTCAGGCATAGGGAAAGTTTGCTGTGGTGTTTGTGTGCTCTCCTGGGTGGAATAGAAGCCAATATGTAGGTCTGTGAAAATCCAAATGCTTGGCAGTCAGGATGAGAGTGGATGGGAGATAATACATAGGAGACAAGTAGGTGGGGTGGGAAGAGGGAGAAGGGGAAGGGGAGGGGGAGAGGGAGGAATTTTGACCTGATGAGAGAATGTAGCTAATAAAATGTAGAGAGGTTACCTGGGGTTAATGGATTGGAGGCAGGTTATAATGTGCCATAAATCTAATGTCTATATTTAGCCCACAATGTTTTTGTATCCAGTAGGTTGATGAAGTGAAGTTTGTAGACTCGTCTACAGAAGGTGTTTTGTAAATTCACTTTAAGGATTAGAACTGAGAAAATGGAGAAAGAGTGGCTGCCTTGTGTGAAGTGTTCACCCACAGGTAATTGGGTATTTTTGTCTTTGATAGATTTTCAGTTCACTCTGATACACAGTTGTTGTTTGGTTTCTCCTACAAATTTTCTATCAGGGCACTTAGTGCACTGGATGAGATATATTTGTGGAGGTGCGGGTGTAAGATCCAAGAATGGTGATGGTTCTGTCAAGGGGTATAGTAATTATGCGAGTGGTGGAGATGCACTGGCAGGTTTTACATTTCTTGTCCTGGTATGGTCTGGATCCATTTGGTGTGCTTTGGGCCATAGGAAGTTTGCTTCTGGTGATAAGGTTGGTGAGGTTCAGTTATCCTGCACTGGCATTGTTTAGTGTGCCTCAGTTTATGTGCAGATGCTGACAGGGCTGGCCGGGGCACAGGGGTGCTTCAATGCAGGGGCTGCCTCAGTCCCCAGCCAGGCCCTCTGCAGCAAGTTGAGCTGGGTCAGAGCAGCTCCAGGTGGCAGACTGACCCCAGGCACCCACCCTGCTAGCTGGGGCTGTTCTGATCTGGCTTAACATGCTGCTGTCCCAGGTGCACATACAAATGCTGTGGCTGGGAGCAATAAACGCCAGCATGAACTGCACTGGAGTTTATTATGTCACACCAATATCATGTTTAGGTGCACCCACATAGTATTTTAAGACTTGTATTTTAAGGTGTGTTACCTAGAGGAGTCAAGAATGAGGAAGTTTGAAGCTTTGATTTCATTCAATTCCAGTTGCTTATAAACTTTTTTTGTTTAACAGATATATTGTCCCTTAGACTGCACAAAATATTTTCAGCAACAGTCCATTTAGTCTGCTGTATTGTATTATATTATGCGCATAAAATATACCTTGAGCACACCTACTCTTTTTGAGCATAATGCATTTAAATCTAGGATTTCTCTAATTATGGTTCAGTGAAAACTATGAACTTTTTAAAACTGGACCTTGAAATTCTGAGCTACTCAAAATACCTGCTGATTTTCATGAAAAGCCATAATCAGAGTCTTACCACCTCTTCTGTGGACAGAGAACTCTGCTTTTTCTGGTGTTAACCTAGCACATTTCTTGAGTACTAAGCTAATTAAAATAAACTCTTTCCATGGAAATGTTGACACTACAATTCTAAAGATGGGTTGTCATATCAAATTGATGAAACTGTGTATATAGATTGGTAAGCGTACAATTCTCTTGGAATACCAAGGCATTGATTCTGGCCTCTCTCTCTCTCAACAGGCACAGGAAAGAGGAGCAACGATAGTTTTTAAGTTACTTTTGGGCTGTAGAAACTAAAACAGTTAACACCAGCATAGACTAGAACAACCCCCCACGGACTGTGCTAACACACAGAGCTGTCTACAGACTGTACTGCAATCTAAGCTCTGTATGATACTGCAGACTCTGGCCATCTCCCTTCCCATCCCACCTTTCCAGCCCTAGAACTAGTTGTGAGGCTGGCTTCAATAGTCCAGAAGGCTCCTTCTGGTCCTAGGTTCCTATGTTCTTGGGATGGGCAAATTATCCCTCAGCCTATTCCATTGCTCTATGCCACAGCAAATACCAAGCAGGGCAGGGATGAGGATAAGCCTCCTGACCTATCCATGTGTCTACAAAAAATACATAGATAATATAAAAGGTATCATAAATACAGTCAGAGCTTTATCCCTTAAGCGTCTTCCTTTTCAGATTTTCTTCCTGTTCTTATTCTTCCATTTTTCAACTGAGAAGTAAAGCCCTGAAGTTCTTTAACATTCAAAACATCACGGCAATTGTGGGCTAAGACTTTTTTATTATGTTAGCAAGAACATCAAATTCATAGACAAATATTTCTACCATAATTCTACTTTGACAGGTCCATTATGCTTTTTGTCCATTTGAAGATCCAGTTCTGCAACTTGGTTTCAAAGCCCTCTGAGCGTTTCCAGTTTGAGTTTTGCCTTCAGTCTACATGGTTTATCTTAATATTACCAAGAAGATAAAACTGCAGTTTGGATAGCAAATGCACTAAGAGTGAATAATATAAAATCACAGTTGACCTACTGTTTAATATTACACCTTCAAAGTGGTCCGTATGTTAAACATGATTTTATAAATTCAAGTCAAAACCAAAACTCATCTCCACCACTGCTTCTAGTACTTGCCCGTTCTCTGCTTTTTAACCGTAATATGTCTATGATACTGCGAGCATATATGTCACGCAGATTAACATTGAGATTTGAGTCACTGGATGTGTTCTTTGTGAGTTTCTTCAAAGCCTCACGTTGTCGAAGAGCAGCTTCCTTTATCTTTAGTGTAAAGTAACAGGCAGAAAAACGGTCATTTATTATAGCTATTGGTAAAGCCAAGACTAATATTCCTGATAATATGCACATAAAGGCCACTACCTTGCCAATGGTAGTGTCTGGTCTAATATCACCATAGCCAACAGTTGTCATAGAAGTTGTTGCCCACCACCATGCACAGGGAACACTTGTGAAAGTTGTGCCAGGGATAGCCTGTTCAACAAAGTACTCTATGGTGGAAAATATAGATATTCCCACAGAGAGAAAAAGCAGCAGTAGTCCAACTTCTTCATAGCACTGTGCAATAGTCATTCCAAGAGATCTCAGGCCTGGAACAGAAGAAATACCGTAAGTCCATGCAACTTTCTTCATTTCTTTGTTAAGCAGCAGTTGATTAAAAAGCTAGTTACCTTGTATTTACTTTATACTTTGACCACTAGTAGTTTTATGAGAAGGCGAGGCTGTTTTGAGCTCTGCTGGGAAAACATGATCATCCAGTGTGATCTGAACAACACAGACCATAGGATCTCCCTGAATTTATTTTTATTCAAACTACTAAATATTCTTCAAAAAAGTACCTAAGCTTCACCAAAAAAATTGCTAGTGACAGAAATTCCACCATTACTCATGTTAAATTATTCAGGGCTTAATTATTCTCATCATTGAATATATGTACTATACTTTAAAGTATGAATATATCTTCAACTTCTACCTATTAGATCTTGTAGCACCTTTCCTGCTGGGCAGAAGATCCTTCTATTTTCAATCACCATTCCCCAAGTATGTATCTATTCACCTCTTCAAACTTCTCTTTAAGCTAAACATATTTTGTTCCTGAACTCTAAGGCATGTTTCCCATCCTTTAATCATTCTCAGGGCTCTTTTCTGAATCTTCAATTTAGCAACAACCTTCCTGAATTATGGACATTGGAATGAACACAGATTTTTGGCAGGCATTGCAACAGTGCTCAATATTCTCCTGCGTAATGCAATGAAGAATCGCATTAGCTCTTTTGGCTGCAGTGTTGTACTGGGAGTATATGCTCTGCTGCTTGCGCAGAATTGCTGCTTCCAGGATACTGTGTCAGACAAAGAAAGAGTGGAAAAGCAAATACAAGTGAGATGGAATAAACCCCAGACAAACACAAATTTATAAGAAATGTGTGTCCACAAAACAGGACATTCTGTACATTAAAGACCCAAATTATCTTTCTGATCACAGACACTTTCTGGAAAGTGTTTCTAAATTATCCCAATAAAGCATATCAATGGAGTTCTAGTCATAGAAAAATGAAAAATAGGGCTGGAAGAGACCTCAAGAGGTGAATCTAGTTCAACCTCCTGCTGAAGGCAGGATCATCCCTAGCTAAATAATCCTAGACAGGTGTTTCACTCACTTTATCCTAAAAGCTGCCAATGAAATGCATTATACACCCTCTCTAGGAAATGTCTTTCAATGCTTAACTACCCTCAGAACAAGGAAATTTTTCCTAATATCCAACCTAAATTTGCCTTGTTGCAGTTAAAACCATTATTTCTTATTTCAGTGTAGGAAGGGAAGGAATAGTAGAACAGGAACACAGTCTCCAGATCAGCCTTTACAGGCCCAGACCTGACAACTCTTAGCTTCCAAGGACGTTAACTGCTTTCATCATCTCGCAGAATTGAGGTGGATGAGTAACCCCTTTCACTGAGACCCAGAATGGAGGTGTTGCAAAAAACAATGCACTGTCAGTACTGTTTCATGCAAAAGCATTAATTTATCCTTTACTGGCCAGGATTTGGCCTATGTCGTAAATACTTAAAATGAACTGGATGCTGCTCTATCATCTACAGATAAACAGGAAAGTAATAAGTAGGAGTAAGATGTTTATTTTTACCTCAGTGTTTGACATTGCTGAGACCATTTGTGTCTACTGTTCCAATGATCTTCACTATTTAAAAAACTGCGCCTTATTTCTTGGCTGAATTTGTCTACAAAAGAATTCTGTTGGAAAATTGTAGAGGGTGAGAAAAGGGCCATGCATTAGATTCAAACACTGGAACAGTGCATTGTATCAAGAGATTTTAAGAACTCAATCTGTTTAGTTTATCACAAAAAAGATTGAGATATGACTTGGGCTATCTACATCTGTTGCATAGGTGTACCGGATTCCAGTGCCTGACCTTGTATTGTATAAATTTAGGAGCCTAACCTCAAAGTTTGACCCCACAGACCTGTTATGCAGATGCTGCCTAACTTTGAGGAACATGGCACTAAATCCTATTTCACTTTACATCCCTAAATGGCATGTATGCAGGTGCTGGGATACTTGTCCAAATACTAAGGAGTCAACTTTGTACAACTTATGGTTGGGGTATAGATTCATAGATGTTAGGGCCAGAAGGGACCTCAATAGATCATTGAGTCTGACCTCCTGCATAGGAAGGAAAGAGTGCTGGGGTCGGATGACCCCAGCCAGATGCCTATCTAACCTCCTCTTGAAGACCCCCAGGGTAGGGGAGAGCACAACCTCCCTTGCGAGCCCATTCCAGATTCTGGCCACTCGAACTGTGAAGAAGTTCTTCCTAACGTCCAGTCTAAATCTGCTCTCTGCTAGCTTGTGGCCATTATTTCTTGTGACCCCCAGGGGGGCCTTGGTGAGTAGAGCCTCACCAATTCCCTTCTGCACTCCCATGATGAATTTATAGGCAGCCACAAGATCGCCTCTCAACCTTCTCTTGCGGAGGCTGAAGAGGTCCAGATGCCTTAGTCTCTCCTCATAGGGCTTGGCCTGCAAGCTCTTAACCATACGAGTGGCCCTTCTCTGGACCCTCTCCAGGTTATCTACATCCCTCTTGAAGTGTGGCGCCCAAAACTGGACGCAGTATTCCAACTATTGGTCTGACCAGTGCCTGATAGAGGGGAAGTATCACCTCCTTGCTTCTGTTTGTCATGCATCTGCTGATGCATGATAAAGTGCAGTTAGCTTTGCGATAAAGTGCAGTTAGCTTTCTATGTGTCCAAATGTCAAGAAGGCCAAGGTTCTAGGTACCTCCTCACCCACAGTGAACTTGAACCTGCAGGTCCTGCTTTACCAAGGTGGTCTAATCACCAGACCAGAGACTAGGCATTGCCCAGGCACTTTTCCAGACCTTCTTTTGAAGCTGGGGCCCAAGCTAGAGCCTAGCACCTCCTCTCAGCTCGGGCAGCAGCCATCTCTTCAAGCCTTTGGTTTGCTTTCCTCCTCCAGGATGCACATACCTCCTTCTCTCAGGTGCACAGCTAAACACTTTACCAGGAAACAGGGGATGCAGGTACAAACCCCTCTGGGTGAAGCACAACTGACTCTTCTGCTCCCTGGACAAGTACGTTAAACACTATGCTATTGGGCTAAACTATGGGAAGGTCATTGTCCTCCTCCTCCTCTCTACCCTTTCAATCATTAATATTTTGTGACTAATTTAGGGAATTCTACCAGGATTTACAAACTAGGCAATTCTCTACTTGTTTTGTCACAGGTCTCTCTCAGTCAGACAAGATCTTGGAGCATCTAGAGACACACAAAACTTGGCCAGCAGGCAGGGAGGAGAGGTGTGGTACCTATTTTTATCCATAGTCATCAGTACAGCTTCCCAAGGATGTAAGACACCCAGGTTCAATTTTCTTGTCAGCCTCAGGAGGGCCATACCTGTATTTCTCATCCCCAAGAGTGTCCTAACCATCAGTCTACTGGTTATTCTTATCTGTATTATTTTTGTTTTTGTCTGCCTGAGCAGAACTTTCAAATTTGAAGCCAATACGGTTGGCATAATAAATATTAATTGAAATGCTTACATCCCCCCCAGTGATTCCAACTCCATATCTCTAAGTACTGCATCCATTTCCCAAGAATAGCTCACCATTTGCAAAAGCAGAACTGTCCCCTTTATTTCTGTTACCTGCCATGGATGGTATAACCCCCTGACATAGTAAATGGCTGGATCTATTATTTCCTCTAAAAATATTTAGGGCATGATGAAATTTCTTCAGCCATACTCTTACCTACTCACAATAGGGCCACCCAGTCTTTGACCTCCCCTTTTGTGGGGTGGGGAATTTACATTTTCAAAAAGAAATTTCACAATGTTCTGGGGATGATGTTGTACAAGTGGATAACTGAGCCCCTAGGGATGTTTATGGAGGACACACTGTGTTCATGGAATATGGAGGATGATCTTACAGTAATGACTGTGTTTCTAAACAGATACTTTAACAAAGTGACATACTGGTGAAAGTTTAGTTGTCTTCAACAAAAAGCAAGCAGGCTCCAGATCCGTTAGTGTATATTTCTACTGTAATTTATTAGGTTTATATTATCTTAGCAGCAACATCTGCTCTGCCAGAAGATGCTGTTTAACAACATTTAAATTATATGGAAACTATGGTGGTTCTGATTTACTGCTCTGAGCCAGGGTGACTGGCTAACCTTAACTATCAAAAACAAACACACAATTTAAAACTATTGATAGTTAAATTCCTTTGCATTGCTGAAATAAATAGTTAAGCTGCATCTACTTCTGTATGCAAAAGAAACAGGCTACCATTTCCAGTTTTAGAGGAGGGGTGATATTTCAGTCTCAGGCTAGAAGAGTTATCAGTTTTTAATAAGATCATCTAACCCTTTTATAGAAAGTAAACAACTAAACTCCACAAGAGAGAAACCGATAGTAGCAGTGGTAGACATCTGTCTGTCTTGCGAGACAACAGAATTATGCTGAGTGAGACATTATCTTGTTAAACGTAATCCGCACTTGAAAGAGAAAGTGAAGCTGAAGGCTTAATGACGTGACCCCATACTTCAAAGTGAATGTATCGGATGACAGTAGCTGTCATTACAAACCTCTAGCATTGCCACTGGAAACTGTCACAGGGATCAATTTCATGGCCTGACCTTACAAGTGTAAGACAAAATAAAGTGACAATACTTTTGAAAAATAATTAGCATCAACATTTTTTTGGATCACCAAATGGAAAACCACTGCTACTCTGCTATGACAAATTGGGTCTTTTCCTTACTTTTAAAATAGAAAGAGAGTGCTCTTTATTTATTTAGGAACACTACAAAGAGGTTGGTGAGATGCAAATTCACTTCTTAGGTGAATGTTTTCTTCATGGGCCCACTTCCATTATAACAAAATACAATGAAAGCTGAACCAGTTTGTAAAAGGGGAATAGCCTAACTCTGTGATGATGTGTAGCATTAAACCCCTCTGCCTGCCTCTAGGGAATTCTGTGAAGCATTTTTCTGAAAGTGTAAGAAACTCCTTTTTCTGTTGACAGAACTACACCAGTCTCATGGGTCAGTGTCTACTAGGCATGAGAGATCCCTAATTAATAAACTATACACTTTTATGGAAGGGATTTTCAGATGCTGGCTTAAGTCAACCCCAGCCAAAGTTGATGAAAATGTTATTACTGATTTCAATGGGAGTAGAATTAAAGCAACATTGAGCACTTATGAAAATATCATCCTTAATGTATTTAAGATGGTCAGGAATGGGTTACATCCAATCATTAAATGAATTAGACCAAAGAATTAAAGCAATTTCTCTGAAATAAATTCTCTGAAAATTTTGTTCCCCAAAGAAAAAGCTTGTTTTATAAGTCTGAGATGAGAATAAAGTTGTCATATGCTTCTTTCACATTACATCAGGGAAAGAAATCAAACTCAAATTCTCAGAAGTTATATCTTCCAACACACAACAAGAATGGCACACAAGTTCATCATTCCTGCCCCGCGACTTTTTCATTTTGCTTTCTCAAATGCAAGTGAATGGTATGAACAATTCAAAAGTCCCCCACCCCCATCAACCCCCCCCAACAAAACAAAAAAACCACCTTAGGGCCTGCTTGTGGAAATGCTCTGTACACAGCATGCCAGCTGACTCCAATTGGAATTCTGAGAATTTACAGTAGTAGGCCTATTACTGCTTTCAGTCAAGTATTTCAAAATACTGCATTTCTACAAGTCACTACTTGACAGTAAAAGGTAGATGGGATAAAACAAATATGTATAAATACACACAGAGACAGAATAGTTCTGCACAATCAAGGGATGAAGGATCCAAAAGATCATTCCCATCTCTAACATCTAGAGATGTTCAATTTCATTAATAAGACAAAGAAGGCAACCTGTATGAGTAATTCAATATTTATCTGGTTACCTTGCATGGTTATGTTCTTTTGTCTTTTTGTCATGGAAATATTTACAACTGATATTGTTTTAAATACATTAGCTGGAGGTACCTGTTGAATGTCTACCCAGCTTCAACATGCGTAGAGCTCTGAGCAGCCTCAGCACCTGGATGATGCGCCCCACATTCTCCAGCTCTTCGGAGCTCTCTCCATCACACAGACTTTCTACCAGCAGAGTGATGTAGAAGGGTAAAATGGCTAAGAGGTCTATGATGTTTGCAACACTCCTCAGGAAGCGGCACCGATCCCTTGTGCACAGGAATCTCAGTAAGAATTCCACTGTGAACCAGGCAATGCACAAATACTCTAGGGCATCCAGGAGCGGCGGTGCCAGCCAGCTCAGTTCCACTGAAATCAAGGCCATGTTGGCAATGGACACAACAACGAAGGCCATAGAAAGGGTACCGAAAGTCCTAGCAGCCACAGAAGAGCCAGGCTTTTCAAGAACCTCCCAAAGCCTCTGTCTCACATTGGGACAGAGGGTGCCAGAGAAGTCCTCTTCCTCATCTTGGGCATCAAGATCTTCCGTATCTTTCTTGATATCTAAGGTTTCACTCCGTTCCTTCCTCCTGAAGTATCTGTCCAAGGAACCCATCCCAAAGAACAAACCTTTAATGTTAATATTCACATTTTTTTTTATTACTGTCTTTCATATTCATCATAAGTCGTATAGAACCAAGATGACATCTTAAAGGTATGGAGAAAGACACTGATTCAGTACAGGACTTGAACACCTACTTCAAATATATGGTTAAGTGCTTCACTGAACTGCAACACATCCTTACTCGAGTTATGCTCCTGTATCACTCATGAAAGTTATGAAGGGGAGGGCCAGGGTATAAGAAAACATACCCGAGTGAATTGTACAAAATACGCTGGATTCCCTAAGGTCCTATTTACGAGTGATCTCAATGTCTATGAGTTTAGTCATGATGATGGTGCATTCACCTGAGTAAGGCTGACAGAAGTAGGCCTTTTTGTGTGTTCAAATTAGCATTTATTAATTAAATATTTAAATTTTATTGCAATTGATTTTTTATTTGCAATGCTAAGAAGGAAAGTTCATGTTAAAAATGATGTTCTTTATATGAAAAGGTTTTGCCAAGAATATCTTTCTATAACCCAATGAAACATTTACACCCTGATTAAAGCATCTTTGTTAAAATAAGTATTATGGATTTTAAGCATATGCTTAAGTGGTCTGCTGCATCAAAGCCACATTTGTGGATTACTTCCTTCAAACCAAATAATTCCCAAAGAACGCCATGCACCCCTTTCTTTCCTTCTTGCTGGCTGAAAGGCAAAACATTGACCAAGTGCTGTAAACAATCAAGTGTCACAGCAAAGGACACAGTGGTCTCTTCATCACTAGAAATCTTTACCTTGGGTTCTAGACTTATGGTGAAGGGGATACTCAGGCATCTAAAATTGAGTACCTAAATCCAACTTTTAGACTACCTAAACCACCTAAAGGTGAGCAAGCAGCTCAGCACAGTCTGGCTATCTCACATCAGACCCCCATTAGGATTCAAGAATAGCCATTTGCCATATCTCTTTCACAGGGTTTATTGCAGTATATAAATCTGGTCAGACTGCATTCAGCCTCCCCATCTCCAAAACAGAACGAGAAGAGGTATTCACCCTTTTAGCCAATAGCCCACTGGTTAGAGCACTCACTTAGGATATGGAAAACCAGGCTCAACTCTGTCCTCTGTTTATGGAGAACTGAACCCACCTCTCTCACAAGACTGCCCTAACCACCAGAACATGGGTATTGTGCGGTGGCTTTCTGTAATCAAAGCTGTTCCACTTGGTATAATATACAAAAATATTAATTATAACAAGGAATGAAACTCAGCTCTCCATTCTCCTGAGCAAGGGCCCTAACCATTAGACTAGAAACGAGGGACAGGGAAAGCCCGCAGCGGACTCCATTTCCCAGCAGCCCCTGCCCACATCGCTGCAGCTGGCTTCGATGGAGATCCCAGGAGCGGTGGGGCCATAACAGTGTCGGGGCCAGGTCTTCCATAGAGATGAACCCAAGTCGCGCGGGCAGGGTGTGTGGCTGGGCTGAGGCCAGGAATCTGTGGCAGCAACAGTGTGGTCTGGGCCATGATCTGTTGCCTGCACACCCCGGGCAGGGGCGGAAACCACCTGCAACGATGCAGGTAGGGGCTACTGGGAAATGAAGTCTGGCCACCAGCTAGATCCACCATTTTGCCCACTCCTGCTAGAAAGTCACATTTACATTCTCTAGTTGTACACTACAGGACCATATCTGGGTGTGTGAGAAAGGCACCAGCCTTGGGAGCTAACTTAGAAGACACCAGAATGGTGACCCCTGACCAGGGTGGCATCCATGGCCTGGCAACACGAGAAAGCCCGCTGTTCCCTTATCCCAGATTTCTGTAGCAGAAGCCAGATGAAGGGACACTGCACTGTTGCAACAGCAGCAGCAGCAGGAAGAAATTCATAGCAGTAAGCTTGTTTTGGGAAAGTAATGTTTACCATTTTTAGAAATGACAAATAAGTCAGTAAACCAAAAATAAATGGGAAATTTAATCACAACAAATATAATGAAGAGACGAATTAAAAAAATCCTAGAATAAATAATTGCCACAGACTTCCCACCTCTCTGCCTTCTGCTCATATCTGTTTACCAGTTAAAATTCCCTCTCTTCCACCTCTGCCCTGCTTACGCATCCCCAGATATTTCCATTTACCTTGAATTTCCAGCATCAGCCTGCTGCTGCAACAGGACTTGATGCTGAAGTTGCCCACTGCTTCTGTATTGGTCTGCCACAGTGCTATCCTGTCCCACTAAGTAATAGTCAAAAGTGATCTAATCCAGTCTTTTCCTTCCTCTCCCAATACCCACCGGTCTCTACAGCAGGAATTGATGCTGAATTCCTTCAGCCTAGAGCAGTACATCTCCTTTTCTCCTTTATTACCCTTATGCCTTTCAAGAGGAGTTCATCCTGAACACATTCAGCCCACATTACTAGAGCTCTCCTCTCCATAACCTGTCAGTTCTGCAGCAGAAGGTGATGCTGAGTGCATCCATCCCACACCTTTATTTTCCTCTCTTGCTCCATGCTCACCTGTCTCTGCAGCAGGAGTCGATGCTCAGTTCATCTAGCCCCCAGTACTGGATCTCTTGTAGGAAGGAGAGTGCACACAGCTGCTCCATCACATGCAATCTTCCTGTCTGGTAATAATTCAGGATGTAGAGAAATGCCTGTGAACTGCGGTCGAAGAAATACTCATTCTCTACCAGGTTGGCATCATCACAGAGCTCTAGGAGACCAGAAGCTACATCGCGGGCAGCAGACACAACTACAGCCAACTTGCCAAGCCGTGTGTCTGGATAGCAGGACAAAGTTTGCTGGGACATCAAAAAGCGGCTGCCTCCCACATTGATGGTGAAACAGTCCAAGGAGGGCACAACCTTCTGTAGCAAGGGCCCCGGCTCTTCCTCACTGCAGAAGACGCTGGACTCCAAGGAACTCAGTGATGTGGTATCCCTTTGCTCCTCTAGGGATGCTTGGGAAGAAAGGGACGTGCAGCAGGGAGGCGACTTCATCCTGCTGCTGCCAACAACAACCCAGTCTCTCCTAGGTTAAAAATACCATGAAGCTGAGGTGAACATAGCGCTGTCTGGAAAAGCAGGCCAAGCCACAGTTGAGTGCATTCTCACAGGAAGTTTTCTTTATAACTTCAAGTGATACTACTCTTCCCATTTCCTTAGCACACAATGTCCATCTTGGAGTATAAAAAGGGACACAAGCAACTGACACTATATACATATGATTAATAATAATTGTTAATGATTCCTCAAATATTTCTACTTGGTGCTGCTTTTGCAGTCAACCAATGGCAATGACTGGTGCCATATGCCAGTAAGAACCTAGGGGGTCCCTTCCAATCTTATGGTTCTAGGACTAATCATTGAGGAACTTGACCCAATCGCACTGGGCACACCCAGATGAATGTGCACATGTGGTCTGTGGTGCTGCAAGCCGCAAGCAGTGAACATACAGCTGTTTGCAGCGCAATGCCAAAATCTGATACCAGGATTAAAAAAAACCCACTGCAAAGAGTGGCGTGGTGCACGTGGCAGCAGTATGCTTTGCCAGAAACGGAGCCTGGCCATCCAGAGCCATGCTCTGGGTGCTGCCCAGGGTCTGTGTGGTAAGATCAGTGCCACTGTGACCCTGGACCTGCTGGGACCAGCCTCCCCTACCCCACCTGGACAATCTGGTCGGTGCCAGAGGGCACGTGCAGGGGCATGCCCCGTGGCACAAAGCAGCACAAATATGAGCTGCTGCTTTCTGTGCCCCTGGAAACACACACCTCTGCACGTGGGGATGTGCCCCCTGGAGGCAAATAAACCCCTCTCTCACTTCCATTAGCCCTAACCCTTTAAAATGAGACCCTACGAGCTGAAGGGCACCACGCTGCACGCCAGGGAAATGAATGTGCGACTACCTATTCTTATCACTAAAGTTGCCTCATTTAGCCAGAGCCCGTCTCTATGCCCATCCTCTTAAAAACTCTCCAGGTCTGGAGCAGGCGAGCACCGCGGGCCTGGCGGACACAAACTCCTGGCGGCGGGGGCAGCCGCCCGCGTCACCTCCCCGGCTCCCAGCCGCCCGCGCCCTCCTCCCCCGCCCCGGCCCGGCCCGGCCCGCAGGGCAGACGGGCAGCGGGGAGGAACTTGGCCGCCTGCCTCTTGCCCTCGCACGAGCGCCGGTCCCGAGCCGGGCCGCCGGCTGCTGCCCCCGGGGACGGAGCTGCCGCTGGATTTCGCCCCGGGAGCAGCAGCAAGTGAAGGCGGAGGCGGCGCCGGTCCCGGCGCCCGCCCCCTCGGGGCAGCGATCAGAGGGAAACCCACCGCCCCCTCGGCCCGGCTCGGCTCGGCTCTTACCTCCGCACATCTGGGCTGCAGCTGGCTCCGAGACCCGCCTCCGCCCGCGCCGCTCGCCCCAAACTTGAGCGGGCGGGGACCCCGCCCGGCCGTCACGTGCCGCCCGCGGGGCCGGGCCGGGGCTCCGCGCTCGCTGCCGCGGGAGCCGGCGGGGGACTGGGGTCCTGCCGCGTCCTGCCGCCTCGGGCTCCCGCCGGGCCGCCTCCCGGTCCCGGTCCCGGCCCCGCCCCTGGCCCAGCCCTTCTCGCTCCCCCGGGCGGGGGTGGCCCCTCGGGCTTCCCGCCCCCGCGCACGCCGCCCCTTGCTTGGGTCCCGGCCCGCCGGACAGCGCGGAGCACGTGCAGTGTGGACGGGAAGACGGGGCCAGTGGTGTCCGGTGGGGCAGGGCTGGAGCCCGCCTTCCTGGTCAGACCAGGACACTGCCTCTGCGCGCCCACGCCAAGGGCTCTGCGCCCTGCTTAGTTATGGCCCGAGATCCGGCCGCTGCCAGGACGCGCTGAAGGCACAAGGATATGAGGGACAAGGACACGTTGAAGGCACTGGGATGCTGGTGGACAAGGACGCACTGGAGGACAAGGACACGTTGAAGGCACTAGGACACATTGATAGACAAGGACATGCTGAAAGACAAGGACGCGTTGAAGACCCACCCCAAGAAAAAGGACGCTGAGATCAAGCATGGGGAGGAGCTGCCTGCCAACCAACTCTAGTGGTGCTGCAACCTTGACCAAGTGCCAGCCTGTTTTGAGGTAAAGCATCTTACCCTTGAAGTGGAGAAGAGAGAGCAGAGGGAGGGAAAGGAGAGGAGTCCCAGCCTGCAGTCTACTCTCCCCCAGGGAAAGACCTGCAACTTCTGCAGAGGGATCTGTGGCTCCAGGACTGGACTCAAGTCACCATCAATAAGCTGTGGTGAAGATCATTCTCCAGCTGAGGGACTGTTGCCCGCGGCAGACTAAAACCAAATGTGCTTGGAGGTATAACATACATAATTGCCCCAAGCCACTCCCAGCACTGAAAGACAAAACCCACTCAAGTAAAGTATAGTCAAAGCAAGACTACAGGCGTTAAACTACTCTGATGTGATGAAAGTTCTTTCACACTGAAACTATGTCCTTAAGCTGTTGTAAATCAGCCTCATGGCTTTTGTCCCTGCAATGTGCTTTTAGTAACACTAATATGATAAATATTGATTTAAGGAAATATGAGTGGTAATGTGCTTGAATTGTAAATATTTGTTTTGTTTTCATAAAATCTTTTAAGCTTTTTGAGCAAAACTGGCAGTAACTTTTATTAAAAATCCTACCCCCTGATACAGACCCTTATTGGGGTCAGTAGAACAGTCCTTTGATTAGATGTTTACTTTCCTATAATATAATTCCTTCTAATTACCTATGGAAGGCCTGTGTGGATGAAAATAACCAAGAATTAACTGCTGGCAAATTTACAACAACACCCTTGCACCCAATGAATCGTTTCATGTTGGTAACCTCTTGAACCACAAGGAGAATGCTTGTGTCCATGTTCATGGGCAGCTGCAGATGGGCAAGTTAGCATTGCTGAAACATAGCCAGTCAGCCTGTCTGGAGTGCTGTGTGAACCTAGCTGCACTGCAAAGCAGCACAGCAAAGGTGAGGATGCCTCTGCCTTGCATGTGGATACTGCTATGTAGGCATGCCTTTTCTCCAAGGTGTCACTCAAGCTGCTGTTCTGTAAGGTGCTGTTCTGTAAGGTGCATTATCAGAAAGGGGGGAAATTCAGCTAGGATTCAGAAAAGCAGTGTGTCGGTATTTATATTTTGAATCACTATCCACTGTTTTATCTAAGGCCCTGTCTGCAAAGTTCCTTTGGTTTCTCCAGTTACTGTGATTGCTGCAGTAAAAAATAGTTAAAAATATGTCCTGATCTTTCAAATACTGCCACACGTACTTTTAAGCATGCATGTAAATTGTTGCAGGATCAGAGCCATATGTTGTGTTCACCTGTATTAGTTAAGAATCGATGACAACTATAAAATTGGTAATGACGGATTAGCA
This sequence comes from Alligator mississippiensis, assembly GCF_030867095.1. Lineage (NCBI taxonomy): Eukaryota > Metazoa > Chordata > Crocodylia > Alligatoridae > Alligator > Alligator mississippiensis. The sequence continues at coordinate 31,014,222 of NC_081826.1, read as the reverse complement.
GAGAAATACTTTTGACTCCCTATTATTAAACCCTTGCATTACTAGCTAGTCTTCATATTAGAGGACTGTGCCCTCAATGCTGTAGAGATATTTCCCATGAACCAGTAAGTAGTCACTTAGGTTAACACTGCAACTCCTCTATGTTCTGAACAGGGCTGAATCTCAGCTGCTGTTTAGCCTAGTTTACTGACTTCAGTAAGCAATGTGAGTTTATACTAGCAGAGGATCTGGTTTGAAAGCAGGATGTTACTATATTTGCTTGATTCCAAGACCAGGGTTTTTTCCTCCCTAAAATACAGGAAAAACAAAGCTTCCTCTTAGAATCGAGTATTGAGGGTCTTGCACTGCTCCCTGGTTCTGTGGCAGTAGGGCAAGGTGCATGAGGGAGGGCAGGCTGCCTGCCTCCATGCTGCTTGCCTCCTTACTGCCTGCCCCCCTGCTGCAGTGAGGGGAGAGAGGGGTACAAATTTAAGACAAACCTCCAATAATTCAATTCTATACATGGAAAATTATTAAAAAATATATAATATTTTTCATGTAAAGAATTAACTTTTAGGGGTGTGTTTTACATTTGAAGTTGTCTTAGATTGGGATAGATACTGTACTTTTTAATTAAAAAGACAGAATGCAAACTATTTAAACTCGGAGTTCTGCTTTATAGTAGTTGTCAGTTTTAATTTGCCTAAAATGGATTTTAGAAAGAAGACAGAAAAACTCCATTAATTTTCAAACATATACCAGTAAAACAGAGCAGACACCAAGTTGTGTTTTGCTTCCTAAGAGTACCCAGCAGCAAGAGCTTCCTTTCATCCCCAGGGTCTTAAAAGCATCATCTATCTTCCCACTTGTACATAAGGAGCCAAAGCAATAGGTAATCCTAGTGTGGGACAAACCTCGTCCAATTGAAGTCAATCGCAAACATTTTAAATTAATAGAGCAGGGAATGAGTTATTAGAATATATAAAATCTAGTGGGGATGCAGTGGAACCTTTTTATGTCAAGAGCTGTTTGGCTCTCAGAATGTTTTAGGTCTGCTGAGGACATTTGCCAAACTTCTATCCTGAAGCGTATATTTTTGGTTTCAAGACCTTAGCTCTGGTTCAATACAAGCAAGTGGCCATATAATACTGTACTGTATATAAGAGTGTCCATAACAATTCAGTGATAGTGGCATGTGTGTGAACCGAGAGAGACAGTTAGCTGTGTCAATCTGAAGTCAAGTAGAAGGCAGGGTAGATTTGCACCTTATAGACTAACCAAAGTATATATATGAAGTAAATAAGTGAGCTTCAGCTCGCAAAAAGCTTGTGCTATACATATCTATTTTAGATAATTTATAAGGTGCAACACTACCTTGACTGCCATCCTTTGCAAGGTCCTAGCTTAGATTTCACTAATGTTATGCCTTTGACTTGAAAAGCAGATTTTGTTTTTGGGATTCAGGACTTTAAAAATGTCCAGTGTTGAAATATGAATTCCTCCCCAGCATGTCAGCTGTGGGAGCTGAAAATTTGCTGCAGCAAAAAAACCCAGCTGTTACAGAATACTCATTAATAATATATTTTTAAGGGATCCTTGCAGTAGTACTAAGACCGAGACTCATAATTTTAGTATAACAATTTTACAGGGACTTTTTAGAGATGAGTGATAATCACACTAGGAATAAATTTATGCCAGGGTATGTGAATTTAGCACTACTTCCTGTCTGTGGCTCCATTCCCTTCTCTCTTACACTTGTTTAAATCAAAATTTACTCAAATCACACAGGATACAAATGGCCTGATGTGCTTCCAAATTTTATAGTAAGTTTTACTTCATGTTAACCTGGGTTGTGTTTTCAGATTTGTTGTTTCAGTGAAGTAACTGGTTTCAGTGAAGTAACTGTTTAACTGTAAGAGCTGGTTTTTCTACAGGCATCCAGGCTGCATGTATGCCATATATGATCTAGGGTAAAATCTTAATTCCACTAAAAATAATGGCAAAGTTCCCCTTGATTTAAATGGCACTAGGATTTTTTTCTAATCTAGAGCTTTCCATCCTGACTTTTCATCTTGCATAATTAATTACAATATGGTTACAAGGAGGCACCAAATCAGAATGGTAGGATTTTACATCCACTTGTTTACTTACCATGGATTTGGATGACTTCACAGGTTGGGCAGTAGTGAAGAAATAGATCTTATTGATTGGGCTGTATGAAGATAAGATTTTCTTCCTCCACCAGTATACCGAGACTTTCATAACTTCATTTAAAGCAAGTTTTCCACATTTGAGGAAGGCTGGGAAAACTCCTTTTCCTGCAGCTGTGATCATGATATAGGAAGGGTGCATGTGCAGCAGTAAAGGATGAATGGTTTTGAAGTTAATAACAGTCAGTCTCAATTAAAACAAAATGATTTCTGTAAGGTGGTAGGAGGCACATGCACAAAGCTCTTTGAGGAGTAAAAGTTTGTGTAGCTTGCAAACACACACTTATGTGCTGTGCTGAATACATACACTTTTTGAATTAGGAGCAGCGCCATAGCAATGAAGTTTGGCACGTGGGGTAAAGCCCGCAGCAGCAGCCCGCCCTCACACTGCGCACAGATCTGGGGGGTACATGCCTCCCCATGCTTGCCTGGGAGTGCATGCAGTGGCTGGAGCCTCCCTTCCCCTGTCCCCACGACCCCAAATGAGCCGCTTGCAACTCTGTTGCTCACCGTGCCCCAGCTGGGCAGCATTTATTGGCGCCCTTTAGCTTTCGCACCCAGGGCAGTCGCTCTGCTCACCCCACCTCTTGCTGCGGCACTGATTAGGATACTCTATCTAAAAATAGGGATATTTTGAACCAAAGCAAGACTCTGGAGTTATGGAAACCCAACTTTGTCCACTATTGATCATATCATAACCTGTACCACAAATTCAGTTGCAGGGGTAAGTCAGAAGTAGCTTCACTAAAATATATAGAGTTACTGGCCAAATTTATGATGAGGCCAAAATCCACTGGAGATACCCCTACCAGCCACTTTTATGTTATGTTTATGATTCCTGCTTGTTCTTATTCTGTCCTGATGGCTGTTTTAACATATACCTGCCAGTGACAGTCTTCAAGACACTGGCTAACAGTACGTGGAACTCATGAATAATCTAACTATGAGCTTTCTTGCTTGTTGCACCAGGCCAAGAAGGTCAATAACACCAAACAAATGACAAGTTTTATCCCAGCGAAGTACATTTTTATGTCTGAAGAATGTCCCATGTGGCTCAAGCCAAGCAGATTTCAGTCCCTTGAGAAGCCAGTAACACGAATTATTTAGAAGATGGCAAACAATTTGTTCCGTATTGCATAAAAATGGTATAAAGGACAGAAGATTTTGGCCTAAGGTAAGAAAGTAGTTTTTAATTTTTGAACTCTATTCCTTGTCAGGGTGTTTATTTTACTGCCTCTAACAAAGCTGTAGGAGGAAAAAACAGTAACTGGGGAGGTGACTTTCCAGAGCAACCCACACAAATACCATTTTGTTTTGAAAGGGAGGGATAGCTGTTTACACACCAATTGCTTATCTGCTTACAATATCCAGTTCATTTTTGCTGTAATAATACTAGAACTAGGCTTATTTTATACAAACCACACTTAAAAGGTAGTGTAATCCAGGGGCAGACTGAAAATCCAGGACTACATTCTTTCTTCCTTTTTCAAATATTATTACAAGATCTTAATATGGATTTGCAAATTCTAACTAGTTTCGTTATGGTGACTTGTCTAAAGTCCCCAGACAGGCACACAATAGGTAATAAACATGGTCTTTGACATACTTCATTCATTTTCCAAGACAGCGGTCCCTTCTCCTCTTTTTGAACATGTACAGCTCATCAGTGTCAATATAGGTTATATGCAAATATCAAGAAGAGTGTTGCTTTTCTCTAAATAGGGCCACAGCTTGTCTCTCTAAAGGGAAGGCTGCTAAGCAACAAGTGGCTCAGAATAAAAAAGATGCATTATTCAATTCACAGAGAATAAAAAAATAAAATAGGATACAAATTACCAATCATAAATCATAAGAATTCAAAACAGGAACCTGATTCTAGAACTTGAAATAATTTAATCGGAGAACAAAATCAATTAATGTGCACTTTTTGTCTAGTCAAAACAGGCAACATTTTGAATACTGAATACCAGGTAACAGTTCACTTGTAGATTATGTCTAGGTCTACGTGTTTTCTTTAACAATCCAGCTCCCTGCTTGTTGGCTATTCCTTGCCCCTTCCTCATCCCCTCCACCCCAAAGTACCTAACTGAGTACTTATTATAATTTAAGTACTAACCCCTTCATTTTACTGATGAAATGAGCTTGGCACTTTATTTCTGCTCTAGAGTAAAAATTGCAAGCTTTTGTTTTCCAATTTAGCTACTTCCAGCTCCTCCCCAAATAAGACATGCACCTTGTTTTCATGGGAAGGAGGATAAAAGATTATTCCAGAGTTATGACTGCATAGAAGAGGAACAGAGTCTAAACATCAGCTCAGTTACCCTCCTTTTCCTGCTCAGGCAGAAGCTGTAACTGTAATTCCTGCTGAAGGCTAGCTTCCATAGCAGTCTATGAATTTGAAAAGAGCTAAAAACAGTCTGTAGGACTGTGAAATAGGAGGAGAGAGACCAGGAGTAGATAACAGACAGCAAGGTTTGCACAAGAGAGGTTAGCTAAATTAGTGGCACATTAAGACTATTAAAAAGGAAACACCTGTGGATTGAAGAGCAATGAGCCAGTAAGCCAACTGACTCCCTCAGCTGCCTGAATAGAAATAGGTGCTGCTGCTAGGCAGCTGGTTTTAAACTTTGTCTAGAGCAGGAATCAGAGTGGGGTGCTAATATTTTGGGCAGAAAATCCATATCCCTGCTTAAGACATGCACCCCAATTTTGGAAGGCTAAGTTTTGTGGAAAGGGTATGTACTATATGTGAGTGAATATGGTATTTCATTGTTGCCTACAAATTTGTATATATTTGTTCCAATCTCCTGGAGCTGGTCACCTACTTCTTAGGCATTGTGATACCTAAGTTGGAGGCATCTAAGCTGCCTCTCTGGATCTCTCTCTCACCCTTAGAGCATTATCTTTCACCCTTCTTTGCTAATTATATCAGTTTGAATGCCCTTCTTTGCAAACTCTTTCCACACTGACCCTATAGCCTGGAACATTTCTCTGAAACAACTTTCTGTGCCACCACAGCTTTATTTAAATTCTTCCTTGCAAGCCATTTCTAATATGATGTTCCTAAGAGGAAAGTAATCCAAGAAAGATGTTTATTTTAGACTGTTGTCCTTTCTATTGACACTAACACCCCATTTCTAGAACCAGGGCACATCTACATGTGCATTTAGTGCACGTTAAACTTACTGTGCAATAAGTTACTGAGCAGTAACTTAAGTAGCAAGCAGTTTTTTAGGCCAGAGCCTACACATGCAGGTGTTAAAGCACATTAACGCTCTGTGTGGCCTGACTTGGGACTGAAGTTAGTCCCAAGTCTGTCCACACAGAGCGTTACTGCACAGTAAGGCGTCTACACATGTGTTACTGCACAGTAATTAATCAGATGTAAATTTGATACCTGCATGGTGCAGTTATCAAATTTAAGTCCAAGTCAGCATAAGTTGCCATATTTACTGCTCAGTATAGGCATCCATGTATAGAAACACGCTTGTACTGCTCAGTAATTTTTGGTTACCGTGCAGTAATTTCGGTTACCGCACAGTAGATGTGCACATGTAGACACACCTCCAGTGTTGCTACTCCTGCCCTGCCTTGCAGGAGCAGATGTCCTGGCTAGACACCATCTGAAGGAAAAAAGAAATCAATACCAGAAAAAACATGCAGGTCTCCACTCACTATCCAGTTCATAGGGAGAAACTCTGTTTCAAAAATTGACTGTTGTAAGAGCTCCCTGTACAAGGAACACAGCCTCTACACAGACCTTTCCATAACAAAAACTAGCACCGTACCCTTAAAAAAACAAACAAACAAAAAACCAGGCCATTGTCTTACCACTGTCTTCTTACCCAAAATTACCATTTTCTTGATCCCTCATTGTGTCATATATCAAGCTGCTTTTTATAGAATCCTGTGCAGAGACTTAGTTAAGTCAGTGGAGCATTACAATTTCTGCAGACTCAGATGTTAAGAAATGGTCTCACTGACTATAAGGTAATCATGCTTGTAAGTGTTTGCAGAATTGGTAGATCTCAGATAGTAAGCTTTATTGGTCAGGAACACCATGCACAATTTTGGGTGCTGTAGATAATAGTAGGTTTGGCTGGAACCAGTTTTTATCAGTAAATGTCAATTTCACCTCAAACTCAGAAACTGACAAAAATATTTCCATCCTTAATAAGAAAATGTTATAGAAAGGTGATGTAAGAAAAATTATGGCTGAAAACTTATTAGAATTAAATGACGATGTTCAGTCCCTGTCATAAGAACTGATAAAGTGAGCTACACACACACCTTCTTCTAGGATTATCATATTTCCAGTTCCAAAAATGAGGACACCTGTGGCATGGGTGGGGCCGGGAATATATGATTGTGGGGAGCAGTGATATGCCGGTGTCCTGCCTCTGCTCATCCTGTTGCCTCACACTCCTGCTGCTGCCCTTCACTCTCGACTCTCAGACCCGTGGCCCTGCCAGTGTACCTCACTCCTGGCTAGTTGCCCCCTGCCCCTCCAGCCCTGCAGTGTCCCTTATCCCTGACTCAGCCTGCTGCTCACCCCAGCCCTGCCAGTGCCCTTCACTCCTGACCCACAGCCCTTTGCCCCCCAAGGCCTGCCAGTTCCCCTCTCCTCTGACCCACAGCCACCTATCCCCCCAGCCCTGTATGTGCCCCTCACTCCCAGCCAGCAGCTCCCTGTTCCCTCCAGCCCTGCAGCATCTCCTAGCCACCCTACCCCCTGTGAGCACAGGAAGCAGTCCCAGTGCCCCCGGCTGGCCATGCAGGTCCCTGCTGCCCCTGAAGGGTCCCCTTCCTTCCCCTACTGGAAGAGCAGGCACATCCCCCCTGCCTCTCCTGCCCTGCCACAGCCCCAGAGCCTAGACAGCTTCTCCCAGTGCTGGCAGGCACATGCCCCATTCACACACCCATCCCCTCCACACACCCTGCCACACACACACACACACACACACACACACACACACACACACACACACAGTTCCCCCGGTAGTCCCGAAGCCCTGGCCTTCCAACCCCTGGCCCCCATAGACTTACCTCCATGCAGCTACTGGGGCTGCTCCCACAATGCTGCCTGGCTATAAGCCAGCCACATGTGTGTGCGCCCTGCCTCCAATCACCCTCCCTCCTCTCCCCACAGCCCCTTGCTAGGGCAAGTTAGGAAGTGCTGGGAAAAACTTCAAAGCTGAGCTGACCAAAATCCTGGACATTTGATCATATTTAAAAAAACCTGCCTAGACAGAATGGGAGGATCTGAAAAGAGGACAAGCATGGGAAAATCCAGATGTATGGTACCCTACTTTTTGCACCCTGCTCCCTGCATGGGTGCGTACACGCACATGACCCCACAGCTCCCAGGAGCCCGGAGTGGAGCAGGGCAGCATGGAGGCCCATTGCCAGGCTCAATCCTCCACATGCAGATACTAGATCTGGCTGGGAGCGGCCCTTGTTCAGTGACCCCAGGCTCCACCAGCACATGCTGTGTGGCCAAATAGTGCCTCACCAGCAAGGCTGGCAGCTGCCACAGTGGCAGGGCATGATGCTGCCAGTGTGGGCAGACATCCTAGCCCACACTTGTGCCTGAACCGTAGCCCTTTCCCCTTCCCCACCCAGCCCTGGCCAATTACCACACCAGGCAGGAGGAGCAGAGCTCAGGTATGAGTAAAGCAGATCTGATTTATTGATTTTTACTTTCTATAATTTTGACATATGATTTTATAAATCTTGTACCAGTACACTGTAGTGTCATTAATAAACTGTCTGCCCCCCACAGCCCTAATTGCACACAATCTTGAAATTTTTAATTGATAAAAATAAATGCTTAAAAATAAACATCGATTTTTATCTATTGAAATTATTTAAAAAAAATCAAATTCTGCCAATCTTAAATAATAGTATTTATAGTGAAAGTAATATTGTTAATTTATTCAGTATGGGATAGGAAGCAAGTCCATAAATTATTTTATGGCTGATCCTTTTCTAGATCCTTACACACTGTGGGCATATCCAGACAAGCGTGCATGTGCTTCTTACCCCGCCTCAAACCCCTTTATCACAACCTGTTTGTCACAACCCCTTTGTTGCAACTGGGGCACCTCTGCCATCAGCACCTCCAGCTGGGGTTTCCAGAGGAGGGGCTCGATGAGCAGGTTGGCACCCTGAGCGACTGTTGCAGGGGAACTGGAGGCGGAGACCAACCTCCAGGCCCAGACGAGGTCCTGGTAGAAATCTGGTAGCCCTTGGAGGTCCTCCAGGGAAAAGCCCTACAGGCTGAGGAGCTGCCAGCCATATCAGAGCCCCCGGAAGTGGCAGAGGGAAGTGTGCCCCAGGTGACCCCATGCCGCATGGCTGCTGACACCGTATAGCAGTCATTGTAAGGCCTGAAGGTGGAACGCCAAGACCTGGCTGTGCAGGCAAACAAGGCCCTGGCTGCCCTCCCACAAGGGGTGGCTCAGGACCTCCGCAGCGACCTAGTGCTGTCCTGGCCCGAAAAACACCAGTGCTCATCTCTGGAACCCTGCCAGGACCTCAGGGGGCACAGGCAGAGTGTGTAAGAGGTGCCAGAGCATGGACAGGACCAGCTGGTTCAGCATCAGCACTCTCCCATGCAGGGAGAGACATTGCAGGAGCCCTGCCCATGCCCAGAGCCGCTCCACCAACCTTGCCTCCAGTTGGTGCCAGTTCTCTGGCGGGGAGGGGTCTGTGGGGGATAGGTAGACCCCCCCAAGTAGAGCAACAAGCCCATGCCTCAGAGGATCCCATGCAGTGTGGGTGGGAGTGAGCCCACCTGTCACCCATCACCCACTGCCAGGCCAAAGCTCTTGACCCAGTTGACCTGGGCAGAGGAAGCTGCTGAGTACAATGCCTGGCAAGCCTCCACCTGCGCCAGGTCGCCTGAGTCCTGGACCATGAGGAGTACAACATCAGCATACACTGACAGGACCAGCTGCACTGCTGGATCCTGGAGCATGAACCCCGCCACCCACTTTCGCAGGAGAACAAGGAAGGGCTCCAGGGCCAAGGCGTACAGCTGGCCTGATGCCGGGCAGCCTTGATGCACCCCTCTCCTGAATGGGATGGGCTCCGTCAGGGTCCAGTTGAGGTTGACCAAACATTCTGCAGAGTCATACAGCACCGGGAGAGCCCGCATGAAGCAGGGCCCAAACCAAAGGCTCGCAACGTGCCTGTGAGGTACCTGTGATCCACTCTATCAAATTGCTTCTCCTGGTCCAGGGATAGGAGGACGAAAGACAGGCCCTCCTGGTGTGCCAGCTCCAGGAGGTCCCAAACCAGGTACAGGTTGTTGAAGATGGAACATCCGGACACTGTGTACGTCTGGTCGGGATGGAACACGTCTGTCAGCATGGACTGCAGGCATAGCGAGATGGCCTTCGCTACCACCTTGTAGTCCATGCAGAGGAGGGACATGGGATGCCAATTCCTTAGGTCGTGAGGATCTCCCTTCTTTGGCAGGAGGGTCAGCACAGCCTTCCGGCATGACGAGGGAGCTCCCCACTTCCCTCATATTTGGCCCAGACTGCAGCAAGGTCTGGGCTGAGGATGTCCCAGAAAGCCCGGTAGATCTCTGAAGTCAGCCTGTCGATGCCCGGAGCCTCGTTGCCAGGCATCAGGTGGAGGGTAGCCAAAAACTCAGCCAGAGTGAGAGGAGCTTCCAGCCGGTCCTGGTCATCCACGCTGACCTGTGAGAGTCCCTCCCGCAGAGTCTGACAGGCCTCAGCATCAGTTGGATCCAGGGAGAAGGGCTCTTCATAGAAGGCATGCACACACTAGCGCATCTCACCTGGATCCGTATCTGGGGTGCCGCCACCCGCCAGAAGGCAGGTGATGTACTTCTTGGCCATCTGCCTCCTCTCCAGGAGATAGAAGAAGTGGGAGCCGTGGTCCATCTCCCAAAGCAGCTGGACGTGTGAGTGGACAAATGCATCACAGGCACGGTGGTTGTTCAAAGCACGAAGCTCTTCACGCCTCTCCTGACACTCTCCGCAGAGGGAGAGGTTGTTTGGGTCAGTGGCCAGGCGCCTCTCCAGCTCTGGCACTTCCCGCTTGAGCTGCTTCTGTACTGCCTCCCTCTGCTGGGTGTGCTCCTGAGTGTAGACATGGCAAAAAAGCTGGATGCACACCTTCCCCCCATCCCACCATCTCCAACCTGAGGGGAAAGCTGCCCGTTGCTCCTGCCAGGCCAGCCAGAACTCCTGGAAAGCCTCTCTGAAGCCCACATCCTCCAGCAGGCTGGCATTGAAATGCCAGTAGGCCGACCCCAGATGCCCAGACAAGGTGGTAATCGCTGAAAGGGGTTGGCCAGATGCCAGAGGAGCTGGCCCGGGAAAAATGCGGCAAAGAGGTATAAACCCAGTCTAACTGGGAGTGGCATGCCTGCTCCTCTCCCACCCTCACATAGGTGAAGGCAGGGGGTTCAGTGGGGTGACAGGCACACCAGACATCCACCAGGGAGTAGTCCATCAGGATCTCCCTGAGGATGCCCACGGCGGCCTGTTTTCACTCCTTGCCTGACTAGTCTTGCGCTTCTAGGGTGACGTTAAAGTCCCTGCCAAGGACCAGGCACTCACGAAGGTTGAGGGTGCCAATGTATGTGGCCACCTGGAGGAAGAAATCCACCAACTGTGGGTCCTTCACTGGGGCGTACACATTCAGAAGGTTCAGGACCAGCCTCCGCACCTGGACCCAGAGGTGCAGCAGGTGACCCAGCACCACCTCAATGTCCTCCAGTTGCAGGCCTGGGGAGAAGAGGGTGGCCACCCCAGATGAGATGGCTGAGAGGTGACTAAAAAAGACCCTGCCTCCCCACTCCAGCTGCCGATTTGGTTCATTGGCTGGAGTTGTCAGGGTCTCCTGCAAGAATACCATGGAGTACCCCGCCATCTGAAGGAAGAAGAGCACACACGACCTCCGGAGACCCTTCCTGCAGCCATGGACATTGAGGTTGCTATCTTAAGCGACCTCATGGCTGGGGGTGTGGAGTAGGTGGTTCAGCAGGGGCCTCGTGCATCTCAATGTGGGGCCCGCTGGTTTGGATAGCGCCCTTCCATATGTATAGAGGGCATCTATGAAATTGTAGGCTCGCCTATAGATCCGGGCATTGCAGCTTTTGGGCCCCTTGCCTTCCCCTGCCAGTACCCTCACAGCGGTGAGGATGCTGCCAAAATCTCCCCAGCGGTCCAAGACTATTTGTACCTTGCTGGCGGACCGGTGAGTGTAGTCATGGTCAAGAAACGCAATTAGGTCATCCCTGGGGACTGTTGGGACTGAGAGGTCTGCAGGTTCCATGGAGCCTGCTGGTTCTCAGGCATCCTCCTCGTGGTCATGGAGCTCAGAGGGCTCCTTCAGCACCATCTGAACTGCCCGGTCCACTAAGACCCCAGACTCTGGTTGGGATTGGGAGAGCTCTGCAGCCTCCTGGGACAGGAGTGGGAGTAAGGGTAGGGGTGGGGCTCCTTCACAAAATGGTGGGGTAGAACTAGAGTCCTGGGGGGGTCTGTGCAGGGTGCCCGATAAGATCAGCTTGTTAATTAGGGGACCCCACCATGATCCCTCTGGTGCAGGACTATGGGGCAGGCTGCAGGTGAGGTTTTCCTGGAAGAGGGAGGGAAGAGACCCACCAGGCACTGGGTTGGCTCTGGCGTCTGCCTCGGGATCCTGGGAAAGGGGACCTCCTCCCTCAGAACTCACCGGGGTGAGCCCTGGGGCCTCTATATCCCTTAGATTAGAGAGAGGAGGCTCTGCCACCAGGCCTTCCTTTGGGCAAGCCTCAGCCTTGGTGCCCATGGTTTCAGGAAGTAGGCCTTGGTCAGCAGAATGAAGGGCTCCTGTTCAGGACTATCCAGCAGCCCTGAAGCCTCCTCTGTGGGGATCACCCGTTTGATCTTTCCCAGTGGTGAGGTGTCAGGGACAGCTGGGGAGGCCCCTGGAGGCTGGGCCGCTCCTTCCACCCCATGTGGTGGTCTTGGGAGGGGGAGAGGAGTCCTCCACATTAGAGGGCTCAAGCTGTGCCTAGGCCTTCCTCTTGCCTTAATGCCTAGAGGGGACCTGCATCCACTCAGCCACGGGGTGGTCCTCAGGTGGACAGGCTCCAGCAGAAGGTGAGGGTTGGAAGTGTGGGGCAGCCATGATGGGGGTATGACTGGGGGCAGTGGGACCCTGCTTGCTCTCTCCCCCCGGTTGCTGATGCCCTCCTTGGGACTCTACCAGACTTGGTTGGGGGGCAGGGTCCCTTGAGCTCATGGGTGGGCTTGTAGTTGTGGCTGGAGTGCCAGGGGGGCCTGAGGAGGTTGGGGCACCGGTGGTAGTGGCACCCCTTTTTCCAGTGGGACCCACAGATGCCCTCCCTGCCTGGCCCATGGGGCACTCATGATGAGAGCGCCCTGGGGCACGGCACCAGAAGCACTGCAGGTCCCCCAGTGTATAGAAAATCCTTACCAGAGCTCCCTGATAAGGAATTACCAGGCACCCCTCAGCCTCTAGCTGCGCTCCCACTGCCAGTTGGATCATGACCTGGCGACGGAAAGAGCACATGTTGCAGAGGCCAGGGTCTTGGCACCCCAGTGAGAGGGCCACCACCAGGGAGATAACTCTTCCCAGGGTTTGGAGCTGGGGGAGCAGGGCCCAATTGAGGATATAGGGAGGGATGGAGCTGAGGACCACCGTGGTCCCCAGCTCTTCTAGAGGCATGAGGGGGATGTACTCACTTTCCACCATGAGCCCTCTCTCCATCGCCTTTTGTCTAGCAGTCTCCGAGGCAAGGAAAAAGAGCCCCTTGCCATGAAAGTGGGAGGCTGCCATGATCTTGGGGGCTCCACTACCCTAGCCAGGGCCTGCACCCAGGTCTCAAAGTGCAGGCTCTCCCACTTGGGCAGTTGGCACACTTCACCCCATGCCTACGGGTAAGTACCGGAAAGGGGGCCCTGTTGCCCAAGCTGGAAGGGCCAGCAGTGGAGGGTCCAGGCCCCCTGGATTTGGGTCTTCCTGCCCTGCAGCTGCCTGTGCATAGCTGCAGTTCCCTCCTCCAGGGGGCCATGTTGGTGGGGCCTGAGCTACGGCCAGGGCCAGGCTGAGTGGGTGTGCTGGCTGGTGTAGTGCACCTGGTCCCCCCAGGCACTGGTGGTCTAGGCTTGGTGGCAGGGCCCTTGCCCTTCCCCTCCCCAGCTATGGAGGAGGGTGAAGAGGAACCCTTCCCACTGCCTTTGCCCTTGGTCTCCGATGATGGGAGAGGGGGCTTAGGAACCCCTCCAGGGGGGTCTAACTCCCTGGCCCTGTTGGCTCCCTACCTGAGTCCCACCCACCCCTGCAGCAGAGGTTGCAGGCTTCTCCACCCCTGGAGGAGGTTGGTTGGACTCTGCCTCCAGGGTGGAGGCTGCAGGGGCATGCATCCCCTTGGGGGCTTGGCTGGGATCCACCCCCATAGTGGGGGCTGCAGGAAGCTCTGTGGGGGCATCTGCCCTCCCCCCCATATGTTCCTGCCCTGCTATTGTTTCACATGAGGGCACGGAAGACAATAAAGAAAAAAAATATCCAGTGGGGCAGGTGAATCTAGTAGGGGCAGGCTGGCGTTGTGGGGAACAAGCAGGGTAGAGAGGGAGGGGGCTGAAGCTCACTGAGCCACAACCCCGCAGGCGAGCCCTGGAGCCTCTGTATCCCCTAGATCAGAGAGAGGAGTCTCTGAGAATGCTTTGAGACCGCTGGAGGGGGAAAAATACACAAGTGCTGAGGAAACTCGAACTGGCTTGCTCAGCCACACAACAAACATCAGGTCAGAGGGAGTGGACCACAGGACTTACCACACAAGGGCAAAAAACACACAGGAAAGACTGCTGAGACAGGCATAAAAGATAGCTGGAGCAGTGGAGAGGTTTTGTTTGTGGAAGATCTGTCCAGAAGCCCCTCAGCCTTCCAGCCAGTCACTTGGCAGCAGAGCAGTAGGCAGGAAGACAAATCAGGATCAAATACAGTGAGGTAGCTGTGGGGGAGGGTAGGAGCAGTCAGTCAATTAGGAAGTGATCCAGAGCAGGTGTGGTGTCAGGTGGTACAAGGTGGTGCAGCAGGGACTCTCCCTCTCTCCTGAGAGGGGGCAGTAGCAGAACCAATGGCAGCAAGAGCAGTAGTGATGGGTAGGAGCAGTCCAGATCAACTACTCAGGGTGTGCTTCTGGTGATAGTGGAGGTGAAGGTGGGCATGGCCTGCCAAGGTAGCTGGGGCAGGCAAGGTATCTTTAGACTCCAGCAGTGATGGTGAGGGAGGGGCCCACAGGCAGTGTGGGCTCCCTCCCCAGGCTGTCCCCTGACCACAGCTTGGCGGCGGGCTGGGCAGCAGGCTGGAACAGGGGTGCAGAAGCTGGGGTGTGGTGTGGTGCGGTGCAGTGGGCCCCTCCCTGAGGGGGGGCAGCAGTGTGCAGCAGAGGACAGGAAGAGTTGTGGAAGAGGTGTGGCTAACTTACTCCAAAGGCTCTGAGACCAAGCCAGCAGCTAATAGTAGCCAGAGGCAGGAAAGGACCTGGTCATCTTCTCCCCAGAAGCTCCTGAGCCCAAGCTTGCAGCAACCAGCCACAGCAGCAGCAGCCTGGGACAGGAAGAGATATGGCCAACTTCCTCCCAGAAGCTCCTCCTCCAGAAGTTCCTGAGAAGGAGTAGTCCTGAGCTGCTTGTTAGGGCAGGTTTTTGTATGGATGAGGCTAGGACAGGTCAGCTTTTATGCTGCTGGGGATAGCACAGGTGCTGGCCCCAGGCTCTAGCATACCTTGGATGCAGATCTGGGAGGAGCCAGACAGGGTTATTTTGCCCCAAGTGGCACAATTTGTTCCACAATGAAGTGCATGACCGAGCATGTGCGCTGATGCAAAAAGCCCCGGCTCAAATTTGCACGACTTCTATTTGAGTTGCTGCAAGCGCACGTGCTTGCATGTGTGGATGTGCCCTGTCTATGTACAGTGCCATCTAATTTAGAGCAAGCCCTTTGTGGAAGCTGTAATTAATGCATATCTTTTTAATGACACACATTAGCAGAGTTGGGTAACTTCTATTAAGTCTCAAGCAGTTTTTTAGGCAGTCAAAGGCTTAAGCCTTCAGATATGTTGGCTCAAGAATATGGAGAATGATTATCTTATTATGCAACATGTTGCTCACTATATTTTGGTGATGCGTTACATATAAAATAATTTAAAAAAATGTTTACAACATCTAATTAACACTGATATAAATGTATAATAGCCATAAGTAACTTTGGAAAAATTGCTTATTTAATTCCGGAGTATTTAACATTTTAATGTCTATATTCTATTCAGTAGCAGTCTTTTATTCTTAGTTAATATGAAAAATAATGAGTTTAGGCACAGCTGGATTATGACAATAATCTGCTAAGAATTTGTATAAGCCTAGCTAAGATGCATTTTTGCAGATGCTTTTGATAAGTTTAAAATAACCATCCATAGAGCTATCCGTGAAACACATACATCTGATAGAATTACTTTATATATGTGCTTCAGAATAAAAAGTCAGATTTAATCCATCATTCTAGATCATTTCCAATTCAGTATACAGCTTTCATCAGCATAATTTTGAGCATCATACAACAAAGGAAAATTGAAATAGACATGTCTATATTTTGTGTATATTAAACAACAACAAGACAAATATTTCAATTAAATCTTGGGTGAAGCATATCAGGTCAAATTAATCTCTGGTGAAATTCTATTTACTGTGAGGCACAAAGAACCATACTAAACTTGGCCAATTTTGCCCACATTAAATTAAGCATAACTTTTACCTATTCAACAATTTTCTTTAATTAACAAAGTTAAGGAAACCTATTTCATCATTTGATACAGTACATATTGTTACTAATTAGTTTACCAGCTCTTCCTTCATTTAAAGCCACTTAACAGTGTTTCATTTGACACAGTTAATTTGAACGTGTCAGTAGGCCTCATGTTTATCCTTTCAAGAGGCTAATATTTCATCAGGAATTGTGGCTTTTAAGTGGATATAATAAATATAATAATACTTTGCATTTATATGCAAAGCATTTTGGAAGCAAGATAGTAACCTCATGGCATGCCCATGAAGGATGGAGGTAGTAGTATTTGTGTTCAGAGAAGATGAGAACCAATTGAATTGCTGCTCAGGTCTTTCTGGAGTTCCTTTGTTCCATTGGGACCACCTGGAAACAGCACGCTTCAGAGAAGCAGAATACCTCCCGAAGTGTTTGAGATGTATGACCACTGAACCAAGTAGTTATGCTTTGATCTTTCCTGTCTTGGATTGACATTCATACCTGCTTGCTGACACACAGCAGGACAGAGCCTTGTTCTCATCTTCTCAACTCATACTCTAGGCCTGATTTGTGTGCAACTGGGTTCTATCGAGTAGTTCTCTGCATGATTACACTAATGCACAGTAAAATAGGCTACTGTACATTAAGCATCACTTAAAATCTGTGCACATTCATTACTGTGCATTGAGGAAGCCTAATGTGAATTTGTTTAGTACCTCACATTGGAGGTACTAAATTTAATGTGCAGTGTAGAAGTGCTCCCCATTCATAAGGCACAAAGCGGGGAACATTCCTTATTTTCTTCCTGATCCTTCCTCCACTCCCATTTGTACAACCATTAATAAACTGGCCCTGGGTAATTTTCCCAAGGTTTCTCAGGAAATCAATGAGAGGGCTAGAAACAAAGTGCAGAAGACTACACTCCTTGTGTTCAATTCCATGGCACATACAAGTCATCACATCCTAGAAATAACTAGTTCTTCTAAGGATGTAGGAGCCAGAAGCTACTTAAAGATGTATTAGCAAAAAATCTTCAGGAAACCTTTTGAGGACTGTCTCGTGCTATATTTATTCATAAGATGGTGTCATAAATACAACATAACATTTACAAAGTGTAGTTAAAACCTAAGCTGACTCAGTGTGAAGTTACACATTAGATGTAGACTATTTTAAATCTGTGGAATTTTAAGTGGTGTTAAAGTTAAAATATGCTGGGCACATCTACACGTGACATTTTACTGTGGAGCTGACTAATTAGCTCTGTAGTAAGGCATCAGCATCTCTATGTCCAGTACTATTAGGCTGGAGTAAACTAATTAACTCTGCCATACAATAGTACTGCCTAACACAAGTACTATCCTATGGCAGAGTTATTTACTCTGCTCCAAAGCATATGTAGATGCTGACTGGGGCTGGCTGGAGCACGAAGGTGCTACAGTGCAGGGCTGTCTGCTGGCTAGCCCTGAACTGTAGCACCCTCATATTCCAGCCAGCCCCTCTGGAGCACATTGAGCCAGGTTGAAGCAGCCCTGGGCTGGCAGGCTGACCCCCGGGCCCTCTTCCAGCTGGGGATTCTCCTGCCCTGGCTCAACATATGTGGTTCTGGGCACCAGAGATAATCCCTGCAGGGTGCGGGGCCTGGGGTAAAGCAGCCTGTGTAGGGCCCCCCCTCCCTGTCCCATGGCACACTTACACCGGGGAGTGAAAGCCCCGGCACATCAGATGCGGTGGGATGGGTGGCGGTTGGAACTTCTGGCCAGAACAGGCAAAGAGCTGTCCAACCTGCCAGGTGGCTGGGCAGGCTAAACTGCAGCTGTGGCCTCTCCAGCTGGCTCTGTGGGACCCCCACAAAATGCAGGGCCTGGGGCAATTTCCCTGATTCACCCCACCTCCCCAGGGATGGCTCTGCTGGGCACACATGTAAGCACTGTGCCCGGGAGCAATAACCTCTGGCATGAACTGTGCTGGAGTTTATTGCATGAAATGAATTTCATGTGTAGAGATGCCTGCTGTGAGCAGTTGTATGCTAAGAGATACTACCACTTCTTGCCTGCATGGCTCTGACTTGACACTAAAGGGCTGGCAAACAGGGCCCTGGCTAGGAGCCAGGACACATGGGCTTTATCTCAATGTGGGGTGGGTGGGTGGTGGAGAAGGGAGCAGTTCATTTTGGAATGCTGGAGGACTGCACACAGCTCATTTTAAGTCTATGAAGTACAGTGAAGTTGCCCTAACACATGCTAGGTAATATGGCTCAGACTTAAACCTTGCCTGAAGGAAGTGGTGTAACTTTGAGATGCTTAGAGAACAATTAGCATGAGTCAATGAGCTTTAACATGAGGATGCTCATGTTAGGATGCCTTTAGTATGTATGATGTAAGTGTAAGGTAAAACTTCACCCTCACATTCAAGCAGTTTAGCAAGTGTTAAGAGTTCTCTCTTGGCATTACAAAGTTGTTCCCTTTTAGGTGGGAGTTTTCTCCTCACATATACTTACTTTAATAGGTTACTATAGTCCAATAATTTACAACTATTGCAAGTTGACTAGTGACACCACTCATAATCTTTTGAGATTAAATATTGGACCATGACAAAGCAAACCAAGGTTATGACAACTGAACCATAAGATAAACACAAATGCACAAAAAAACCTAAGAAACTAAGCACAAGCGCACAAGAAACTAAGCACAAGTGCAGTTCATACTTTCTTTTCACTGGTTATTCCCCCCAAACCCTAGAATGACAATTATATGCCAGGGTAACCAACCATTTCACTTACTGTAGGTTTTATCACAAGAAATAAGATATTTAATGAATAATTGCAGCACAGCATAAGTTATCTCAACAAAAGTTGTGCTCCAAATAACAAAGGAGAGAAACTATTTACCAGCAAGTATGTTAAGTAAGGCTAAGTAATCTCCTTCTGGGGCTGTAAAAATATCAGTGTTAAACTCAATTTCTGTCACATACAAGAATTAAATTACAGCTGCTTCATGTCTATTTCTCAAGTTTAGCTGAATAAAATTAATTGGAATATTTTTATGGATGTTGGTAGATGTATGTTTAGAGGTCTGAGTGAGTCAGAAAAAACAATTTCAGATCTCTGACTTTTTTTTTTCAGTCCATTGTTTTCAGATACAATTCCCTGCAGATGGTAATGGATGTTTGACTAGGCACATAAGTAGACTCCTCTTCTGTGGGCATGTCTACACAAGATGCCTAAATACACAGGAATCTGGTTTATTGTACAGGAAGTGCACACATTTAAAGTGCATGCTGCCTCTGTACTGGGAACACTGCTCCTGGGCAGGAAAGTGGCTGGCCAGGGAGCAATAAGTGGGACTGCCTTTTGAAGAGGGCTGCAGGCTACTGTCAGCTGCAGTTGGAGCCTGAAGCTCTCCCCATTTGCAGCAGGGGCCCGTTGCAGGGCTGCAGGAAATTTGGTGCTGACAGCAACAAATCTTCTCCCTAGTCCCTGCATGTGTAGATGCCTGCCCAAGAGCACTTAATCTGCAGAAGTTTACACTTGAGTAAACTAAGTTCAGATCAAATGCATGTGTAAATGCACCCTGTATGATGCAAGATGTGGTCCGGTTTGCTGCATGGCATCCCAATCAGCAAAAAATAAGTCATATCAATTTTCTTCCACTTGAGGTGTCATTCACAATCACTCAGAAAGAGGGGCATCAATCGAAAACTGTTTGAAAAGTATTCCAAAACTCATTCTTAAAGTACTGAGCTGCCAGTTTTCAGATGTCACTGAGTTTTCCAGGAGCATTTAGCAGCTTTTGCTGTCTCTCGCTGTACCTATATTTCCCCCTCTGTTGTTTTACACTTCATTAAAATTTGAAGTGACTTCCTGACATTCTGTTGGTTCATTTTTCTGCTAGTCCGACTTTGACTTTCTAGTCCTACTTTCCTATGACCCCATGAAATATCTGTTTAATACCTTTTTCTTCAAGACCCCTCTCCTGTGCCCTGACATTATGGTGATGCTGAAAGCAGGACCATCCCCAACTAGATCATCTCAGCCAAAGCTTTGTCTAGCTGGGTTTTGAAAACCTTCAAGGATGGAGATTCCTCCACCTCTCTGTGTAACATGTTTTACTACCCTCCTAGTAAGAAAATTCTTTATAATATTCTTCCTAAAGTTCTCTTGCTGCAACTTGAGACTGTTGCTCCTTTTTTGTCATCTGCCACCACTGAGAACAGTCTAGCTCCATCCTTTTTGGAACCACCCGTCAGGTAGTTGAAGGCTGCTATTAGATCCTATCTGTCTCCTCTTCTCTAGGCTAAATAAGGCCAGTTCCCTCAGTTTTTCCTCATAAATCATGTGCCCCAGCCCCCTCACCATTTTTGTTGTCCTCCTCTGGACTTTCTCTAATTTGTCCACATCCTTTCTGTAGTGGGGGCCCCAAAACTGAACACAGTACTCCAGATGTGGCCTCACCAGTGCTGAATAGAGGGGAATAACTACTTCCCTTGACCTATTGGCAACACACCTACCAATGAAGCCCAGTATGCCACTAGCCCTCCTGGCAACAAGGGCACACTGCTGGCTCATATTCAGCTTATTGTCCAATGTAACCCCCAGGTCCTTTTCTGCATAGCTGTTGTCCAACCAGTCAGCCCCCAACCTGCACCAGTCCATGGGATTGTTCCACCCTAAGTGCAGGACTTTGCACTTGTCCTTGTTGAACCTCATGAGATTCCTTTTGTCCCAATCTTCCAATTTGTCTACGTCACTCTGAATCCTAGCCCTACTCTCCAGCGTATCTACTACTTCCCACAGCTTAGTGTCATCTGCAAACTTGTTGAGGGTGCACTCTTTGCCACCTTCCAGGTCATTAATGAAGACATTGAACAAAACCAGCCCCAGGACTGACTCCCGGGGCACTCCACTTGATACCAGCTGCAAACTAGACATCAAGACATTGATTACTACTCTCTGAGCCCGATGCTTCAGCCAGTTTTCTATCCACCTTACAGTTCATTCATCCAGCCCGTACTTCCTTAGTTTGCTTGTGCAAATGTTGTAGGAGACCATATCAAAAGCCTTGCTAAAATAAGGGTACACCACATCCACCAGTCTCCTTGCATCCACATCCACCAGTTTCCCTACATCCAAATCCACCAGTCTTCCTGCATCTCATCATAGTAGGCAATTAGGCTGGCCAGGCATGACTTGCCCCTGGTGAATTCATGCTGACTGTTCCTAATCACCTTCTTCTCCTCCAAGTGCTTAGAAATGAATTCCTTGAGGATCTGCTCCATGATATTTCCAGGCACTTAGGTGAGGCTGACTGGTCTGTAGTTCCCTGGATCCTTCTTTTTCCCTTTCTTAAATATGGGCAATATGTTTGCCCTTTTCCCATCATCTGGGACCACCCCTGATTGCCATGAGCTTTCACAGATGATGGCCAATAGCTCTGCAATCACATCAGCCAACTCTCCCAGCACCCTTAGGTACATCCCATCTAGCCTCATTGACTTGTACATGTCTAGCTTTTCTAAATAGCCCTTAACCTGTTCTTTCACCATTGAGGGCTGCTCACCTTCTCCCCAAACTGTGCTGCCAGGTGCAGTAGTCTGGGAGCTGACTTTGCCTGTGAAAACTGAGGCAAAAAAGACATTGGGCATTTCAGCTTTTTCTGCATCCTCTGTCACAAGGTTGCCTCCGCCATTCAGTAAGGGACCCACACTTGCTAGTCTTCCTGCACATTGGGATGGTTTGTTTCTGCACTCTCAGTAAGGCTCCTTTAAAGTACAAACAGCTCTCTTGGACTCTTCTACCCTCAGTCTGGCTTTCCAGGGGATCCTGCCCATGAGTTCCCTGAGTGAGTTGAAATCTGCTTTTCTGAAGTCCAGAGTTCTTACTCTTCTGTTCTGCATCCTTCTTTTTATCAGGATCCAGTACTCAATCATCACATGGTCACTACTGCCCAAGTTACTGTCTACTACTACATTCCCCACCAAGTCTTCCCTGTTCGTAAACAGCAGGTCAAGAAGAGCATGGCACCTAGATGGCCACTCCAGCACTTGCATCAGGAAGCTGTCCCCTATACTCTCAAAAAACTTCCTGGAATGCCTGTGCACTGCTGTATTGCCCTCCCAGCAGATGTCAGGGTGATTGAAGTCCTCCATGAGAACCATGGCTTGCGATGGGGAAACTTCAATAGCTGTTTGAAGAAAGTCTCATTCACCACTTCCTCCAGTCTGGTAGTCTATAACAGACCCCCACCATGACATCACCCTTGTTGCTTTCCCCTCTCACCCTAACCCACAGACTGTCAACAGACCTATCTCCAGCTTCCTACTGGAGCTCTGAGCAATCATATGGCTCTTTTACATAAAGTGCAACTCCGCCTCCTCCTTTCCTCTGCCTGTCCTTCCTGAATGGTTTGTACCCATCCATGACAGTGCTCCAGTCATGTGAGCTCCCACCAAGTCTGTTATTCCAATCATGTCATAGTTCTGTGACTTTGCAAGGACTTCCAGTTCTTTCTGCTTGTTTCCCAGGCTCTATGCATTTATATACAGGCACCTGAGGTAACTAGTTGATTGACCTGATTTCTCAGGAAGTATGAGAGCACCACCCCTGTTGCCCCTTCCTCCTTGCTCTTCCTTCAGGTCTCCTGCTTCCCTGCTTACCTCAGGGCTTTGGTATCCATCCCACAGTGAACCTAGTTTAAAGCACTCCTCACTAAGTTAGCAAGCCTGTCTGTGAAGATGCTCGTCCCTCTCTTCATCAGGTAGATCCCATTTATTCCCAGCATTCCTTCTTCTTCCCGTGGTCAAAGAAGTCATAGCCCTGCTAGTGGCAGCCCATCACCAGTGTCAGAAAAGTCAACGCGCAGCTCCAGAGTTGGTGCAGTTTCATGTAGGTTTTGGCTTCCTGGACCATGATCTGTACTTCCATGCAAGGGACCTCCTGGTATATGATGGACTTCATCTCTCAGCAAAAGGTAAGGGTCTTTTTTCTTACAGGTTGGCTGACCTCCTATGTTGGGCTTTAAACTAAGTACAATGGGAGATCAGGAGGCAGGAAATGGAGAGAGTCTAGAACCTACAAACTGCAAAACATGCAGCAGTACACCCCAGGTAAGTACCAAGGGGCCCTTTGGGCATCAGAACCGGGGGGCACCAAAAGCACCATTCGGAAGTCTCATGTGCCTCTATACTAATGCTAGGAGCATGGGGAACAATCAGGAAGAACTTACACTCCTGCTTGCAGACAATAACTTTGATTTAGTGGGGCTAACAGAAACCTGGTGGGACCCTACCCATGACTGGGCAGTACACATTGAGGGCTACAGGTTGTACTGAAGGGACAGTAGGGAGTAAAGGGGGTGGGGTTGCTCTCTATGTACCCTAATCAAAATGGGATCAGAGGAGGAGAAAGTTGAGGCATTGTGGGTTAGGACACATGGAGGTCAAGGGGAAATGAACTTGGTAGTGGGGATCTGCTACAGGCCACCACACCTAGAGGAAAAGCTAGACTTGGAATTCTTGAGACAGCTCTCAGAGGCTGTACATTCTAGGGACATGGTTGTCATGGGGGACCTAAACTACCCTGACATCTACTGGGAGGAGTAATCAGCCAAATCCAACTGTTCATGTAGGTTCTTAACCTGTGTGCAGGACCTTCACTTAACTCAGGAGGTATATGGTCCCATTTGTGGGAATGCTTTACTGGACTTGGTGTTGGCTATGGGGGAGGACCTGGTAGGGGAGCTGCAGCTTTGTGGTCACCTTGGGGACTGTGCCCACCTGGCTTCGAACATTTGATCATGTGCGGCCTTGGTCCGGATGACCAGTAGCGGACGTCCTACGGTCTCCTGTAGGCTGGCGGGTAGGTGTTTATCACCTGGGTGGCCTCCCCCAATCTAGCCTGCTGTGACTTTGAATGTTATACCAGTGTGGGGGCCAATCACCCAGGGCTCCTCTGTGGCGGGGAGTCTGCCTGGCAGTCATCCGTGGGGCTCCACCTCCCCTACACCTGAACCTCACGCCAACCTTTGGCGGGTCACCAGATCTTCTTGGCCGCACCCGCAATGATGTTGTACTTCTGGAGCTCGATGGTCTTGGTACCCCTATCATGCCCTAGGCCCTGCCTCCCAGGATAACTCACTCGGTTAGCCATAGGGTTTCAGAAATCATTTCCTCCTGCCCCAAGGCAGTCTCTGTCCGGGACTCTAAATTTAACTAGCACTCAAAATAAAGAATGGAGGACAAAAAAGAATATGATACAGAGCTATCTTGCCTCTGTCACCTTGCCTACCTCTCAACTCCTCCAAAAGGGGGAAACTGAAAAGAAACCAACACAAACTATAAATTGGGAAGGACCTGTCCGGTTTCTATCCCTTCCCTTCTCCTAGGGTAATGGAGTGACTTTTGCCCCCTATGACCCCACTGGGGTTTGGCCCGTCGTTTGCCTAGGGTAGACCGTGGCCCTCCACCCCAGGTCTTTCTCCCCCCCACTCTGCCAAGTGCGGTATGTGGTGCTGCTCTCCTTATCCACTGTTGGAAGCATCATGCTTCTGGCGTCCTGCGGTATCTCCACAAGTGCCTGGCCACTTCTTATGTTATGAATCGGTACCCAGTCTCTTGTCCTGCTCCGCAGCTCCTCTTGCTGCTCCCATCTGTTTCTGCCCGGAGGGAGAGCGTCCTTTGTCTCCCGCATTCCCCCGACACTCCCACTTTTGTTGGTGTAGAAAGCCTCTTCTGGCTCTCCCATCCCTCCAATGCTCCTGCCTTTGTTGGCATTGAAAGCCTCCTCTGGCTCCTCTACCTCCTTGCCATGCTGTTCTCTGCTGGTGCAGAGAGCCCCTGCCAGCTCTCTCTTGCTTGGCATATCCCAGACAGCATCTGGTGTAAGAGTCTTCCCCGACTCTTCTTCCCTCTGCCCGCCGTCTTCCCTTGTGGTCCTTCTTATCCCCACTGGTCGGTGATTGCTGATGATGTCACCGGCCGGTTTCATCTGGATAAAGGTGCGTCTTACAACCTGCGCGGATTTCCTTTCTCACTCCAGCTGCTCTGTGGGTCCTGCTGCCGGTAAGTATTTTTCTTGGGTTTTTCTTGTATTTCTTTCTCCTTTTATGCATGATCCCCACCCTAGGGGGTCCCCATTTATTGTTTGGGGCTCTTTCTGCTGCTCTCTCCTGGGACAGGGACAGTAAGCACCAATCAATTGAATTCATCATACGGTGTAGGGTGGGTAAGATAACTAGTAGGGTGGAAGTGCTTGACTTCAGGAAGGCTAACTTCAGTGTGCTTAGGAGTCTAGTCAATGATGCACTGCAGGATAAGAGTATTGGTGAGGTGGGAGTCCAGGAAGAGTGGCCATTCCTAAAGGAAGCAATCTTTCAGGCGTCAAGGGAGACTATCTCAGTACAAAGGAAAAGTGGGAAAGGAGCTAAAAGAACTTTCTTGGCTAAATAGGGAAATCCAAGGGAGCCTAAGGGCTAAAAAGAAGGCATATAGGCAGTGGAAGCAGGAGGAAGCTACAAAGGACAAATATACCTACTTGGCCTGCACTTGCAGGGCGGCAGTTAGAAAGGCCAAAGCAACTACAGAGCTGAAGCTGGCAACACAAATTAAAGATAACAATAAGTCTTTTTTTAGGTATGTAGGGAGTAAAAGGAAGGCACAGGGCAGCATAGGACCCCTACTGAACAAGAAGGAGCAATTAGTGACAGATGGGGGGGACAAGGCTGAGCTATTCAATGAGTTTTTTGCCTCAGTGTTCCTGAATAGGGCTCAAGTTTAGTCTCCTAATGGCTTCTTACATAGGCATCAAAGGAACATCAGCCCACCAACTGTCGATGCTGACTTGGTGCAAACTCATTTTGATGGACTGGATGTGTTTGCCCAGATGAGCTTCATCCGAGAACACTGAAGGAATTGGCTGGTGTCATAGCAGAACCACTGGCACAGCTGTTTGAGTGCTTGTGACTCTTGGGTCAGGTCCCAGAGGACTGGAAAAGGGCAATGTGGTCCCTATTTTCAAGAAGGGGAGGAAGGAGAATCCGAGTAATTACAGGCCAGTCAGTCTCACCTCCATCCTTGGAAAGGTCTTCGAAAAGATTATGAAGGATCATATTTATGGGAGCCCAGTGGGAAAAATAATGTAACAGTGAAATCAGCATGGATTCGTAGCAGGTAGATTATGCTTAACCAATCTGTTTTCATTTTATGACAGGATCACAAAATGCTTAGACACAGGATTAGAGAGGGTGTCGTTTTCTTGGATTTTAGCAAAGCCTTTGATATGGTCTCTCATCCCATTCTCATAAATAAATTAAGAACCTGTGACTTAGACATTTACATGGTCTGGTGGGTGGCAAATTCGCTTAGTGGTCATACCCAGAGAGTGGTAGTAGATAGGTTGGTATTGATCTGGAATGATGTGGGTAGTGGGGTCCCGCAGGGTTTGGTCCTTGGACCTGTACTCTTCAATGTCTTCATCAGTGACTTGGATGTGGGTGTGACGTGTACTCTGTCCAAGTTTTTGGACAGTACTAAATTGTGGGGTGAAGTGCACACTCCAGAGGGTAGGGAATGATTGTAGGCAGACCTGGACAGGTTAGAAAAGTGGGCAGTACACAATAGGATGCAGCGCAACAAGGACAAGTGCAGAGTGCTGCACCTATGGCGCAAAAATATCCAGCACACCTACTGTCTGGGAAGTGACCCTCTCAGCATCACAGAAGTGGAAAGGGATCTTGGAGTCATAGTGGACTCCAAGATGAACGTGAGTCGTCAGTGTGACGAAGTCGTCAGCAAAGCTAACTGCACTTTGACATGCATCAGCAGATACATGACAAATAGAACCAAGGAGGTGATGCTTCCCCTCTATGTGGCATTGGTGAGACTGCAGTTGGAGCACTGCATCCATTTTTGGGTGCTATACTTCAAGAAGGATGTTGATACACTTGAGAGGGTCCAGAGGAGGGCCACTCATATGGTTAGGGGCTTACAGGACAAGCTCTAAGAGGAGAGACTGAGGGACCTGGACCTTTTCAGCCTCTGCAAGAGAAGGCTGAGAGACGATTTTGTGGCCGCCTACAAATTCATTAGGGGGACACAGCAAGGGATCAGAGATGCTCTGTTCACCAGGGTGCCTCTTGGGGTTACAAGGAACAATGGTCACAAATTGACAGAGAACAGATTTAGGCTAGACATCAAGAAAAACTTCAAGGTGAGGGTGGCCAAAATTTGGAATGGGTTTCCAAGGGAGGTGGTGCTCTCCCCTACCTTGGGGATCTTTAAGAGAAGCCTGGATGAGCCTCTGGCATCTGGCTGGGGTCATCTGACCCCATCACTCTTTCCTGCTGAGGCAGGGGGTTGGACTCGATGATCTGTTGAGGTCCCTTCCAACCCTAGCATTTATGAATCTATGAATCTTTAGATACAGGCTGTTAGACAGGGTCAGCCACTCAACGATTCTTGTATTGAAATAGAAGTTGCTATGTTTCAATGTTAAAATTAGTTTAATTGCAGTTTTTAGTAGGTGGTCCAATTTCAGCTATGGAAATCATTGAAAATAAAAAAATATCTAATTTATGTCAAGTAATATTGTTAAGAAGTCAACTCATTCATCTTGAAAGGAGCGCATTACTTTAACAATGGCAATCCATTGCCTGATTTTCAGACATAACTTCTGATCACATTATTGTATATTAGCCCCACCTAGCGAAAGAAATATTCCAGATAGCAGTTGATTTGTTTCAGTTCAGTGCCTGTTTCTTATCTTGCATATGCCATATTGACTTCAGTTAAATTTACACTAATACAAGTGAATTCAGAAGAAGGCACATCATCTTGCTTTGCTCTGTGACATAATAAGCAAATTATTTTTATACCTTTGCAGTTTTAACATGATTAGAGCAAAAGAATGATAAAGGATCATATTGTTTAGAGCTGTCCAAGTGAAAAGCAATATTTGGCGTTTTTGAGAGTTGTGTAAAGTGTACAGTAAATTATAGTTCTCTAACTAGAAGTTTACATGACAACGGGTGCATCTACATGAGATGCGTTACTGTGCATTAGCCTAATTTATTGTGCATGTCTACATGTATGTGCCCTTACTGCACAGTAAAAATGGCTAATCGTGACTAAATTTGATACCTGCGTTTACAGGCATCAAATTTAGTTGTGATTAGTTAATGCACAGTAACTAATGTATAGGCGCAACCCAGTGCTAATTTTAGTGCAGGGCCTGCCCAACTCCAGGGTTCCTGGCTGGGAGGCTGTCTTGGCCCAGGGCTGTGGCAGCCGCTAGTGTGCCCTGGGTTACACTTCACAGGAGCCTGAGGGAACTGCAGGCCTTGTGCCCCCTCAGACAGCCTACAGACTGACTGTGCCCATCTGCCTGCAACCCTGAGCTGCCAGGGAACCCCTGTCAGGCCAGGTGGGTGCTGCTCAAGGCTGCAGGCAGATGCATCCCTTATCCAGCCCAGGGTTACTTACAGGCTGCCTCTGGCAACAGAGCCACCACCACCTTCTGCTGCAGGTGCTGCAGGACGTAACCTCTGTTGCATGGCTCCCAGTCCCTTGCTGTGCCTCTGTGCTGGGCACTGCTGGTAGCTCTCTAGGGCTGGCAACACAAGGATGCAGCATGTCATCCTCATCCTCCTCATTCAGGCCCAGTACCACCCACATGTACACACCTGTGCCATCTACCCAGGGCCTAACTGGAGCCTGGAGGAGATTGGTGACCTTATGGTACTCTGGGGCAATGCAGAGGTCCAGAGGCAGTCTGGGCAGGGCAGGTGCTCCAATCCCCATGTTTATGAAGCCCTGTTGACCAGGAGGCAGGAGTGAGGAAACTCTTGGTCAGTGTAGCAATGCCTCATAATGGTCAAGGCCTTGTGGTCACAGTGGGTGGCACTGTCTGACCACAATGGCTGGTTCAGTCATGACCACAAGAGCATGCCCTTTATGTGGCAGCTGACCCAGATTTTGGTGCTCCAGGACCCAGGCCACAACCCTGAAGTTTTTAGCAGCAGGGGCAGCTTTCCTGATCCCCTGCCCCACCCTAACCCCTCCAGTGAAACATCACTGGAGGAGGGACCCTCAGGCACTCAGCACCACATCCCACTCAGCTTCCTAGATGCTATATCCACTAGCAGCTCAGGGAGCCCTTGCCAGTGGTGGCCTCAGCAACTGTGTAGCCCCAGACTCTGCTATGAGGAATGGCCAGTCATATTACCATTGGCCACCAGCAGTGCCAGCTCCTCTCTGGGGGGAACCTCTGGCTGAGTGCCGGCTTGCTGGCCACCGTGGGCCACGGACATCAGGCGCACCTGGATGCCATCTCCAACAGGGAGTCCTGTACTGAGCTGTCAATCTCACCAGCCCCAGACATGTGGGAAGTCCTGCACTGGGGGAAGTGCCCTCCAAGCCCCAGTTCCCAGCCCTGCCCCCATCCCCAGTCCCTGCCCCACCTCTCCACCCAGCCTACCTGCACTTCTCTGCATGGTAGGGGGAGGGGAGGGGTGAACCCAGGGTCAGGGAAATAGGACACAGTTCAAAACTTTATTAAGCAGCCCATGTCCCTGCAGCTGGGTGGGAACAGGCCTCTCACATGCTGAGCAAAGTGTTGATGCCAGCGGTGATTTTCTTCTCAGCAACATATGGCAGGTATGTGTAGCACTGCCACAGAGAGCCCTCCAGTCAGTGGCAGAGGTTGCATGGCAGCCCAGATTTACCCCCCACACCATCATAGCTTAGGGTCCCAGGACACAGGTGTGCCCAGGGCACCAGGAAGATCAGTGGCAGCAAGGCATAGTGGGTCGGATACCCCTCAGCCTGCACAAACAACTAATTATGCACCACCTGGAGAACATGCAGCAGGGGCATGCTTGGGGTGCAGTGGCTGTTCAGCAGGGGGCTGGCCCCAGGGCATCTCCCCAGAGACATCCCCAGCATGGAAGGTGGGGGTGTGGCCAGGTCTCCATCCCAGTTGTCTGAGAGTCCCATGTGCCCTGAGCCTCAGCACTGCGGGCTGAGCAGCAGCACAGCAGAGCAGTTGGCCTGCAGGTTTGATGGGAGAGCGGTGTCTGGAGATGCACCAGCAGGTGCTGCCAGCAGCCTGGTTTGTCCTAACCTAGGAAGGTGGTAAGGGAGGCAGGCTCCCTATGCCGAGCACCCAATGAGCCATTGGGTCCATGGGAGCAAGTGGGGACGGGAGACTTGCCTGGTGGCTGCCTGGGCCTGGGCCTACCCAGCTCAACTTACCATGGTCTCTGGGCACTTGTGCATGCTTGACCCCTGATTTGAGGCCAGGCAGTGCACAGCCCCAGTATAGAGCATCTTATCTCTAAAATGTTGCAAACTCTCACAAAATTCTTTCTTTTCCTTCAATATTTCTAAAGATTCTTTGTAAAAACACAAATTCTGTGTTTTTCCATGGCAAATGGATTTCTAGGATCCGTGATGATAAGAAACTTGGGAGGAAATGAACATGATATGATACTCATGATTGTAAAAAAGGAAAGAAATGGGAACATTCCAAAACAAGGACAAAGGACAAACAACAAACAAGGACCCTTGAATGACTCAGAGAAATAGATGCATGTGAAGTACCATAACTAGGATATGAAAAACAAATGTACAAATACATAATGGGAAATAACTGGTTGGGTAGAGATACTGCTGAGAAGGATCTGGGGGTTGTGGTGGATCATAGACTAACCATGAATAAGCAATGTATTTCTCTGGGTGAAAGAAAAAGCAAATGCTGAAGAACTGTATGCAAGACATGACATGATGGCACTGCTCTAGTGGGTGCTGGTTGTGTACTATTGTGTCCGGTGCTTGGTACCACTTTTTAAGGAAGATGTCGAGAAACTGGAAATGATTCAATGAGACAGATGATACAGGGACTGGAAGGCAAGATATAAAAGGAAAGAGTAAAAGAACTTTGTTTAGCTTGGAGAAAAGGTGGAAAAGTGAATACACAGAAGCAGTTTTTAAATATTTGAAAGGCTGACACAAAGAGGAGAATAACCATTCTCCCTTGCTACAGAGGGCAGGACATGAGGGAAAGGGTTTAAATTTCAATAAAGCATATTTAGGTGATGCCTCAAATAGGTTGGAAATCAACACTGCTTCTTCCTCACCTTCTCATGTCTTTATACCACATTTGACCATTTTGTTACACATGCTTGTACTTGTTTTTCTTTGCAAGATCTTTCATTGTACATGTCCCTTTGAACAGCAGGCACTGCAGCAGGTGTTGCATAGTCTTAGGCTCTGTGCCACAGTCACAGGTGGTTGCACCTTAGTTTTCTGGAACATCTGACTCTGGTATGTAGGTGGTTGAGACATCACCACCTTTGCCATTGTTCATCAGCCCCTCATGGTAAGGACTTGGTTGCTGGAATGTCCATTTCTTTTCTATCAGTTATTTTCATCAGGTTCTTATTCCACATCTGTAATCATGCCTTTTTAGGTGTGGCATTGAGTGGAAGCTCCTGTGTGAATGTGTATGTTTGTATGCTGCAAAATGGTTGTATAGAGGGTATCTCACATCATCAGTTTGTCTTGATCATGCTATCCTGCTGACTACTGCTCCTTCTGATGTCAGGCAGAGTGATGCCAGCCAGCAGGTACACACGGTTTAGGCTGGTAGACTTCAGACATTCTGTGATGCATCAGCAGCAGTCATTCAGAATGGGGCCAAGGCACTTAGCATGTACAGAACTTTCCCATACAGGGCATGCATACTAAGCAGAGGAGAAGCTGAGAACCAGAGGAGTGATTAGGATGGATGAGGAGCTAGTTCCCCATTTTGAGTTGGAGAATGTTGTTATGAATACTCACCTTCGCTTTTGTCTTCATGATGTATTCTTTTATGAGAGGATTTAATCGAGGGTGACTCCCAAGTAAACTGGATTTGGACAGTGGGATAGTGGGGTCCCAGACCATGTAATGTTGAGCTGATGGATGGTTTTTCACATGAAAGGCACACAGTTGTGACTTTGCTGGGTTGGCATGTAATTGGTTTTCAATGTAGTATGAGGTTAAGCCAATTAGTGCCTTATTTGAGTATTTTTCCTTTGTGGTCAAAGCCAGTGTTCTGGGCTCTTACGCATAGGTCATCTGCATAGGTTAAATGTTTTGTTTCCAAATTGATTGGTTGGTCATTTGTATAGATGTTCTATAACAGCAGTGCAAGTACGCTTCCTTGAGGGAGGCCATTAATCTGTAGCCTCCATCTGGTTTACTTCTCATCCAGTTCAACAGAGTCTGTTTTTGAGCAGG
This sequence comes from Alligator mississippiensis, assembly GCF_030867095.1. NCBI lineage: Eukaryota > Metazoa > Chordata > Crocodylia > Alligatoridae > Alligator > Alligator mississippiensis. The sequence goes on along the minus strand of NC_081826.1, from coordinate 30,981,955 downwards.
GTTCATATAGATTTTCATAGATTTCATAGATGTTCGGGCTGGAAGGGACCCCAGAGGATCATCGAGTCCAGCCCCCTGCTGAGGGGCTGTCATTGTCATGTCATTTTATAAATAATTAGACTAATTTATGTGGTATGGTATTTTTTATAATTAGGTTACAAAATGCTGTAAAACTGAGTAAATGAATACAGTCTTAAGATATTCCTTTAAGGTACAGTAGCATTATTATCCCTATTTTAGTTAATAAAATTAATGTATAAATAGGAGAGTCTACATTTTTATAAACAGGTTCTAGTTAAAGATCTCACTTTTGGGGAAGCAAGGTTTCGACTTGTTTCAATTTAGATCTTTTATGAGTTCCAGGATCTTGTAGAAGAGTCATTAGTGGTTAACTGTATTGTAGGTGGCTGTTAGGTCAATGAACACAGCTCCAGTGTTTTGGCCTCTTTCAAAACCATCCTCAATATGTTGAATTAGGTTGAGCAGCTGGCTCATTATTGATTTTCTAGGGTGAAAGCCACCCTGTTCAGGGATTAGGTGTTTATCCACGTATGAGGCAAGTCAGTTCAGTATCAGTCTTTTGTACAATTTGTATATGTGGCATATCAGAGAGATAGACCTGAAGCTTTGTGAGCCAGATGGTCTTTCCCTGCTTTAGGAGTGCCACTACCTGAGCATGTTGCCATATGCTTGAATTTTTTTGACTGGCTGTATACCCAGAGGAGCCATTCTCAAGTCTGGGGCTAGAATTGCTTGACTTGTTTGGAAAGTACATTGTCAAAGCTGACTTCTGTCCCAATCTCTGGTGCACTAATACCAGCGTTCAACATTGTCATTGAGAAGGGGCTTGTAAAACCCAGGTGTTTGGGGTGCTAGTGCCTTTCTAGTCTGAGGGGTTTTTGTTTGTTTTTTGGGTTTGGGGCTTTTTCCATTGAGAACTATCTGGTGAGCAATTTGGTTAGTGGTGACATTTCGATGTTGATCTGCCTTTCATGGATCATCATTTAGTGTACAGATTGTTGCTGGTGCCTTTTTACTATTATGTATCATATCAGTTGACTCAATCAGGGCCTTCCAGGATTTCCTGTGTTCTTCTGTGATGGCTAACATCCTTTCCTGTAGTGATGGTGTTTGTGGAAAAAAGGTCTAGTTCGTGCTGTTGCCTGTCATCTTTATATAGGTTAGTGACTTGCAGAGTGAGGCCTGGGATGTAATTCTTGCAGCAGCCCTGTGTATTCTTCCTGGAGATTTCTGTTCAGCTTTTATGAACTGATCATAGTTCTCAGGCAATGCTTAGGTGGTTTTGACTGAGGCATCAAGGTATTCTGAAAAGCCTTTCCAGTTTGCCTTTTTAAGGCTGAAATATCAATGAAATGGCCCTGTTATAGTATTACTGTGACTTTGATCTGAATGCCAGTTGGCTGGTGTTGGGAATGTGGTATGGGGTCTAATACCATTTTATTACTTAGCCCAGCAGTGGTGTTGCTGGTGAATATAAGGTCTGGGTTGTATCCTCATTTCCAACAGCCACCATTGAATGATTTAGGTAGCTTTGGGTCATGAATCAAACTCAGCTGGTATGCATTTAACAAAGCTTCTACTGCTTCACTGTCTTTATTGGTCTTATTGTAGCCTCACTGTGTGCTGTGATTGTTAAGGCCGCCAGTGATCACCCATAGTTTATTCTGAGTGATCCTGGTGTACCTGTAAAGGTGAAACTTGTGCTAGGTATTTTGTAGACCGAAGTGATGGTGATTCTGCTGAGTTTAATGGTCCGGATTTCAATGTTCTTTTCTTCAGTCTTTGCTGTAGAAATTATGACCCTTCCAGTTTTAGCAACTATAGTACCTCCAAACTGCTTGTGTCATCCTTCAGTCACCACCAGCATTCCAGGTATTGAAAGATGGTTATTATGAGGCTTGCAGTGCACCTCCTGTAAGCACCAGACATTGCACTGGACTTTCTTATATAGATTTATAACCAGTTCTTTTTTTGTCATTGCAAACCCTTCAAGGTTTGTGGACAGTACTGTCAGTGCTGGCTCTAAGGAGGGCTTGTGTCTACTTCGGTCACAAGGCATTATGGTTGGTTACAGTTGGTCAATTTGTAGGGTCAAAATCATGGTTTGAAGTGTTAGTAGAATTTGCAGGTATTACCTGACAAGGGTTGCAACGTGAACACTTTTGCTATGGTCCTATCAACGCTGTGAAGTCCATGGTACTTTGTTTTGGGAAAGAAAGGAGGAAATCAGTTTGGTTTTTACAAGAAAAGAAATTAGTGGCAGTGTCTTCATTTAAATACCTTGGTATCTATTTTAATAAAAATCTGAGCTGGAAGAAACACATTGAAAATGTAAGCAAGGAAAACAAACCTTAGCTAAAATTGTATCCTTTTGCAATAAGGGCAGTACTGGCAGCATTAACAGTTTATAGATCTAAGATACCATCCATTTTATTGTATGGAGCATAACTATGGGATGCTGATATTCAAGATCAAAAAAGATCTCTAATTTATTTTTAAGATAGCTTTTATCTTGACTGAATTCTATGACAGGGGAAGCAGCTTGTGCATATTCAGGTTAAAATCTTAGGAAAAACCTTCTAACTGTAAGAACAGTTAGATAAGCTGCCTGTGGAAGTTGGGGAATCTACTTCACAAGATGCTTTGAAAAGGAGGATGGATAGGTATCTCTGTGGATAATCTAGAAATTACAAATCCTGTATCTGTGTTGTCCTTTGGATAAGAGAACATTTGAAATTCCTTCTTATTCTGTGATTTGAGATCTTTTGTCAATGAAGAAACAACTTTTGGGAGTGAACTCAGTTGATATAAGTATATCAGTTGCTTCAAACTGGCAAAGACGCTTCTGTCCTCTTTTCACAAAACAATGAATTTGGATTACAGAGAGCTGTGAGAGAAGACATTCATTGTGGAGCTAGAGCTCTTTAAAGGCAATAAACTTTGATTTTATTTAATCGCTGTACTGGGCACGTCTACATGAGATGCTTCATCACCATAGTGATGAACTATGGAGATGTAGCACATCGCTACGACAACATAGCATTGGCAGGCACAAACCATGATGTCGACACTACATCACTGTAGTGGTGAGCTACATTACTGCATACTGGCAATGAAGTATCTAAACATAACCACGTGCCACCGGGACTTCACAGTACTGGCGGGTACTGCGCAGTCATTTAGTACTTGGTAAACCAGTCAGGGGTGTGTGTAGATGCTCCCACTATGTAATATACAAAATAGAAGTAAAGGAAACCACTGTTGTTGTTATACTCGTAGGGAAGCTGAAGTAAATTTGAGAAGAGTGCCTTTGAAAACAAATAACTTAATTATCACAGCAGGTTTAAATTATAAAACTAATTTTTTTTAGTTTATAAATTAAAACTGTCTTATTTATCTGGTGCCAAGAAATCTCCCTGATTTCCCAGGGGCAAATCCATTAGAGGTCACTTTTGGGTTAGATTCATCTTTATGCTCCAGCTTTCTTGTGCTGATGATGTAAAATAGCCAGCACAGATGTGTAAAACAGAACAAACCAACCAAAATGTACTGATAATTCTGCAGATGTAGGGGTACAGCACTCTAAGAAATCAACTTATTAAATAAAAATGAAAAGAATATTTAGCAGAACATATAACATGCTGTACAAATTTATAATTTACATTCACTCTTTCATTATTTAAGAGTAAAAGGTGTTAAATCAGAATATGAAGTCAGTTTGTAAGGGAGCAGTGCCATCTGCTGTTACCTTTGTGCACCACTTTCTCTACTTATGATGGGCTTGTGCTAATATCGCAATTCAAGAATGTTGTTTCACAACTACAACTGTAATTAACAAACCCCAAGTTCAAATGCACTGAAAATAGAAATAATTTTGAAATTGAGTTATCTGACTTTTAAAACGAGTACCTGCTCATCAGTTAGTTAGCTTTTTTAGTTAGATTTTTCCCAAAATTTGAAACAGGCTTGTTGACCTACTTAGTAAATAACCACATACCCAAACTGAAACAAGCAACTCAAAATATGTGCAAACTGGATAATATTTTCAAGAGTATCCAAGTAATTTAGGTGCCTAATTCCCATTTTTGAATGTGATTTATAACGCAAGGGCTAAACCCACAGAGAAACTTGTGTGCTGAAGTGTTGACCACTGCAAGGACTAACTGCTCTCATAGTGGCAACCACATCTCTAAGTATGTAGGCTCCCTGTACAATACATGAAAATTAGGAACTTCCGAGTGGGACTCCCAAAAGTAAGAAAGCTGAGGAGAGAAATGCCTGAGGTAGTCAATAGAAACAGTGCTGATGCATGAATTTCTTAAACTCTTCCTCTTTCTGTGGGATTTTCACTTTGGGCTACAGGGCTTTTATCTGAGAGGAGAGAGAGATGAACTCTAGTCCTGCTCCCATCATTCTGAATATAAAGTAGTGAAATGTCTAGTAGAATAAGGACTGGGACCTAGGAATCTACTCTCCCAGGTGAGTGCATTGAATCAGATGAGAAAATTACACTCATTTACTCTCTTGGGCCCAATTAATTTTAAATAACTCTCTGCACAGTGAAACTGTTTGACTAGGAGAGATTGAAGGGATCCTCCTTACAGCCTGGTGAGCAAGGCTCTGTAGCAGGTTCATATTTCCTGAGGTAGGAGAAGAATTTGAACCTATGTCTCTAACCACTGTTTAATCAATCAGAATATCTTCTTGGTTCAGCTACAGCTTTGTTTGTTTTTCCTTTTTTTTGTGACGGATGAATGGTTAGTGTACTCAGGGCTGGATTAACCCTTCAGGGTGCCCTAGGCAAGCAAACTCATGGGCCTGTATTTAATACTGTATATTTATATTACTTTTTCACTCAATAATTCTAATATGTAAAATAAGCACAACTGGGCTCCTTCTTCACTTAGGGCCGTAGGCATGTGCCTAGTTAGCCTATACATTAATCTGACCCTGGGTGTACTTGTGGAATGACTGCTGAAATGATTTGTCTATATATCCTGGTGGAGCTTAGGGTTAAATTAGGTGCTGAGCTGCTCAGTGCTGTCAGGTTTGAGATCCTTCCATGTGTGCTAAGAAGCAGAAATATAGGCACCTGAAAAATTATATGTGGAAAACTTAGAGGAAGTATACACTGAGGCAGCAGCTTGCTCCAAGGTGAGACGCTGCCAAGCAAGACCCATGTATCCATCCTGCTCTCATGCCCCAAACCTGGGAATTCACTATGAAGTATCTGTGGAATATCCTTTTGTGTTTGTTCTTGAAATCTCTGTTACAGGTATATTTAAGCACAGCAGCTGGAGAACACCCCAAGGTGTCTTTATAGGTATATTCCTGCATGTTGAAGGTTTGAGTGAGCAGTGGACAGATCATGCTTGCGGGTTCCTGGAAAGAGCATGCTGTTACCACAATATAGACTTATCCTTAGACATCTAGGCACATACAGACTTAAGGCATGAGCCAGGTAAAGTAGCAGCTGCGTATGTGGGTATGTTGGGCAGGGGCTGATAGGAGGGCTGAGGATCATATTTTCAGATGTAGATATGTTTCATTATCTATGAATCAAATCAGTTAAACATGAGTATGGAATGAATCAGCTACTAGCTAACCATGCCATTATCTCTGTGCAATGATTTCTACACTTGTGTCATAGCCCAAGTCTAGTTTAGACATTATAATTTAGGTGATGCTCATGCTCAGCCTATTCACATGCCCGTTTTCAGCTGGGAACTGAAAGGAGACAGGTAAATCTTTTATTGTATTGAAAGAGGGATAGAGAATTCCCAGAATATTATGGGCTAGTAAGGTTAGAAACAGACCGACTAAAGAAAACTTATTTATATTCTCTACTCTTTCTTTTTGCTTTATGTTCTGTTACTGAGAGGCTAGATGGCCACGGTGCTGAGAGGCTAGATGGCCACGGTGCTGTTACTGTTTTACCCCAATAAAATTAATTTGCTTGAACATGCTATATAAGTGGATTAATTCTAATACTGACCAGAGACTCTCAGCTGTGAGAAAAAATAGTACTTATTGACATAGTTGTTTGCTTTACAGACAAGTCTCATCTCAAGCTTCCAGCCCTGAGAAAGGACTTGTCAAAACAGAGCTTGTATGTTTCTGTGAATTTGGGGTAGGAGCAGAATTTGAGGTAGTCTTGCAGGGAGTCCACATCTCAAATATAATATATAGGTATTCTCTCTGCACATCAGGAAATGTAGACAATAAGGTGCCAATTGAATGGAAACAAGGAATAAACAGAATCAGAACTTGTGGATGCTTAACATACACAGGTACTAAATGGCTGTGCAGTAACCAGAGTTACTATGCAGTAGTGGCCACCAAATAGCTTTTAGGTGACATTGAGCAGGAGCTCATTACTGATGCTCAATAGCATCACAACACACTTTGTGCCATCTGACTCTACTGCGCAGTAATAACGAGCTACTTCACTGTCAGCATCTTGTGTAGACATGGCCCATGTGGATCTATAGATCACCGTCTTCCTCCAGAGATGCCCATTAATTTAAATGGGCTTTCCCAATAGATCAAATTATTTCCACCTGATTCTATTGCCCTGAAAGCCTGACAACTTCCACCTGATGGGCTTTCTCCCATGCATTGTAGAGAGCATTTAGACTCTCAGTAGATAAAAGAAATCCAGCATACATCATGTGGTTAAGTTCCTGTTGGGCTACTAGAGTTTGAAACATGTCCCCCCTCTTCCCATAGTCAGAAAGAAATCTGATATATTGGTAGAATAAGTGCAATATTGAAAACTGGCCTAAACAAATGAACTAACATTGGCTTGATAGCTCAAATTAGATAAACATAAGCTGAAAATAAATTACTATTAGGTGACACATTCATACAGTACTCAGAAATAAAGCAAATGAAATGATCTAGAGAGCTGGTGGTAACACACAGGAAACACGAGAGAGAGAAAAAGACAGCAAAGAGAAATTTTACAGAACAGTGGATGGCACTGTGCACATGTGCTAAAAAATTCCAGGCAACTGCACAACCACCAACATGTGCAGTATGTAAGATGAAAAATAAAGATGATACAGAACAAAGCTCCATATTTTATCTCTATCTATGCATAAAGATCATAAAAGATACAGAAACACTCTTATTTGGCATGCAAACACTGATTCACTGCATTTATTACAGTGCCTACCTTTTGGGACACACCTAGCAGTGTGCTATGTGCAGAGTAGGAGTAAATAGATCAGGTTTCTTTCTTGGCAGAGGTCCCATGCAGGAAGGCAGTATAGATATGGCCAAAGAGTCCTTTCTTTGCTAGCCCCTTTTAGTAGCCATGTGAAAGATTAGGTAGAATCTAAGACATTTCAAGAGCAGGTTAGACATACACTTGACTGAGCTGATTTAGAGACAGATAGTGAGTTGTGTTAGTTTGAAGATAGGGAGAAGGCAGGGCAGGGTGGCACCTTAAAGACTAACTGGTTTGGAGAGGCATAAGCTTTTATATGTTATCGCTTACTTTGTCTCATGCTATGAATGGACTTGCATAGAGTGGGTGTACTAAATAGGAAGGAATGAAATAATCTAAATATTAAAAAAATAAGGAAAGCAGGAGGAAAGGAAGAGGCACTGCTGAGAGAAGGGAATATAGGTTAGAGAGATCAAGAAGGATAAACAAAGCAGATAACCCTTATGTCCCTCAGTGGGTTATAATCCAGGTAATGCAATAAGAATCCAGTCTGTTGAGGCCATACTTAATACAATCCAAATTATCGATGAATTCTTGTTCTACAGTTTCACATTCAAGCTAGTTTGTAAAGTCTTGCTCTTTAAGAATAGCTACTCTGAGGTTGGTAATGGAATTTCCAAGGAGGTTAAAGTATCTGTCACAGACTTTTGTGCAGGGCCCCAAGAATGGTAGCTGTAACAAGTCCATAAATTGGATTTCACAGCCTGTGATCTGATTGTTATCACAGACACTTGGTGGGACAGCGTTTATGACTGGAACATCATTATTGAAGGCTACACTGTTTCAGAAGGATGGGTTGGGAGACAAAGGTGATGGTATCACTTTGTATGTCAAAAATATACACGTTTGTTCCTGGTTCAGAAGGAAGTAGGTAGCAGATCGGTGAAGATAAATGGTGAAAGATATAGCATTAATATAATGGTGGGACTTTGTTGTAGACCACCAAGTCACATACTAGAGATGGATGAGTCACTCTTCCAGGAGGTAGCAAAATTATCCAAAAGTTATGAGATGGTACTTATAGAAAATCTCAATTTTCTGAATGGACATATGCTGGAAGAATAACAATACAGCCAAACACAAGAGGTCAAACAAGTTTCTAGCTTGTGTTGAGGATAACTTTCTGTACCAGAAAGTTGAGGAGACAACTAGGGAACCACCTGTCTTGGATCTGGCCAGTAGGTAACAACTGATGGAGGATGTGAAGGTGACAGGAAACTTGGGAGGAAGCGACTACAGAATACTGAGAAATGCAGAAAGCATGAGGTTGGCGGACCTAAAACATAAAAAGGCAGATTTAGAATAATAGAAAATTAGGGTTGGAAGGGACCTCAGGAGGTCATCTAGTCTAACTCCCTACTCAAAGCAGGACCAGCACTAAATAAATCATCCCAGCCAAAGATTTGTCTAGCCAGGTTTCAAAACCTCCAAGGATAGAGATTGTGCCACCCCTCTGGAAAACCTGTTCCAGTGTTTTACTACTCTCCTAGTGAGAAAATTCTTACTAATATCTAATCTAAATTTCCCTTGCTGCAGCTTGAAACCATTGCTCCTTGTTCTGTCATCTGCCACCGACCACTGAGAAGAGTCCTCTTTTGAACCCCTCTGCAGGTAGTTGAAGGCTGCTATTAAATCCCACCTCAGCCTTCTCATCTCTAGACTAAATAAGCCCACTTCCCTCAGCCTCTCCTCATAAGTCATGTGCCCCTGCCCCCTTACAGTTTTTGTTGCCCTCCACTGGACTCTCTTCAATTTGTCCACATCCTTGCTGTAGTGGGGGGCCCAAAACTGAACACAGTACTCCAGATATGGCCTGACCAGTGCTGAATAGAGAAGAATAATCACTTCTCTTGACCTACTAGCAATGCACCTACAAATGCATCCCAGTATGCCGTTAGCTTTCTTTGCAACAAGGGCACGCTGTTGGCTCATATTCAGCTTAGTATCCACTGTAACCCCCAGGTCCTTTCTGGTAGAGCTGCTGTCCAGCCAGTCAGCCCCCAGCCTGTACTGGTGTATGGGATTGCTCTGCCCTAAGTGCAGGACATTGCACTTGTCCTTATTGAACCTCATGAGATTCCTTTTGGCCCAATCCTCCAATCTGTCTAGGTCACTCTGAATCCTAGGCCTACCCTCCAGCATATCTACTACTTCCCCCAGCATCTGCAAACTTGCTGAGGGTGCACTCAATGCCATCTTCCAGGTTGTTGATGAAGACAGTGAACAAAACGAGTCCCAGGACTGAGGAGATATCAAGGAAATATGCCATGGGTAGACAGACTGAAGGACAAAGTATTGCAAACCCAATGAGAAGCTCTTCCAACACAATGGAAGCACAAAATGAATGGCAAGAGACAAATGTAGCTGCACAAGAAGCTTTGAGGATACAAATATAAAAGCAAAGCTTACAGGCAATGGAAAGATGGGCACGTCACCAAGATTATATACCAGGAAATTGCAAGAGCTTGTAGGGGCAAAAATGAGGAAGGCAAATGTAAAGACCACAAGAAGTTCTTTAAATATGTTGGCCAGAAAAGAAAGACCAAGGAGGCTGTGGGTCCATTGTTAAATAGTCAGGGTAAACCCTTACTAGAAGATGCAAAGAAGGCACAGCTGTTCAACTGTTACTTTACCTCAGTGTTTACAAAAAATGCTGCAACCAGACAGTTAATTAGTGGGGTGACCATACAACTTGGTTTGGCCAGGACAGTCCAGGATTCTGAAGCCCAGTCCTGGCTGGTTGGTCAAAAGTCCCAGGCTGATGGGGAGGCAAAGTGGCATGGTGCTCCAGGCAAATGGCTGGATAGGCACTGCTGCTCCTGTGTGGGAGCAAGGCGGGCAGACTGGATCAGGCACCATCCTGCTCACACAAGCACATCCTTGCTCCTGCACAGGAACAGTAGTACCTGCCCAGCTGCCTGCCTGGCACACAGGACTTTTGACCAACCAGCCAGGACCAGGCTATGGAATCCTGGAGTGTCCCAGACAAACTGGGATGTATGGTCGCCCTACTTATTAGCTGTCTGGTTGCAGCAAGCAATGGGTAATTATAAAATGGATCCATGTCAGAATGGCAGGTGGTTTTGAGTAGAATCTTACAGTGGGAACAGCCTAGGGTTGCTCAACATTTTTATTAATGATGTGGATGCTGCAACAAAGAGCTTCTTGAGTAAATCTGCAGAAGACATAGAACTGGGAAGGAGTGGGAACACACTGGAGGGACAGGAGCACAATTTAAAAGGATCTTGACAGATTGGAAAACTGGGCTCAAGCTAACAGGATGAAGCTCAATGCTGACAAAGGCAAGATGCTATACCTCACAAAGAATAATCAAAAACAAATACAAAATGGGTGGCAACTGGCTGGATGGCATTTCTACAGAGAAGGATTTAAGAATATTGGTAGATCACAAATTCAATACAAGTATGCAGCTAAATGCACCTATTAAATGCACCTAATGCTCCTATTAAAATGCACCTAATGCTCCTATTAAATGCAGCCTAAAAACACATTTGCAAGGCACAGGAGATGATTTCACCTCTATAGTTGGCACTGTTAGACCTCATCTAGAGTATTGCATGGAGCCCAACATTGCACATTTTAAAAAGGAGATGGAAAAGAAGAGAGGGTCCAGAGGTAGAGAACAAAATTGCTAAAGGATTTGGAAGGACACCATATGAGGAGAGGTTGAAGGAAATAGGCATGTTCAGCTTGCAGAAAAGGCACCGAAGAGGGGACATGATAGAAGTCTTCAAATATCTGAAGAGCTGCTACAAAGAAGGAGAACACCTTTTCTACCTTGCTGTAGAGAGGAAGAGGAAGCAGACCAATGGCCTGAAGTTACAGCAAAATAGGTTGGATATCAGGAAAAAGACATCTTCACTCTTGGACCAGTGGAATAGACTACCAGGGGAACAGTGGAATAGACTACTGGGGGAAGTTGTGGAATCTCCATCATTGGAAGTGTTGAAGAAGACGTTGGGCACGCATTGGTCAGGGATGAGCTAGGAGTGGCTGCACCAGTGCCATACTCTATGGTTGCAGCGGTTTAGGTTGTAGCCGTGTTGGTCTAAGGACATAGGCAGACAAGGGTCCTTGGGTGAATTTGATATCTTTTATTAGACCAACCCAAATAGTTGGAGAATATTTATTAAGCAAGCTTTCGGGTTCAAAAACCCTATGGTTATTTCTTATGCTTCTGGACTTTTCTGGTTGTCACATGGGGCTGGGAATGAATTTTTGTTTTGCTACACATCAGGATTTTTTTTCACTGGGTGTTGGATTTTGACTGGCGTGTTCCAGGGCTGCTGCTGGGACTAAACCCCAGAGGTTCCTGGCTAAAGAGTCTTGCCCCTCTGCTCAGGATCAGACCCATCACCATATTTGAGGTCAGGAAGGAATTTTATTCCATGGTCAAATTGGTACAGATTGTGGTGGGAGTGGAGTGGGGGATGGGAAGGGAGGGTGTTGCCTTTCTCTGTTGTAGGGGGCATGGTCCTCTTCCTTGGACCTATTGAACATATTATAACAATGTTTGTATTGTAAGTGTAGAGATCCCTGTTCCAGATCACCAACTATGATGTTGCTTGTATTTCCATTGCAATCTCCTGCCTTGTCCTCACACACAACTATTTTAGATTTGGAGACTCCCCATACCTACAAATGAATAGTACTGACATGGGCACATGTGTGGCTTCCTAATATCTTTAAGACAGACCTAGAGGTTTACTTCTTCTGAAGGTCCCTTCCACCCCCTTAGTATACCTAAGGTACATTGATGAATCTTTGTCATATGGATACATGGGAAGGAATCACTAAAGAAATTCCACCAGGACTTTCACAAATTCTACCCCTCCATCAAACTGAGTCCAGAATACTCCACCCAGCAAATTTGTTTCCTTGACAGAACCATGGAATTTCACATTGGTTACATAACCACCACATTGCATCATAAACTGACTACCTCTATGCCACCAGCTTTCGTCCTAAGCACACTTCTATGTCCACCATCTATAGCCAAGGGCTACATTATGACCATATCTACTCAGATCCCACTGAAAGGAATGCGTACCTTAGGTATCTGGAACAGTTTATGCATTTTACCTTAAATAGCTATTGCTCGGGCTAGAGGAACTGCACTGGTTGCAAGGAACAGAGCCCAGGGGACCCTTCATCCTAAGGGACTGTCCACCTACTAAGTTACATGTTTCTTCCTATTTGTTTTCCTTCTGGCCCCGTGACTCATTCATTCTTCTCTGCCCAGGGGCCCAATTTCAATACAAGAGATGGAACCCTGTCTGGCTCCCAGTTCAGGCACTTTCCTGAGTTACAGATGTGGTTAAAAAATCCTGTTGGACTGAGTGGATCCTATATCTGTCTATAGAACTAGACAATGCAGTAGAGAGAGTTATACCCAACATACACAGAGTAGTAGGAAGACATCTCTTTATAAGAGGTAGAAAGAAACCCTTTGCACTCTCCTCACTCATCAGTAATGCTTCAGGGAATGCTGTGACTACTTCTGTTCTTTGCAGACAGGAATTGCATACACTGTGCATCTGCTTCTGCACAATGTCTTTGCTTCACACTGTGAAACGTATGAGAATAAAGCAAAGATCTCCCACCAGATTACCCAAATTACTATCCCTTCTCATAATAGAAATCAGAATACATTTGCTATTACACCAGGTATTTGCATATATGTATAGGTACACATCCTTATGTGCACATGAGTGGGAATGAAATGCTTGGCAGAAGAGTCAGTGGACAGTGTGGAAAGCATGTGTGCTCCAAATTTCTATACATTTATTATTTTTAGGTAATAATTTTAAATAAGCCTCTTACATAAGATAAATGTACTAACATAGCTTACCATGTAGAGTAGTAAGGACCAACCTTTTTGAGAGGTTTGGCACGGATTAGCTCTGTACCCTCCTGAGTGCTATTCTTATCTTCTTCTCCTTCCTGATCTGCTGCCCTGTTTTCTCCTCCCAGTCCTGTGCTCCCTACCCATTTTGCTGATTTTCTTTCTGCTTCCTTTCCTAGATACTTCCAAATGGCCTGTCCTATCCCCATTCTCTTGAGTACCGCACACAGGGGCAGCCCATGTCACTTGAGGTACATGTTGGCCACCCCCAATTTAGAGTATGGGTTTCTTTCAACTGAAATGACCATCTTGGCCTGTTTTCTCCTTCTACACTCAGATGCATGGATCTGCATTTGTTAAGTAGCATTTGTTTAATTATTTCCATATGAACAAAGGTCCTTTGAGGTGCAGGTAAAATTTTCTTCTTCTGGACCAGTGGAGGCCAGCCTTTTTTGTGGGCATGCTGTAGATAAAGCCCCGGGCCCTGGGCTTTCCCAGAGTGCCACTCCAATCTCTTGCCCCTGCTAGAACTGCTGCTCTGCTTTCTGCTCTCTGCCCTATCTACTGCTGTGCTGCCTGCCCCAATCTGATGTGATACAGGCCGCACACAGAGACTGCTTGTGCCACCTGTGCCACAGATTGGCTGATCCTATAATCTGGACCATGTTTAAAAAAAATCATGAACAACTCAAAGAAATCAATGGAGCTACTGTTGTGTAGAAGTGACTTGAAAGGAAAAGTTCCCAAGCATCCCAGCTCCACAAATAATTTATGTTTTGCTGTAGTTAGTCTTCTTCTGTGTATTGCACCTCAACTTCTTTCTTACCTCCAAATTCCTATGAACCTTAAAAGATTACAAAGTAAAACTTTGAGTAAAATAGATTAAGTAACAGAGAATGTTATTCTTTCTTTGCTAATATAAGCAATTTCTAAACCATTATTCATTCTAGCTAACCTTAGTCTAATGAAAAAGCAAACAACTTAAATGTCATATCTGTCAGTAACATGGTGCCAAACCTATTAAAAACGTCAGTTAACAATGCTAATGAGCTTCCCTTTAGACCTGGACATATTGCAAATGGTTATCCCTGGATGGAAACAGACAGGTGTCTAGACTGATATAACTTATTCCAGTTTATTTTTACTACAGATTTTTCCTGGGGTAACTTTACCCTTGCTTTCAAGACATTTCCACCTGCATAGGGGTTTACAGTGTCCCTCCTCTTGTTTATGTAACAGATTTACCCGATTGAGCTCCAACTTGTCCAGGGACTCAAGAATCTTTAATTCTGATTGATGGAGCCAATCTACCAATCAGGAACAAGCTGGGGAAAAGCGGGCACCACCCCTTTCCTGAAGGGAAGGGGAAAGGAGCTCTCTAACCAGACTGTGGACTGCAGCACAGAGAGGAGAGCATGCTCGGCACGCTGAGGGAAGATGCGGTGAGGGATGGCGGGGAGAGAGGAGCTTCAGAGAAGACCATCCTTGGGGCTCTGCCTGAACCTCGACAGTATGCGGATTGGTGCATAGCACTCAGGCTCTAGGAGCCACTCGAGGCAGCTTGAGCCTGTGAACCTGGCAAGTGGCTGGGTGGGCGGTGCATGAATCGACTCATGGAGAGCCGGCCCTGGGAGCAGCTCAAGGCCGCTCAGGCCCCACACGGTGCACAGGTTGGTGCAGGGAGAGTAGACCTCAAGAGTAGCTTGGGGCTGCTCAAATTAGCTCTGGCTCTAGGCCGGGTAACCAAAGCCCTACAGTGTGGCTAAAAGAGCCCCGATACCCAGAGTAGGGCTTGGGAAGAGGAAAGACCCCCAGAATGAGGCTGGGGAACCAGAGCCACAAAGGGCTCAGCTCCTGTAGGAGCATCCTGGGTGTCCAGTGCAGGGCATCAGGCCATTGAGAGGAGCCAGAGGTACCACTGGAGAGAGGCTCTTGTGGGACTGGCCACCAGAGGATGAGCCCTGTCTACTTCAGAGTGGGAGCGTGAGTTGCTGGGGAAGTGGGCCCCAATGGGGAGGTGGGTGTGGGAGAGGAGGGTCTGCAGCGTCCACCCTCCTCCCTTGTGGGGCGGGGGGCGTGCCCACATCCTGGGGCCCTAAAGGAGAGGGGTTCCAGGGAACACCCTGTGGGGTGCTGAGTGCATCCCCATATTTTGTGATTGATGATTGCTTTGTACTGTAGATTTTAAGGCCGTTTATATGGGTTTACCTGTCTTCATTACCTATATATATTTACTGCCTATTATCGGAATATTGCATTTCTACCTCAACTTACCTGGGTTTATCTAAGTTGATGCTTATATGTGATTATTGTGTTGATGCCTTGACTTACCTGTTACAGAGTGTTAATGTTCATTCTGTGCAGGGGGGTTAATTATTGCCTATGCTGTAAATCACTCATTTTATGTTTTGCAGTCCTTCGAAGTGGTGCAACGTGTTGATTGCAGCTTCTTGTATATTGTGTCACATACTAATTCTACTTTAAATATTTACGGTCTCTTATTTATATTTATTTTTGTGTAGCAGTACATTTGTGTATAGTTCAGAGCTTTGTCTTAGCCTGACTCTATAGAGAAAGAGGAAACTGCTCCCAGGTGGCAGGCCCCTCTCACAGCACTCTTGCTTGACCACCCCATCCCTTCCACATGCAGACAGGGCACACCCCTGGGTGTACCTGGGCTACATTTACATAGGTGAAAGGCTGATTATACTTGTGCAAACATATTATATGTTCAAACCCTTTTATCCACCTATTTTCAATACAGTCCTGTGCACTTTAAAGAAGATGGACTGCAGATAATGCTAATAAGCCAGGCATGCAAATCAAATAGTCAAACAGGTTCAGAGTGGATACAATTTCACACTCATTTTACATGCATGAGTGACTTCACATGATACACAGTACTGGCAAAGCAGGTCATCATACGTAAAGGAGACATGAACGTTAAGGAGGTTTACCTTGATATAAATACATCAACTGTCTTATGCTGGTGCAGTAAATATGATACCATAGTGAACCATAGGGTAAGTCTATTTTCTGGAGATTTCATAGACATTAGGGCTGGAAGGGACCTCGGAAGATCATCGAGTCCAGCCCCCCGCCCAAAGGGCAGGAAGTCAGCTGGGGTCATAGGATCCCAGATATTCTGCTGCTTGGGCTTGGGCCAGAATACAGGGTGTTCTCCCTTTAAGGGCAGCATCTATTCTTCTTGTATCTTGGTGTCTTTCTTCTGCACCTACATATTATTCCCTCCTGGCTGCCTAGTGGACTAGCTGCAAGAGGAGGGTACTGCTTAGACAATGCCTGGGCAATGTCTGGGCAATGCCTAGACCATGGCCACATGGCTAGGGTTATTGACTAAGAGGCAGGAGGTGCAGGTTAAATTCTCACTGATGGGAGGGAGGCCTAGAACCTCAGCTTCTCACTGGCCATGATCCTTAGCTATGAGGCTAAAGTATGAGGCTAAAAAGGGTCATGCTCTTTTCTTCAGGTACATAAAGAAGAGATAGGGTTCAGCCCAAAATATGTCCTTACTTACCCATGCCCTCCCCCCCCATTACAAAAACAAATATTATTTCAACAAAAAGCTGAAAATATGTGTTTCTGTGTAATACATAAACAGTTTGAACCAGTCACTTGAATGCATGGCTATCAGATCAGAATATGTATTATCATAATGGTACCATTATAGCATACAAAATTGTGCTTACATGCATTAGCCTAGGCAATCATTGAGATGCCCATTTCTGACAACAGAAGAATTACAGTTAATTTTTTGTAGAAAAACTGAATACGATTCTTTTACTAATGGCACAGAAATTCAGTTGACGTTATTGGTTTTCAGTGCATGCCATTTTATCCAAACAAGTTAGTTCGCTCTGAACAGTTATTTCCCAGCTTCAGTCAGGATTTAAATATAAGGAGTAGATAATATTGATGATAAGTACATCACTAGTCAGTGTTATGATTGTTATAAGTAACTACTGGACTCTGTGACCATGGATTAATAATTTATTAAAATATCAACTACTGGTTTATTAAACATGTATTTATTAAAACTATATATGAATAGCATTTTAATATTAAATGTAATGACACTTTTTTTCTGTCAGAGCTAATGGGAATTTACTTGAGGCGTATATTTTAGTGGCATACTGAGACATACAAAATATTATATCCATAACTCATCTGAGTACATTAAACAACTTTTAAAAGTATCAACTGCATCAAATTATCAATATATAGAACTAACATAGATAAACAAATATACATGTATACACATAACAACACTGGCAGAGTTATAAGTATCTGAAAGCAGCATCTTTTAATCAGAAATATAGGGCAAAAGTTATAAGGCACAATGCTACTAATCCCAGCTATAGCATATTCTGTACTTCATTTGCATATACCTGTTTAATCACCTGTACTTGAGAACTTCTCTTTGACCAAGAACATAGCTGACTTCTTGCTGCACTGTTTCTTTGAACTAATGATTAACATACATCTGTATACATATAGGCCATTATGCCTTTAGATTCATTTTATGACTGCTGTATCAAAGATACCTAAATTTCCATGTCACCGTTATGTAGTCACTATCTAATATTTTTTACATAAGTGGTTTCAGATAGGCTGCATACTCTGCATGTTGCATTCTATACTTGCTTACATTTGGATAGTTTACTCTGCATTTGATAGATTTTTTTTTTTTATAACATTCAATTCTTGCAAGCCATGGAGAAGCAAGAGGTAGATTTCATGTAAATTCTGCCTCTGCTTAAATCAAAGCTACTGGACACTATCCTTTCACGTTATGCTATAATGCATATCATTTAACTTTACTTATAAGTGATCTACACATAGTTTACTGGTGAAACCTAGGAAGTAAAACCAAAAACCAAAACAAAACAAGTGATTGATCTCTATATAGCATTTTTGACCACCAGAATCTTAGGCTATAAAATGAGGGAATTACTTAATCACATCTGCCTTTCATCAGATAGGTGCTCATGTCTTTCACAGGTTAGTTTCCAGTCTATGCCATGGGTACTGCTGGGGAGGAAAAAGAATGTTGCACGTAGGAACAATTTTTTTGCCTGCTGAAAATTCTATTTGATTATTTTCCACATAGATAACATCAAATTTTACTTGGTGAATGGTATATCATTAAGTTACTCTGATAAAAATTGTTACCTCACATTAAATGTTTTCAGGACTCTTTAGTTGTACCTTAGTAAATTATAACAGGTTCCAAAGTGCACCCCCTGAAAAGCACCATCAATATTTTCCCATACCAAATTAACATCATACTTTAATCACAGCATTTACAAATCATTTCAGAAACCTTTCATAATTGTTGTTCAACAAGATAACTTTATAGCTAAGGTTTCTTCTATTTACTGTTTCCCAAATAAACAATAGTCTCAGCTTTCCAATGTTATCAAGTATGGCTAGGGCAAACATAAATTTATCAATTTCCTGACTACTGGTGCTTGATTCTAGGTTATTCTTTCAATTAAAACCATTCCTTGAATGAAATCCTGATTCTACTGAAGTCAATAGCAGTTTCAAAATACTTCAATAAGGATAGGCATTCAACCTTAATGAAAAGATTTGTTCAGTTTATGACCAAGAACCTTGACATTATTTAGGAATTTGTTATTGTTTAATTCTAGTGAACTATTTAGAGTGACTGGGCAATATTCACCAGCTTGTTTTCAGTCTGTTATTCCCCAGCTCAAGTAATTTGAAGCAATTATAAATCTGGGTTACAGCTGTTTGGCATCACTAGTGAGTGGAGAGCAGTTGGTATCCGTAGCATATTGGTAATTCTGATTGTTATCTTCTTACAGACCACAGAATATTTTCCAACAAATACTATCTTGTAGTGATGCAGTAATGCTAGTTATTTCATACAGGTTTTATCGTACATTTTCCAAGCTTCTTTTAACACAAGTTTATGACATTATGTTAGAGAAAATCCTACTAGAATTTATTAAAATTCACTTGATGATTTCATGGAACTGCTCTAGATGGTGGAATATAGTCTGCATCATTATCAGGCACTTGCAATGGTCTCCTTAATTCAGACTACTTTTGTCTTTCAGCATTCAGAAGAAAAAAAACAGCTGTGAAGGTAACAAAAGGGAGAGTTTTTAGCAGCAATTGCTGCAGCGATCAGTAAGTACCAATGGAATGTAATTACAGTAATCAAACCAAAGGAAACCATTCATTCATGCTGTTAGTAAAATAATATGCCTTTTATTTGAATAACCAAGGGAAAGGGATGTAATCATATCAACACTTTTAAGCACAGAAAAAATAGAAAGACTATGCTAGCTGTGACATTACATGCCTGTGGGAAGCAGCAATATACCATAATAAAACATTTAAATATCCTATCGCACAGGTTATACAAGCAGTTGGGAAGCAATCAGGTGCAAAGACATAGTTGCCCATAAAGGCAACTTTAAGAAAATCAGCATCCTGAAAAACAACAAATGATGAGCAGTATTTACACAGATGTACTGACATTAACAAGTAGCTACTTTCTGTTGCATTTTGATAATTTGTTTCATTATTAGATTTGGGTAACCTAGCAAAGACTTAACTAGTGCATTTGCTTGGGATATTGCTGCCTACAGGTAACATGATTTTTCTACCTCCTCTGGGCTTTTTTCTCTCTGTAACAGCTTGTTAACAGGCATCATTGTATGAAAATACAAGCTGTCTTGTAAGCACATTCAAGATACAACAAATGTCAGTTGCTAGAACAGTATTCTAGCAAAATGAAAATTTAGAGAAGTCCAACCTCAGGTTTTTGAGCCCAGAGGCCAAGGTTTTCATTTTACACCCACTTATATCTAACTGTGAAACTCCACTAACCCCTCCAATAAACTGCAATGTGTGAAAAGATATTACTGGTTATCATCATTGCCTATCTCGTGCCAAAAAATGTGTTAAAGACATTACAAAGAAGACAACAAAAGTTCCCTTGAGGTGCTTATCTAAAGATAAGAGTTGATAATATAATTGAGAGAGGGATATATAGATTAGGAGCACAGTATCCTAAAATTAAGGTCCAGAATCTGAGCTGAGATATATTTCCACAGCAGCATTTGTGGTCCATGAAGGATGACTAAATGAGGCCAGAAGGATCTGCCCTAGCCTGTGGGTACAGGACCTGAGAACTTCCCTCTTTTGTGAACTCAGGCTAGTTGACTGGTAGAAGATCTTTTTTTTTAAAGGGGGAGGGAAGTTTAGTTGATTTAAAGAACAAATAAAACATACAGAACTTTATTTCAGAGTTGTTAGTCTTACCAGATCCAGGAAAGAAACAGTCCACTTTATTCTTCAAATTCAGAACTGGAATTAGATCTTTCTTCCAGTTTTCTTCAGTCATGAGGTCAAATCCCATGATTGTCACACATTCTGGTAGCACTGGTATGTGTCCATCATCTTTAGTTTTTGCTTGAATTTGGGGTTCTAACTACCACAAACATCAAATAAAATCACACTGTTTATCTACTTTTACTCAGTGTCATAAGCTGGCTCCAGTTAAGTTTGGTCCAGGGTTCAGAGGAAGCTCCTCAGAGTAAGCGGGGTAATGTTGCTTGAACTGTTTTTAGTTAGACATAGCACAATCGTTACAAGTTACTGCAATCAAGCTGAGATCAATTTTGCCTATGCTGTTTCAGGTAGTGCTAACCTCTAGTAAATTCATAAGACTCAGCAACACTTGCCTGTGGTTCAAACAGTCTTTGGGCCAGTTCCTACTTCCATTGAAGCTGATGGCAAACCTCCAATTGACTTCAGTGAGAGCAGGTCGTGGCCTATGTTATGTTGCAGGATATGCTCTCATATTATCATATAAGTCTACTGAGATCCCTAGAGGAGAAACAGCCCTAAAACAAGCCTGCAAACTCTAAAACTCACTTGTTAAACATAAACACAAATTTTCATGCTGGTGCAATTTGGGCAGAAAGGTCTTTAATACAAAGTTCTTTTTGTGGTTATCACAAACATTTTGCTTCAAAATGGCTGTCTGCCTATCTAGAATACAAATATATTATTGGGAATTAGAAACTGCTATTTTTCTGCTGAAAAGACTTATCTCACCCCTAGCCTCAGTTTTTTCTTCTAACTGACATGTGAAATCTAATTTTTGTTTTTGCTGCAGTTTCTCCTGAATGACTTTAGACAAGTTACTTAATACACCATGTGGCTCAGATCCCCATCTGTGAAATAGGGCCTGTGATAAAAATAAAATCCATTAACAATTGTCATTGTAACCATTAATACTAAGGTGATGAGAGCTCTATGTGTGTTGCTTTAAGTATGCAGACAGCCTGGGAGTTTTCATAACCTCTTCCATTCAATGTCTCAATGATGGAGAAGTGGACACAAAATCCAAATCCTCAGAGCCCGGTTTATTCTTGGAACATTCAGATGCTCTTTTCCACACTGAGAAATGGTTCCTCACGTGTTTTCAATTTCCCATCTTCATGATTTTAGAACTGATAAAGATGCATAATAAAATGTTTACAATAAATCTATTATTACCCAGGAGTATGTTTATGTGGTGCAATGCAGTACTGGGAAGAGATACCTGAGCTGAATAACAAATTAGTTGCAATAGCAAAATGCTTTTCTTGGGGTAGCATATCCTAATTCTTGTTCAAAATTGGGTTTGTTATCTGCACAAGTATTGCACTGTGCCATATAGACATATTAGTTAGGGCCTCCCTATGCTATACACTGTACATATCCACTAATAAGTTTCCAATCTAAATAGATAAGATAGACAAAAATGGGGAGGGAGGAAAAAGGGAATAGTATTACCTCTATTGTACAGATGAGTAACTCAGTCTCAGATGAGTAACTGAGACTTCAGGAATTAAATGACTTGTCCAAGGTCACAAAAGAAGTTTGTGGCACAGCCATGAGCTGTTCTTAGATCTCCCAAGTTACAGTCTATTATGTTATCGGTGAGTTCAACTTTCATTTATATTTTTAATCCCTAGATGTATAGTAAAATCTGGTAGAACTGTCTTAGTTCTGATTTTCCTAAACATTTCTAACCTCCCTTCTCACACCTATATGTCAGACAGATGAAAATTCTAGCAGGAAGAACAATTTTAGAAAGTTAAGAATGATCCAAAGACAATAAACAGCATTTCTTAAGGTTGTGTGAACTGTGCTGAATGTAGCAGAATCTTTCAGTTCCATCATTTTCTTTGTGTACTGGGTGGGTAGAGATTGCTAGTGGGAAAACCAGGTGAATGTGATTTGTATGGTATAACAGTCCCAGCAGATTGCCATGACAAAAAAAAAAAAAAAAATATATCAGGAGGAGACTCTACTCAAGCTAGGGTGTGAGGCTCAAAAAGCATCTTTCTGGACAGTTTCCAGGGAATGCTATGGGCTGCACTGGTGGCCAAAGGAAGGGGAGAATGGAAGAAGTGCACACATAAAAATTTGCTGGTGTTACTTAAGGTTGTATTGTTTTAAATTGGCGATGCACAATCTGTCAGAGTTTGGGAACTGCTGGTCTAGAGACCTATCCCTGTGATCTCCAATCAGATTTTTCACAAAATGGTTGGAACCGGACAGGAAGATTAAAAAAACCCCAAAGCAAAAGGAAAACAAAAACAACAAAAAGCAACCCTCCCTCCCCACCTGGATTGCAGCATGGAATGCTATTTCCATTTTCTTTTTTTTAAACTTTTTTGGGAGAAAAGCAGGAAGAAAGGCAGGTGCTGTATACCAAGAAGAATTTGGAAAGGAAACAAATTCAGCTCCTTCTTTGGAGTTGGTAACAGATTCCTGCTGCTGCTCATTGTGCTCTGACTGATGATGCCTTTCTCAGTCATGTTTTAAATCTAGTTTTACTTGCGGCATTGGCGACAGGGACTGCTGGAGCCAGGGGAGGGAAATGGATAGGGATGAAGTGAAACAGCTGCAGTCTTTAGTCAGATTTCTGTGAAAGAGCTTTAAAGAAAAGAGAAAGCAAATGAAACAAAACTGGACTGCAGCACATACTTTTAGTATGAGGGTCTGACTGCATTGTGGAAGGGTCCCAGGGACAGGAAAGGATTGTGACAGTGCTTAGCAGTTGAAAAAACTAAACAAAATGCCACCAATTGGAAGGAGTGTCTTTGCAGCATCCTTCCTTTTCTTTTCTGTCTTTTCAGCTGGGGGACAGAAGTTAGCTGGGGATTGGGTTGGCAGACTCACAAAGTAGTAGGAAAATAAAAGACTTGCCGTGGCAGTGCTCCTGGCTGCCATGTGGAAGTGATGGCAGCACCAGCAGAATGTCAAACATGTTATAATATAACTAGCATAAAAGCCTGTCAAAAATGACTGGCAAAAATAGGCTACTTGTTATAGGGTACCACATTTCTGTTATCCACTGTGTCATTACCAACTGGAGCTGTTCTGCCTGGTCTTCTTCTATACAATGGGTATCCATCAACATTTCCAAGTGTCTCCTCTCTAAATTCCTTTGGATAGTTCTTCAGACACTGATGATTTTCCATGCATGGTGCATTTGGATTCAATCCTCCACACGGTCTGTGAATCCTACATCTTGTAACAATGATCTTTACAGACAATACACTATTGTATGATTGAATGGTTGTTTTAAAGTTCTGGTAATGCTCGTTGTTCTGATTCATCATCAAATCCCGCAAATACTCTAGAAATGGTCTTCTTGGAGGCAGAATAACTTTACCCTTATGACAACAACTCTGGAATTGGCCAGCTGACGGTCCTTCAGCTTGGAAGTTTAAAGAGTTACAAAATTGGCACACCAATTTGATCAATCCACACCTATGTTCCTCAATCGCATCTTCAGTGAATCTATTGTTGCCTACTCTTTCAGCCTTTGTTGTCTCTGCAAATCCTTTTCCTTCCCATTGCATCTCTTCTGTGACGTCCTCTTTGCTCATTTGTTTTGTTTTGTCTTACTTTTGCCATTCTTTCTGTATTCAATTCTCTGCTTCACCTTGGTAAGGCTGTTATGGGTTAAAGTTAAAGTACGGTTGTTAAGGGACAGTTTTTTGCTCAGATACCGAGAGTACATAATAAGTAATTGAAATCAGTCACTAAAAGTCCAGAAAAGTAAGTGCAAATATGGTTTTTTGAGCATGACAGACAGAATGACAAAGAAACAAAGCAAATTATTATAGAGGACAAGCTCTATTCTCACAGTGGGACACTTTTTACTTTCCTTGTCTCACAAGAAAGAAAAACTGGCTTGAATGAAATGTATAATAGGTAACCCAGGGTGGTGGAATATATTTATCACCATTCAAACTCCACCTGTGGATTTCTTTCACAATGCAGTGCCATTCATAGTATCCCAAAGTCACTGAAGGCAGTGAAACTTGATGCTGGAAGATGCAGTTATGAGTTTTGCTGTCCAGCATCTTCTGTTGGGAATGGGGGACATGGGTGAGGTGGAGATAATCCAAAACAGAATGGCTGTGACAAAGTACATAAACACTGTCATGGTTTCTTGTTTCCCTCCTTTCCCATTGATTTCCCACTCAGCAGCACTATGTGACTCTCTTATTATAAAGCAGTCATCAATCTCTATGAAATTCCTTGTCCTATCACAAACAAATCATGTCAGTAGTGTAACTAGGCATGCAAGGGGTGGGAAAGGCACTAGAATTGCCCCCCCACCCCCAAAGTCTGCATCCTGGCAGCAAGAGCAGCCACATGGCTTACACATGCAGGGAACTCCAAAACAGTCTCAGCTGCTGTTGCTGCTTTAAGAGAAACAGCTGGAGCAGGCCAAACTTATGGTGATGATAGCTATTTTTGGAGTTCCTGGCATGGGTGAGATTGCTGCCCCATTTCCACACTTGGAACTGTAGCCCACATCTCAAGGGAGGTTCTATCTCAAAGCATCAGGAGAACGAGGAAGTGATTGGCAATAAGGGTGCTAAATAGGGCAGTTCCGCTTTTGGTTTGTGGGAAAGAGAGGAGGCATGGATAAGGCTTAGTTCCCCAACCGAGAACCCTGGGGTTGCTGTTGGCAGTCACATGACAGTTTGCTAAGGCATGAATCCATTCTACCTACATCACAGAGTGGGAGTAAGTCCAGTGGGGAGCTGGGACACAGATATGCTTAGTCCCTGCTCTGGGGCAGTGGTGATGCATAGGGGGTGCATGAGGGTGCACATGCACACCCTGAAAGTGGTGGTGCACCTCCTATGAAAAGGCACCACTGACAGTGTCGGTGGTACCTATGGGCAGTTGCTGCTTGCCACCCACGCTGCTGACACCACTGGTGGTGTCTGTGGGCAGTCAGCAATTGCCGCTCGCTGCCACTGATGCTGTTGGAGGCATTGCCGGGTGGTCGCCGACCCCTGGTTGGCGCTCGCCACACCCCCTGCCACCAACAGCACCGGCAGCATCTGTGGGAGTTCCCCACTTACTGCCACTGTGCTGCTGATGCTGCCGCTGTGCTCCCACCACTGCCAGCACCACTGTGTCCCCCCAGTTGCCGAGGGGCACATGTTGTTCATGCTCTGTGGAAAAGCTTCCAGGCGTGGGATAAGCTCCACCACACTATGGACAAAAGAGATCATGGTATAGATGGGGCTCAGGGCCAGGCTGGAGACGCATGTGTACACAAACATGCATGCACACACACATTCACACATGTGCACACAGATGGGTACACACACATGCTTGCACACACATGGAACTGCACCCTCCCGCCCTCCCAAACCTTGCTCCCCACAGAAAGCCAGCAGTAACAGCCGCAAAGGTGCCATGCCATGGCTCTGCCTGGACTCACCTTTCACTTGCTCTGCTGGTCTTGCCCTGCCCTCCTGTTGCCACTTGCTGAGGGGCCCAATCTTTCTGTCTGTGGAGTGCCCCTGTCCTTTCTAGGGATATTATATAATGATAGGAAAATACAGAGATACAGACATTCCCTTGCCCCCACCCCTGCATTGCTGGGAACTGTGGCTGGGGTGGGGAGACAGTGGGGAAATGGAGCATTTCTGCCATGAAGACGCAGCTTGGCCCTCACCAAGACCAGATCCTGCAATCTAGGGGAGAGGTCCATGTTGCAGGGGGGCTCCTTTCCCCTACCCTCTTGGCTGGCCATGCAGGGAGGAAACAGAATCTTTTCTGTGCATGTCTGTTTAGTTACGACTGTAAAGCACTTTCTGCCTGCTTAACGCGTGATGAGCATAACTTCTATATAGGAAAGCTGTAGCAATGCTTCTTAAATATCTGAGAACTGAATTAGGATTTGGGCCAATATGTCCAAGTTGATTGGCACCTACTGTTTATTTAATTAATTTATTATTTGCCACTATTATCATTACAATACCATTACCAACCATTAGAGTAACAATAACACCCTAATGTATACTGAAAAACTAATGAAATGCCCAAACATAACACTGTGTACCTATATACATAGATTAATTTGTTTTCCTATTTTGATTCTGAGCCAAATTTTTTCTATAAATGTATCCTGCAAAAACTCTTGAACACCTACTGAATTCTCAGTACTACTGAATGTAGGTCAAGGGCAGTACAATTTGATTATATTATTTATCGTCCCCAAGAAAATAGGCATGGAATAAAGAAAGATAAAACAACAGGCCCTGGAGATAACTTTAAATTGTACACATTCCAAGATTTTTTAATACTAAATTGATTATATTGATGTTCCTTTATATCCAGAAAAAAATTCTATAGCAATTCTGTGTATAATAGTCTCATCAAAATGTCCAGTTTGAAAACTGTAGTACCATATTGTGTAAATGTAATGGCATGCACAATAAAAATGATCTAAACTTCTTTCATATTGAGGGGAGCTAAAGCTGCAAATCCACTGAGGAAAGGCTTAGAAGCATATGTGATTAGCTTACTAAAGACATCAGAGCAGTGCTGATCAGCAGATTTTTTTAAAGGCAAATTTTGGGTATTGGTGCATCAAGTAGAGCTATAAAATATGCAATACAGAATCATAGAAAATTAGGTTTGGAAGGAAACTCAAGAGACCATCTAGTCCAACTCCCTGCTCAAAGGATGACCAGCCCCAACTCCGTCATCCCAGCCAAGGCTTTGTCTAGCTGGGTCTTAAAAACCTCCAAGGATGGAGCTTCCATCACCTCTCTGGGTAAACTGTTCCAGTGTTTTACTGCCCTCCTAGTGAGAAAATTCTTCCTAAAATCTAACCTAAACTTCCCTTGCTGTATGTAACATGAGACTATTGCTCCTAGTTCTGTCATCTGCCACCACTGAGAAAAGTCTAGCTTCATCCTCTTTCAAACCCCCCTTCAGGTAGTTGAAGGTTGCTATTAAATCCCACCTATCTTCTCTTCTCTAGACTAAATAAGCCCATTTCCCCCAGCCTGTCCTCAGAAGTCATATGCTCCAGCCCCCTCACCATTTTTTTGCCCTCCGCTGGACTCTCTCCAATTTGTCCACATCCTTTCTGTAGTGGGGGGCCCAAAACTGGACACAGTACTCCAGATGTGTCCTCACCAGCTCTGAATAGAGAGGAATAATCACTTCCCTTGACAAACTGGCAACACACCTACCAATGCAGCCCAGTGTGTTGTTTGCTTTCTTTGCAACATGGGCGCACTGTTGGTTCATATTCAGCTTATTGTCCACCATAACTCCTAGGTCCTTTTCTGCAGAGCTTCTGCCCAGCCAGTCAGCTCTCAGCCTGTACTGGTGCTTGGGACTGTTCTGTCCTAAATGCAGGACTTTACACTTGTCCTTGTTCATCTCTTATGAGATTCCTTTTGGTCCAATCCTCAAAATTGTCTAGGTAACTCTGAATCCTAGTCCTACCCTCCAGCATGCCCAATAGTCCCCCCAACTTGGTGTCATCTGATAACAGCTGGGCTGACTTCCCATCTCCAGTGCTAGATTGGACTGACTCCCAGCTGGGCTGATTTCCCACTCCCAGCCTGATCTAGTGAAACGTCGAAACAGCATCGAAACAGCCCCACTGTTTTGATGAAGCAAAATGGAACAGCTGTTTTGAATCAAAATGAAATTTGAAACAGAACGCTGTTCTGTCGAAACCTCAAAACTCAAGACGAAATGGAATGGTGCTGTTTTGCACAGCCCTAATGTCTATGCCATCCTCCAGGTCATTGATGAAGACATTAAACAAAACTGGCCCCAGGGCTGGTCCCCAGGTATCCACTTGATATTGGCTGCCAACTAGACATCAAGCCATTGATTACTACCTTCTGAGCCCCATGCTCCAGCCAGTTTTCTATCCACCTTACAGTCTGTTCATTCAGCCTGTACTTCCTTAGTTTTCCTTTTGAAAATATTGTGAGAGACCATATCAAAAGCCTTGCTAAAATCAAGGTACACCACATCCACTGGTCTCCCTGCATCCACATAGCCAGTCATCTCATCATAGAAGAAAATCAGGTTGGTCAGGATAACTTGCCCTTGGTGAATCCATGCTGACTGTTCCTAATCACCTTTTTCTCCTCAAAGTGCTTGGATGATGGCATTGCATTGAATGATCAGTGTCATTCTATGTAAAATTCGAGTCACTCACTTCAATGCAGAGCAGAGAGTAAAATGGTCATGAAAAGTGCAACAAGGATGAGAGAGGGTATAGCACAGAATGGTTTTCCTAGAACAAAAGGCTGCAAATATTAGATTTGATGGAGAAGTAGAAAAACATATAGAAACAGAGATAACTCATTTAAAATTATGAAGGGAATAGGGAAAATGATTATTTAGATTACGTTACATAACAAGAAAAACTGATAGTTGATGATCTTAAAAGGCAGTGAACCAGTTTAAACTCTTCTTTTTAAAAAGATAGTCAACCTGTATGTCTACAGCTGCAATTTTAGAAAGTTTTGGGAAGTGATAAGAAATCATACTGAGTGAAACAGTCCTTTCTATTTCTCTGTATTGTTTGATTACTGGTTAAAATGCTCAATTTTCCTGGCAGGTGAAAGTCTTGTGTGCTTCGATTGATGAGTTTTCAGTGCAGATACTCTTTTGTACTGTTGCTATCATACAGACACTTTGCAGTCTCTGAATTTCTGCTTGTGATGTAGGGCATAGATTATAGGCTTTCAAGAGCAGTTCTGTACCATTGCTCAGTTTTTCATCACCTATTTTACTCAAGGAATGGCAATTCCCACATTATTCACTTGTCCCATGAGTTCAACTCTAGTGTGGTTTAAATATTATTTATCACTTGATTTGTATTGAGGACTTTCTGATCACCGACACAAAGGATATCAAATCTTAAACTATAGATATCACCCTCACCCTTCCTTTGAAGTCTTCTTTTATAAATAGTTTATAAATGGTAATGAATGATTAATAGATTATAGAAGTGTGTCACCGGCATGAATCATATGTTATAAGCACATCCAAACAAACCATTATACAAGATTATAAGATTCTCTCTAACAGGCTATAACAACGAATTAGCATTTAAGCGACCATATATTAACAATTTGTTTATTTCTTTTAAAGTTTAGAGATGGCCCTTTACTATAAAGTAGGATCAGTACTACACCTACAGTTAACATAAAGGATCAGTGTCCTGGTACCAATAGGAAAAATAATCTTTTTTTTTGCATCCAATAACATTTCCCTTTGTTCATAAAATAATCTCTGCTTCAATTCAGCAGGAGTAGCAATTGTGACTCACATATCTTTGTTCAGACTCCTTCAGAAGATCAACATTAAAATAAGTAAAGCTCAGTACTATCTTAATTTCTTAAGGTATAGAGCAGGGGCATAATTAGGATAACCAGGGTAGCTGCACCAAGCAGTTACTTGGGTGGAAAAAAAATAGCTGTTGCTGCAGCCTCACAATTACACAGATGTTGTAGTGGCAATGGGAAGCCACCATTTCTTGTGTGTGTGGCAGTTGCCCTGGGTGCCTGGCTGTGTTGTTATTAGGGCTGTGTGAAGCTTCAGTAGCCAATTCGATTCAGAGGAGATTTGGCCTGAATCAGAATTGAATCAAGAGACAAATTAAAAGGTCCGATTCAAGTCGGAAGCCTCCGAATCAATTTGGAATATATTCAGCTGATTCATAGATTCAGCGATAGACTAAACAGGCAGCAGTCCTTGAGGATGCTGGACAAAACTGCCTCCAGCTAGAAATTCTGTTGTGGTGGGTAGAGGAGGGAGGGAAAGGGCATGGGGGGGGGGTGGTAGATCAACACCCCCACAGCGAGAGAGGGATTGGGGCTGGGATAAGATGCCCAGCCGGGTCGGGGGGATGTGGGATGTGGGCACTGCTGCCGCTTGCCCAGCCAGGGTGGGGGGGCATGGGATGCAGGTGCTGCTGATGCTTGCTCATTTCAAGTAGGGGTGCAGGATGCAGGCATTACTGTCGCCTGCCCAGCCGGGGTGGGTGGGGGGCATGGGATATGGGTGTGGAAGTGTTGGGAGCGGGGGCTATGCCCTGGTGCTGCTTGCCCAGCCAGGGCAGGAGAGGGGACGTGATGCAGGCACAGCTTGCTCTGGGCTGAAGGGGGCAAGCGGCAGCTGGGCATAGTGACCCTCTCAGCACTGTCACACCTGAATCCCATGCTCCTCCCCCCTGGCTGGGCAAGTGGCAGCAGTGCCTGCATCCCATGCCCTCCTGCCCTAGCTGAGCAAGTGAAGGGCTATACCCTGCTGCTGCTTGCCCTCTTCCGCCTGGAGCAAGCCAAGCCTGTATCGTGCCTCCCCCCCTGCCCCCCACTCCCAGTGCTGCTGCATCCTCATCCCATGCCTCCCCACCCCCTCCCTGAGTTTGTGCCCTCCCATCCCAGCTGGGCAGCTTGTCCCAGCCCCAGGCCAAATCCCTCCCTCACAGTGGGGGCATTGAACTACCCCCCACCCATGCCCCTTCCCTTCCCCCTCCACTCACCACAACAGACTTACCAGCTGGAGGCAGCTGTGTCCAGCATGGTGAGAACTGCTGCCTGTTTAGTTTATGGCTGAATCTCTAAAATGGTGCCGAATCTTGGGATGTGATTCAGCTGAATTGAATCAGGACAGTGATTCGAATCTTTGAATTGAATCACTGTCCCTCTGAATTGGCCAAATCTGAATCTGAAGCCAACACTTGCCACTTTGCACAGGCCTAGTCGTTATATCTTTGGTGCTGAGAACTCATAAGATTACTCTTTTATTCAAATAGTGAAGCCCATGGAAACTGTAGGTGATAAGAGTCTCAGAAAATCAGACCACTTATTTAGGTACCTAAATTTGCAGTTTGGCCCCTAAGTTTAGACATCCAAGCATGTGCACACTGTCCTGAATTGTTAGGGATGTGCTGGAAAGGACAGATTCATAAATTCATAGATTCATAGAATTAGGGTCAGAAGGGACCTTGTAGATCATCAAGTCCAACCCCCTGCCCTGGGCAGGAGAGAAAACTGGGCTCAAATGACCCCAGCCAGGTAGACATCAAGCTTCCTCTTAAAGACCCCCAGGGTAGGAGCCATCACCACTTCTCTTGGAAGTTGGTTCCAGATCCTAGCTGCCCTGACTGTGAAGTAGTGCCTTCGGATATCTAGTCTAAACCTACTCTCTAACAATTTGTGGCCGTTATTCCTTGTTACCCCAGGGGGCGCTAGGGGAAACAGGGTCTCTCCCAAACCCTGCTGGTGCCCCCTGGTGAATTTATAGATGGCCACCATGTCCCCCCTCAGCCTTCTCTTGTGAAGGCTGAACAGGTTAAAGTCCTGTAGCCTCTCTTCATAGGGTCTGCCCTGCTGTCCCCGGATCATGTGGGTGGCCCTCCTCTGGACCCTCTCAATGTTGTCCACATCCCTCCTGAAGTGCGGCACCCAGAACTAGACACAGTACTCCAGCTGCAGCCTGACCAGTGTCGCATAGAGGGGGAGGACCCTACTTGGCCCTACTTGAGATGCATCTGTGGATACACGACAAGATACAGTGAGTCCTACTGACCATGACCTCGCATTGTCGGCCCATGTTCATCTTGGAGTCAATAATGACTCCAGGATCTCTTTCTGCCACCATGCTCTTGAGAAGGGAGTGTCCCAGCTTATAAGTGTGCTGCTGGTTCCTACTGCCCAAGTGCAGCACCCTGCACTTGTCAGTATTGAAACCCATCCTATTTTCATTAGCCCACCCCTGTAACCTGTCCAGGTTCTGCTGTAATCTGTCCTTCCCTACTAGTGTGCCCACCTCACCCCAAATCTTGGTATCATCAGCAAATTTAAACAGGCTGCTTTTTACCCTGTCATCCAAGTCACTAATAAAGAAATTGAACAGTGTGGGCTGAAGAACTAAGCCCTGGGGGATTCCACTGTCCACTTTCCTCCAGGTCAAAAAAGACCTGTCCACCACTACCCTCTGAGTACAACCCTTCAGCCAATTTGCAATCCACCTGACTGTGTAGGCACCAATGACACAGTCACCTGGTTTTTTTTATGAGAATGGGGTGGGAGACAGTGTCAAAGGCCTTGCTGAAGTCCAGAAAGACTACATCCACCGCGACATCTGCATCCAATGCTTTTGTGACCTGATCATAGAAGGCAATCAGGTTGGTCTGACAGGACTTGCCCCTAATGAAACCATGCTAGTTGCCCTTGAGCATCATCCCCACTGCTGGCCCATCACAGATGTGCTCCTTGATGATCTTCTCAAAGAGTTTCCCCAGGATTGAAGTAAAACTAACGGGCCTATAGTTGCCCGGGTCCTCCCTCTTCCCTTTTTTGAAGATAGGGACAACACTGGCTTTCTTCCAGTCATCTGGCACCTGGCCAGAGCACCACGAGTGCTTCTAAAGCCATGCCAGGGGTCCAGCAGACTTAAAAATAGATCTAAAAGTAGATGTTTTGGAAACTCAGATACTCTGAGACAAGAGAAACTCTGGAGCTGGAGCTATGTAAAAGGATAGCAAGGCAGTGCCTGTGTTGTTCCCCTGCTGAGCTTAGGACTGTTGTTGTGGCCTAGGCCACAATTACTCACTTTTGTTCCAGTGACCCTGGGTACATGCTCTAGCACTGCTCTCCAGCTTTCTAGGATGTACACACACACACTGCTCTATAGGGGCTAATTGCTGGGGATGATGTCTATGAAGTGCAAGGGAATAGGTAAGTTTTATTTGATAATGGTCGTCCTGGGACCAAGCAGGGAGGCAGTAAAGACATGGCCTATGAACCATGGATTTGGGCACAGGAATATATGTTCAGCACAGGAGCTGTAGATGACCTTACACTTTTCTCTGAGGATTTTCTTGGGAACTTTTTATTTGCCTGATAAGCATTTATACATATTCTTTCTTGTTATGTATATTATGCACACAAACAAGAGTTCTGTGGCCACAGCAGACTCATCAAATCTAAGTGATAAAAATAGGGCCTCCCAAAAATCATGAGACTGGTTAAAACTCATGAGATTTACAATAATATTTTAAAAATTCTTTT
The DNA here is from genome assembly GCF_030867095.1 of Alligator mississippiensis. Taxonomy (NCBI): domain Eukaryota; kingdom Metazoa; phylum Chordata; order Crocodylia; family Alligatoridae; genus Alligator; species Alligator mississippiensis. Next base: position 30,948,405 of record NC_081826.1, on the reverse strand, counting down.
TGTTGGCCTTTACTTTATTAATCTTCAAAGGCCACATTTTAACAAATGTCTCCACAAACAGTATCACAGAAAAAAATAGAACTTGAAGACACCTCAAGAAGTCACCATATTCAAGGTGGGAACATTTATCTCCTTATCATGCCAGATAAGAGTTTGTCTAACCAGCACGTAACAATCTTTCAATGATGGAGGTTCTAAAATGTTTCAAGCAAATCTGTTCCAGGGCTTAATCACCTTCATAGTTACAAAGTTCTTCCTTACATTGAGGCTAAGCCTCCCTTCTTACAATGTAAGATGATTAATCCTTCTCCTGTAATTGGTGGGTAGAGAACGATTAATTGCTGTCCTCTTTAAATAACATTTTAGTAAATAATGATATTATCAAAATCCACCCAGTCTTCTCTTCTATAGGCTAAATAATCCCAAATCCTCTAAACTTTTCTTATATGTCATGATTTCTTGTCATCCTTTGGACTCTTCCAGTCTGTTAACATCTTTCCTAAATAGTGATGCCCAAAACTGGACACAGGCCTCCAGGTGCCAAATGGAGTGGAAGAATCACCTTAAATGATTTGCAAATTATGTTTCTGTTGACATATTCCAGTATGCTGTTAACTGTTTTGCAGCAATATTATACTGTTAACTCTTACTCAGTTTATGGTCCTGTATGTCCATTAGACATATTTCTGCAGCCAGACTTTAATAACTTGAAAGTTACTTAAACATTTAATCAATCAATTTGTAAATATATGAGGATAAGAAGGAGCTAACTAATAGTTAGTATGGATCTGTCAAAAGCAAATCATGCCTAAATAATGTTTTTCTTCTATGATAAGGTGCTGGTCTTCTGGACAGGGATTGGGCAGTGAAGCACTGGGGGCATTTATACATGTGCTCCAGGAGCGAGGGTGGGGGAGGAGGGTGCTTTAATTACAGCAGTTCTGAGAGAGTGCTGAGAGCATCATGTGTATCAGCATCCCTGTGCCAAAAATGGTGATGGGGATGCTTTAACTAAAGCTTGTCAAACAAGCTTTAGTTAAAGCACCACTGGCATTTTTCAGTGTGGAGATGCTGACACACATGACACTGGAGCCTGCTGGAGCACAGTAATTACCATGCTCCAGCAGACTCAATAAATCTCTTTGAAATACAGCACATTGGAGCATCCTCGCTGCACATGTATAGACACCCCGGCTATCTCAACAATAGTGAGCCTACTTGGAATTCATGGGAGTCTTATATAGTGTCATCATTAAAAAAAGGTAAAAGATACAAATCTTGCCTGTCTTTTTGAGCAAGATATACTTCGCCCACACTGACTTCCCAGTTGTGTGAACTATTTGACTAAGTCTTAAATGGTTTTAGGTAGATCATAATTTTTGATCAACATTAGGAGCTCCAGTTCTTACTGCTTCTTTCCATTAATTCTTGCACTAGTGTTATAGATCTTTTGTAGCAGAAAGCCCCCTTTTCCTCTTGCCTGCATTTGCTCTCCCTTCTTTGGATATGTTTCTCTTTTTCTACCTTTCTTCCTTCCTCTTTCTTTTACTTTAAGATAAGGAATTGTGTTTTAAAATTTGTATGTGTGCATTTTGTGTCTCCCCTTGTAGTTTGGTATTTTTATCTATTTGTGTGCCATGGCATTTGTAGCTTATATTTTATACTCCTCACCTTTCAACTTTCAACTAAATGTGTTTTACTAAGTTATACATTGTAACAATGTTAACAAGGGCAGGAATCAAACTGTCCTTCTCTGTATCAGGCTGGCCCCTGAAAGAGCCAGTGAATCAGTGATTGAATGTGTAACAAGGTAGCACACAGCAATTAACACCTGGAAGCTGCAGATCAACCAAGGGAAGAACTCAACAGAAGACAATGTAACAACCGGGAAATCTCTAAACGTCACTGATCAAAGACTAGAAGCCCTGGCCTGAGTTAATCAATGCCAGAGACCAACTTTTGGGCTGAATATCTCCAGATCAACTGCTCCCAGAGCCCTATTCTAAATTCATCAACGGACTCCCAAACCTGCACATACATGCAGACGACCCGTGGGGCTGACAGATGCCATCCAGTAGCCACCGAGGGGGGGGGGGGGGAAGTCCCACGAGGGTCAATGACCCCTAGATTGGGCAAACCTGAAAACTGGTGAGTCACCAAAGTCTGCCAGGGACAGATAAAAGGCAGTGAAAAGTGACCCTCAGTGGCACCCTCTTGATCTCCAACTCGACCAGACCTGTCCAGCCAGAAGGACCAGCCGGCGACCCCCTTCTGGAAGATAACACCACACTGAAAGAAGCCTCAATGACAGACTCCAGCGCTTGTAGGATAGGTATACCTGACTCTGTAGCCTGCTACTGTGTGTGTGTGTGTGTGTATGTGTGTGCATGTGTGCATGTGTGTGGGGGGGGGGGGGGGACCAGCCCCAAGGTTTATGATTACAGTGTTTCAATCCGCCTAATAAGCTAGAATTTTAAGGATCCCGAGTTGGACATTTGTAGCCAACATTATTTGGTGGAGAACGCAGGCATTATTCTAGGATTATTAGCATATTGGTAATTGGGGAGACTGTGTCTCCAGATAGAACCCAGTCCACGGTGGTGGGTGGGCAATAGTCACCCAAGGGGGTGGGCAGACTCAAGGAGGGTCTGGATTTAGTTGTCACCCAAGGGGGTGGGCATATCCCAAGGAAGGGATTTGGTTGTAGAACTGCAGGCGCAGAGGTAGAGTTGGTTGGGAGCGCAAGGGCTCAAGGGAGCTGACAGGCTTGAGGCATGTTGAGGAAAATGTCTTTGTTTAGGGAAAAACCCCTAAGGTTGGAGCAGGAGGCCAAGAAGATAAGTGGGTATGGAGGGAGGAAATTTCCCCTCTCCATAGGGAGATTCTGAAGGGTGGACCCAGCCCATGGAGGGAGGATGTGTGCACCCCAGACTTTTCCATAGGGGACACTGAATCTCAATTTGAAAGATTTTGCCTTTGTGAAAAACCCTTGGTTCAAAGGCAACACAGTGCCTTGGTCTGGCTGCTATGGCATGCTGTAAAAACAGCAGTTGAGGAAAAAGCTCAGCGAGCCTCTGAAATTGAGGAAAAGGAGGAGCTAATCCAAATTCTAAAAGATAGATGTATTCAATTGGAAACCAGTAATCAGACCCTAAAGGGGTTGTCTCAGAATTTGGAAAATGAAAATGAGCAATTGAGAAAAATAAATCAAGACAATGCCCAACAGTTGGAATTATTGGACCAAGAAAAGGCTAGCTGAGAAGCCTTGCAAAAATTGGTAAAAATAATGGCTAAAGACCAAGCTGAGAAGGGAGCCAAGGTCAACCATGGCCCCTGTCTAAATACCATTAACCATTTAAAAAAGGAACTCCAGGAGCGCAGCCTGCGGGGAGATGTGGGGAGATCCAGAGGATGCAGGGGAGCCCTCTCCTGAAGACCCTAGGTCAGATCAGGGAAGGACCCTGGTGCCTGAGGTGAGCGCAATCACGCGGACCTCAGTCACTCGGGATGCTCAGGGAAAACCCACAGAAACCACACAGGTAACAGTCCCCCTCAGCGGAGCTGATCTAGCAGCCCTGGGCAAGACCCTGGGATCTGCTAACATTAGGAATTTGGGACAGTGGTTGCAGAAATCCCTGAATGTAGTGGAGTGTGAAACCCTGAGTGTCCGGGAATGGCACCGCCTACTAAGGGCTTGTGTCACCCCAGAGATTCAGGCAGCTATGGATCAGGAGGACAGCTTTGGGGGAGACAATATTCTCCGGAGCATAGTGAGTTTGGGGATCAGTTTGGGGAGAAAGACATTTAAGGGACAGTTTTGGGCTAGCCACCAGGCACCTGGGGAACCTGTTAGGGACTATGTGATCCAGTGTGTTATGTTGGGATTGCTGTCAGGGATGGTTCTGCCCCTAGACAAGGAGAACAAATGGACATCGGACATAAGAAGTATAGATTACCTTCCTGGGTTTTGGAAGGAGGTACAGGAGGGGATGCATCAGCCCATAATTGGACTGATGGGGCCGCTCCGAGAGACTGGGAGATACGTGCTGGGAGAAGTCCTAGCCTGGGCTCAGGATGCAGAGAGGTTAATTGGACGTCAAGGGTCGGCGATTGCAGCCACCCAGTTCAATGAAAAGCTTAATGACACACCAAATTATATGGTTACCTATTCTAATGAAAGTGCATGCCCCAAAACTGATAGGGGGGTTGGGGGTCCAAATTATTGCCCCAGCCCACACTGGGTTAACCCCAGGGTATCAAAGGAAAGAGAGGGAAAATGGGATTCGGTCAGCAGTGTGGAAGTTTTTAATGCGGCATGGGGAACCGAAAGGGAGATGGCATAGAAAGCCTCTAGCCGAGCTGCTTATCAGAATGGCAGAGCTGACTAGGGAGGGAGCAGCACCTCCCCTTTCTAACAGGGTAGCAGCCTCAGCCCCGGTCTCCGAGGAGCACTGACAGAGCCCCCGTAATGGGACCCTGGAGCAAAGCCCTGGCTCATGGGAGAAATTGGGGACCCTCATTTGGGATCCAGGAGGGAGACCTCAAATACCTGTTATGGTGGGAACTCAAGGGCATAGCAGTGCACTCCTGAACACCAGAGCTGCACTAAATGTATTCAGGAGGAAATGGGATCTAAATCAGGAAAATGGGTACATGTGTCCCAAGAAACTGTTTAAGGGGGCAGAATAGATCTAACCCTGAATCTAGCCTTGTTAATAGGATTCCTTGTGTCATGAGGAGAGCATCCCAGTGACCCAGCTTGGAGAAAAGAAAAAAAAAAAAAATGAGCCACCAACCACCTGACCCTCGAGGAACAGGGCAACCAATCTCTTAATCCTGCCGGCCACCCTTCTTGGCTAGCAGGAAGGAACGGCTCTGAGCCGTTGGAAAATACGCGTCGGACGGGCTGATCAGTGCCCACCTCGATGTTGAGGCAGGAAAAGGCCAGAGAAGTCTTTGACTTGTGATGGCCATCCTTCTGTAGGTAACTGCTCCACTTTTTCAGTATAAAAGAAAAGCACCCAAAGAATGGAAAATGCTGTGTGCACTGCCTCTGCACATGTCAGCATTGCACTTTGTAAATATGAATAATCAGCCACTGCAAGGAGTTTTCCTCAGCAGGTTTGTGTGTGTTTGTTTTCTTTTGCAGAAACCACAGTGTAGTCAAAGGTGACTGACAAACCATGAGGCCTCACTACCATCAGCAGCATCTTCCTCATGACAGCCATGGCAAAAATTGTCTTGTCTGTTTGTGGTGTCTTGTTATATGTTTTGTGTTTGTTTGTTTGGTTTGTTTTAAGTTGTCAATCTAAATACATATGATATCATAAAAATATAGTATGAGTAATTGGTAATACCTCCTCTAAAAATTGAACCTGTCTGTGGATCCCAGACCAGAACACTTCTGTCCAGTTGGACTGGAAAGTTGTTCTGATATTTGAAACAAGGGCAGCAATTCTCAAAAGGTTTTATATTCCATTTGGTTAGCAAAAGGATATTTATTAAGGGTCATGTGTACTTTGTTTTTTGGGTTTTGTTTTGTTTTTGTTTTTTCTCTGTACTTCTCTTAAGGATTTAAATGCTATTTAGAATATCAGTATAACAAGATGTGTGTAAAAAAAACCCTGCATTCAAAGTCATATTTTAATAAGCAAAGAGACAACTATACCATTGTAACTGTGCAAATCAACCTCATTATGTTATTTTCTCTCTCCGCCCCAAGGCTTTTCTCTTTCAATGTCTTTTAACTGCCTAAGTTTTGTTTTAACTTCAAACCAGCTGAAGATGACACACCTCCTGTCTATATAGCTGAACAATGGTGTTCAAATAATACAGTGACATCACCCTTGTGTAAGGCCGATGTCAAGGGGGGGAATAATGTAGCAGAAAGCCCCCTTTTCCTCTTGTCTGCATTTGCTCTCCCTTCTTTGGATATGTTTCTCTTTTTCTACCTTTCTTCCTTCCTCTTTCTTTCACTTTAAGATAAGGAATTGTGTTTTAAAATTTGTATGTGTGCATTTTGTGTCTCCCCTTGTAGTTTGGTATTTTTATCTATTTGTGTGCCATGGCATTTGTAGCTTATATTTTATACTCCTCACCTTTCAACTTTCAACTAAATGTGTTTTAGTAAGTTATACATTGTAACAATGTTAACAAGGGCAGGAATCAAACTGTCCTTCTCTGTATCAGGCTGGCCCCTGAAAGAGGAGTGAATCAGTGATTGAATGTGTAACAAGGTAGCAAGCAGCAATTAACACCTGGAAGCTGCAGATCAACCAAGGGAAGAACTCAACAGAAGACAATGTAACAACCGGGAAATCTCTAAACGTCACTGATCAAAGACTAGAAGCCCTGGCCTGAGTTAATCAATGCCAGAGACCAACTTTTGGGCTGAATATCTCCAGATCAACTGCTCCCAGAGCCCTATTCTAAATTCATCAATGGACTCCCAAACCTGCATGTACATGTGGACGACCCCTGGGACTGACAGATGTTGTCCAGTAGCCACCGAGGGGGGAAGTCCCACGAGGGCCAATGACCCCTGGATTGGGCAAATCTGAAAACTGGGGAGTCACCAAAGTCTGCCAAGGACAGATAAAAGGCAGTGAAAAGTGACCCTCAGTGGCGCCCTCTTGATCTCCAACTCGACCAGACCTGTCCAGCCAGAAGGACCAGCCAGTGACCCCCTTCTGGAAGATAACACCACACTGAAAGAAGCCTCAACGACAGACTCCAGCGCTTGTAGGATAGGTATACCTGACTCTGTAGCCTGCTACTGTGTGTGTGTGTATGTGTATGCATGTGTGCATGTGTGTGGGGGGGGGACCAGCCCCAAGGTTTATGATTACAGTGTTTCAATCCGCCTAATAAACTAGAATTTTAAGGATCCCGAGTTGGACATTTGTAGTCAACACTTTAATATGACTGGTAGATTGCCCCATTAATTTCTGCATTACAACCTTGTTTATATTTCCTACATTTCCTCCTGTTCTTAGGTCTTTGCTCAGGTGACCATACTTTTGCCATTCTTGTTGGCTCTCTTCATTGTCCAGTAAGCTCAGTTTAAAGTCCATCTCAGTAGGCTGGCATTCAGCAGGCTGCTTTCTTAGGACATCACTCCATGTTGGTCAAAAAAGCCAAAACGTTCAGGCAACACTCAGCACAACCATACATTGATGTTTATCTTATATTCCTTTTAGGGCCTTTACTTTTTATCAGAAGGAAAGATGAGGACTCATCCCAAACCACTGCCTTAAGACTGTTGCTCCTTTTTCTGATATCTGTCACCACTGAGAACAGTCTAGCTCCATCCTCTTTCCAACCCTGCTTCAGGTAGTTGAAGGCTGCTATTAAATCCCCCCTCAGTCTTCTCTTCTGTAGACTAAATAAGTCCAGTTCCCTCAGCCTCTCCTCAGAAGTCATATGCCCCAGTCCTTCGACCATTTTTGTTGCCCTCTGCTGGACTTTCTCCAGTTTGTCCACATCTTTTCTGTAGTTGGGGCCCAAAACTGGAGACAGTACTCCAGATGTGGCCTCACCAGTGCAGAATAGAGGGGAATAACCACTTCCTTTGACCTGCTGGCAACACTTCTAGCAATCCAGCCCAGGATGCCATTAGCCTTCTTGGCAACAAGGGCACACTGCTGGTTCATGTTCAGTTTATTGTCCACTGTAATCCCGAGGTCCTTTTCTGCAGAGTTGCTGCCCAGCCAGTCAGGCCCCAGCCTGTACTGGTGCATGGGATTATTCTGTCCTAGGTGCAGGACTTTGCACTTGTTCTTGTGAATCTCATGAGATTTGGACTAAATTGGATCCTATCCCTACCCTCCAGCATATCTACTACTCTCCCCATACTGGTGTCATTTGCAGACTTGCTGAGGGTGCACTCTATGCCATCTTTCAGGTCATTGGTGAAGATATTGAACAAAACTGATTCTTGTCATATAAGTACTAATTCTGCCCCTCATATTAAATAAAACCTTACTAGTTGGGTCATTCTTCTGACATCTGTGTCATGTCTTACAGAGTATGGCACTGATCATTCTCAAGGCACTTGTGAAAATTTTACATTTTTTGGTATGATCAATGCTGCTAAATTAATGTCTCCTTTCACATTGACTTATGCTTTGAAATGCTCACATTTTCCAAGTTGCTAACATTTGTTGATCTGGTCATTTGACTTCCATAATTTACAACTAGATTTTAGTTGTGTGTAGATAGCCCTTGATGAAATTGCTGATAAAACAACCATCTGACTACCAGGTGATGCAGTATTGGCATACATTTGCATGAAATATTAATGTTACTTATCATTTGTATTGTAGTAGCACTTAAAGATCCCAATGAGGGTTCAGGTCTCTAATGTCCTACATACCATCACCAAACAGAACTGTGTATAGGGCATCATAGAAGATGTAGTTAAAATGAGGTCACAAGATGTGCAAATTGGAACTCCTATGAGGCAATGAAGTACCACAGAGAAAGAAAGTTTAATACTGAATTGACTCATATCAACATTTTCTGGTTAGTTCAACAAATTGGAATATTTGTATTTAGATTGAACTGGTCTAGTTAGATTTTCTTGATAGAAAACTGAAAAAACTCATCAAAACTGGAATTTTGTGGAAGTTATTATTTACATTACATGTCAAAAAAAGTATTTTGAAAAAAAGCCCCAGCCAGAACTGCTTTATAGCTAGATCCTGAGGTAATATAAAAAGAGGGAGAGGAGAGTCAATGTAAAGAACTCATCCCTCTGCCCAAACACTAGGGCAGAATCTCTTCCTAGTAGTTCAGAAAGTGCTAGAGACAGCCTATACCTTAACATTATAATGCTGGCTGTCCATTATAGGCCCTTTATACCCCATGCTGGTCTGCAATTACTACTGCTTTGCTTTGTACAGGGAAGTATGTGGGTGCACCTACACAAGATGCTTAACTGTGCAGTAGTGTAGTTCACTGCGCAATAAATGCGCGTGCCTACATGTGTGCACACTTACTGTGCGGTAAAACCACCTTAATTGCTAATAAATGTGATATCTGCAAATGCTGTAGACCAGCTGCTCCAGCCCACCTGCACCCTGATGCTGATGCCTGGCACTGCAGTTCTATGCAGCTGCCAGGCAAGCGCTGTCCAGGCCTGCAGGCTGCTACAGGCTCCAGCCAGGCATGCTACTCCCCAGGCCCAGCTGCAGGCAGCTTCTGGCTGCTGGGGCCAACTCCAGCTGCCCACAGCCCATCCCCAGCAGCCTGTTCTGAGCTTGCAGGTGCTGTGGAGTATTGCCTCTGCAACGTGGCTGTCAGTCCTTTGCTGGGCCTCTGCGCTGGCTTCTGCAGGGAGCTGTCCAGGCCCAGCAACACAGAGATACAGCCATATGGAGGCCCAGCGAGCTGGCGCAGGACCCACAATGACCTCATTATTGCTGATGCCCATGCCCGCATCTGTGCCTGCTACCTGAAGCCCCAACTGGTCACAGGAGGAGACTTGTGACCTTATGGTGCTGTGGAGGAAGGCAGAGGTGGAGCACCAGTTCGAGCTGGGTGGGTGCTGCAACACCCACATCTATGAGGGCCTGTCAGGCAGGATGTATGAGCACAAGCACAACCAGTCAACACAGCAGTGCTGCATAAAGGTCAAGGCCTTGCAGGCACTGTGGGTTGCCATCACCGACCACAACTGTCAGTCAGGGAGTGCCTGGAAGTCCATGCCCTTTATGCAGCAACTGACAGTCACCCTCATACCCCAGACCACAGCCATGTTCTGTACAGCAGCACAGGCAGCCTGCCAGAGCTACCTCCATGGCCTGGCACCCATGGTGACATGTCACTGAGGGAGGGCCCCTCAAGCATCCAGCAGCCCAACCCGCACTGCATCCTACACCAGCAGCTCAGGACACCCATGCCACTGTCTGCTGCATCAGCTCTGCAGCCCCAGCTGTCACCATGAGCTACAACCGGCCATGACATCACCAGCTCTCAGCAGCATTAGCTCTTTCCTGGGCAGGGGGCCCTGGCCAGGCATCCACCCACTACATGCCACCATCTGAGGACACCACTTAGAGCCACATGCCATTGCTGACAGTCATGAATGCACAGATCCACCAGCCATGCCAGCCCTGGTTATGTGGGGAACATCCAGAGGTGGGTGCTGGCCACCTTTCCCTGGGCTCTGCCCCCTAGGTGCCCCTACCCCATGACTCCTCACCCCAGGATGGCATACAAAGGACACTGTACATAGTTTTCTTAGGGAAGAAGGTTTTTTTTACTGTTAATGGATGGGTTGGGTAGTGGAGGGGCTCTGTTGGGGGGAAGGAGGATTCTGGTTTATGTAAGGGGAATAAAAACTTGTTCTTTGGAGATGTGTCTGCAGTGAGCACCCCATGGTGCTGGGGTGGGCAGCGGGGTGGGGCAGTGTGAAGAGGTGAAAAAAGCCTCTCACAAAACCCAGCAGGGGAGGAAAGAGACCCACCTGCCTTGCTGAAGATGGCAGCAATAATGGGCAGGCAACTGCCCCAGAAGCCCCACTTTACTAGATGCCACTCCTTCTGGATTGGTCCTCCCCATGGTCATTTTGGTATTTCTGGTCTGCTGCCAGCACCAGAAGGAAGAGAGGATGGATGGAGGAAGAGAGCGCACCACCTAAAGCATGGAGACACCAGAGACAAAATCTCGGGAGATGGGAAGAGGGTCGATCCTCAGTCCAGGATCTCAGAGGAGCGCCAATAATTACAGACTCTGCCACTGAGCTGAGAGTGGTGAAAGCTGCAGGAAGATCTAGCAGAAAGCCATGCTACAAGGAAGAGACGTGTGAAAGAGCTGGTGATGCATGGACAACAAGGTTTCATTTCAGTTCTAATTTACTTTCATTTTGAACTGTGAGAATCCTGTTAGGCTGGGTTCTAGCCACTCTGGAAATGCGTAGAGCAAGTGACAGCCCTGGGACAGAGGGCACTGGTGGAGAGATCTGAGTCCATTACTTGAGAATGGAGACAAATCAACGAGGGCTGGTAGGAGGGTTTGCCCCACTGGTGAAGTTTGACAGATCCAGCAGGAGCACTGTGGACCAACTCCAGTATGTCTAAGGTCGACATAAACACCCAAGTTTTTAGGCAAAACTGACTGAGGAATTTCCTGTAATTTTCTTTCGTTTCTTTTATCCAATAGGGCTGGACCTTGGAGAAATTGCCCGCAGCCCTCAGGAGGGACTTACTTTGCTGGTAAAGGCTGGAGTCAGTGGCCCTAGCGGCCCTTGTGGCAAAGAGACTTACCTGAGTTCCAGTTTCCTTGGTTTGTTTTGTTCTTTATTTCCCTTTCATTTACCAAGCTCTGGCAGAGTGACTTTTGGAGGTCAGCTTAGCCACCATATTTTTCAGTCAGGCCCAGGAAAATGCCCATTGAGAGCTGGTGGACTTAACTGATGCCTTAACAGCTGCGTGGTGCTTGGACGGGGTATCAGGGGAGGCAGGAGCCCCAAAGAAGAAGCAGACCCAGTGCATCCAGGGTGAACATGAAGCAGATAAACCAACCCCCTGACTGATAAATATTCAGCACAAAGACACGGCAGGCAAGAATCGGGTAACCTTTGCTGAGTGTTCCGTCTGGGTGAGTCCATTTCCTCATGGAACGTTCCTTAGGCACAGGGCCACTGGACCCCTTGGCCCTATCCTGTGCTGAGATGACAGGTGGTCCATGGATGGCAGTGCAGGTGGGCTAAAGTGGGGAGTGCTGGAGGAGGTGGTTAGCCAGTGCCTCCCACATCCAGTGCCCTGGCCCCTGCTGGCAGGTGTGCAGCACTCCTAGGGCCTCATTGGGGGTGCGGGGAGGGCTACTGCTGCCACTGCCACCACAGGTGATACTCCCAGTGCCAGGCATCCTCTACATGCCATGCCTCCTCCACCCAGGCCTCATGGAAGAGCTTCCCCTGGGCCTTATAGATTTTATGCAGGTATGATGATTACCTAGGGGAGGTTGACCTTGGTGAATGCGAAGCAGGAGGTGAGGGCATGCCAGCATCCCTTGAGGTGGCTGAAGGCACACTCCACCAGGGTGTGGGTCTGGCCCAGGCAGTGGTTAAAGTGACTCTGACAGGGGTCCAGATAGCCCATGTAGGGCTACATGAGCCAAGGTGGGAGTGTGTAGGTGGGGTCTCCAATGAAACCAGCTGTAGGTCTGGCACTCCCTGGCACAAAGTGTCCACTCTCCACCAGGCCCCGCAGGCTGGAGTTCCTGGGTGTTGTGAGCACTGCCTGCCCAGCTGGTGCTCATGTATGTGAAGGTCCTTCAGTGGCCCATGACGGCTTGGAGCACCATGTAGTCAAAGCCCCTTCAGCTGTGATAGGGGCAGTCTCCATGGGGCAGGCAGATGACAGGGATGTGGGTCCCATCCAGAGCCTCAATGCCCTGGGGGAACCCCAGGGCATGGCCCCCCCCCCCCCAGGGGGTTCATTCACATGGAACACTGTCCCCCAGCACGTCCTGGAAGGAACCACACACCTCCAGAATGGTATCCCTGGCAGTGGCCTTGCCAACACCAAACAGGTGGCTAACATATCTCAGGCTGGTGGGTGGGGCCAGCTTGAGCAGATGAGGGCCAGTCAGGTGTTTGTGGGAAGGAGTGGCTGCATACTGGTGTCTGGCTGCTCCAGGAGATCCTGGAAGGTGGCCTGGGTCATTCTGAAGGTCTTCAACCACTGCTTGTCATCCCAGGTGTGCTGGATGATGTGCCACCACTAGTCCCAGCTGGCTCGGTGGGCCCAGAGGTGGTGGGGCTGGAGGGCCAGTAAGGCAATGACAGCCCCAATGGTGGCATCCTGGAGCCTGTTGTTGGCATCCCTGCAGGGGTTCAACCAGGCAGACAGGGTCAAGGTGGCAGGTGCATGGAGGCAGCCCTGGAATGCTGCATGGCAGGCAGGCAGGTGGTCAATTGTGTGGGCACTGAGAGGGGCGAGGTGGCCATGGGCCAGCCAGATCAGCACAATGGGCCAGGAGGGCCAGCATGATGGCCGGCAGGAGTGTGAGGCACTGATTGTTGCTGCCAGGGGGAGGGGCAGGGGCTGAAGCAGCCATGATGCAGGGAGGCAGAGTCAGTGAGGAGAGTGCTGCCAAGTGCTGTCCCTGTGCTGCACCTTCTGCTCCTGGCCAGGGAAATGGCTGACCAGAAAGCAGCAAGCGGGGCTACCTTTTGAAGAGGGCTCCAGCTGCTGGCAGCTGCAGCCAGAGTGGCAGCAGGGCCCCATTGCAGGGCCCCAGGAAGCAGGAGTAGATTGGCAGCAAATCTGCTCCCACTTCTCTGCACATGTAGATGCCTGCCCACTATCATTTACTCATGATTAATTTACCTATGAGTACACCGGTGCCACAGTAAATGCATGTGTAGACACGCCCTGTATTGCTCTGGCCAGGATTTTTGGAGCATCTGCTGGCATCCTTATTTTCTCTAGGGCAGGCAGGATTTGGCGCTCAAATTCAAAGTGTGAAGAGGTGTTTGCTACATTAAAGCTGAGGGAGAGGTTGAGAAATATAATACAAAACAGTCACAATTAATAGTATCAATTACAACATCAGATATAAATGTCATGTTTAATTTCTGCTTTGAAGGAAGAAGTAGCGGGATGTCTGGATGCTGATTTTTTTGCTTGCTATGGATGATGAAAATAATTTTATTCAATGCAGCTGTTAAAAATGCCCATGGGAGGCAACAGGTTTTTTATATTGAAAAACAGATGTGTACTTAGCTGAAAAAATACTGCTTCTTGCAAATCTCAAAGTTGTTTCTAGAAATGCAAAACCAGTCACACGAGACCTGAGAATTTGGCAATTGTTTGAATCCTCAGTATAATTCACTACATCCTCCTCCTGTTCATTTTAATTTTCAGACTCTTCGAAATGGTTGAGGAGGCTGGCAAAGACAAATGGGATGCTTGTTATGTTCACCATGCATTGTAAAGCACTCTATGAGGTGTTAAAGACATGGGTACGCTTAGAGAGAGCACAAGTGAGTTGTAGGAAGGTATAGTTTGTAATATGCAGAACAAAGATGGATTATTTCCTGTTATTAGTCAGTCAGGAGAATGGTGAAAATTCAGTGAAAAAAATGGAATTGTATTGAAATGAAAATAGATTAAGGGCTAGATTGTACTTTTAACATGCAGTTTATAGGAAAAAGTGGGATGACATTCTAGGGAAACTGGTGGAGTGACAGTCCAAGATCCTCAAGTATATGCGCCTAACTCCTAGTAATCATTAGTGGGCCTAGGTGGGAGTGCAGTATAGGGAAAAGGGGTTATACATCAAGTCAGCTGTGCAGGCTGATATGTAAGAAGGAGGGAGGGAAAAGCCTGGGTTTGGACTTCAGAATGCTGTAAGGCAATGATACCAATAGGTGAAATATAAGCTCTTGAAAGTCAGGAAGTGATCTATAAAATTATCTGAATCCCTTTATGTGCAGTACACTAAGAGAGTATGCCCATCAGATCTCCTGATTTTTGTTTAAATGTATACATTAATTGATGTAAAATTAGATTTCTAGAAAGCATCATGAGAAGTAACATGGTATGTTCAAAAGATAAAAAACCTTAATATGATATTTTAATAGCTTTATAATGCCAAACTTGGATTAATCTATTTTTGATTAAAAGAATTCCACACCTGTAAATTTTGTATTACGGTTTAAAAAAAAAAATGTCCCCATTGCCTTAGTGGAAAGATGGACACATTTGGGAAATCTTATTTCTGAGCAAGTAATTGCTACATAGAAAGGAAAGGTAAAAAAAAAGCAAAAATGAACCTTACTTTTTTTTTAAGCTTGTCTTTCCAATATTATATTTATTTCAATTAATACTGTATCAAGAGATAGAAACAAAGTAATTATTGGTATCCAATATCCCATAGTGGGAGTCTGAGATGAAATCTTGAAGTCTCAAAGATATTGTTTGCATAAATATCTATTTGTATGCGTGTGGCATTATTGATCTTTGAGAGGTGGACGTGCTCTGATCAGCAGATGATACTCCACTACTCTAGAGGATTCTTATAAATTGAAACTAATTTTGTTGCAAGATTAGAATTATTGTATTGTTAGCCTTTGCCTATTCAAAGACACACTTCTTACTTTTAGTTTTCTGTTGAATGCTGGTGTAAAATCGATTTGTTTGGCTAAGTTTTCATTCTGGCTTATTTCTATAGCTCTAAATAATCTACACAGCTACAGTAAATACAGGGTTTATGCATATAATACATTAACCAAGATCTTCCTCCGTTTCCCATTATGTTTTGCCCAGCATGAGTTCTATTAGTAATAAACAGATTCTAATTACATCTGGGTAGCTTTATGTATACAATTAAATAACCAGCATTCCATATTACAGAGACTACTTTTTACAGCTCATTAACATGACAAGTTATTTCAGTTCCAGGCCAATACTTTGTTATTACATTTAAATTATGCACGTTACAAGCTAACATGCAGTTGGCAAACCAATAGATAGATATATATTCATTTTGAAGTGGAGTGAGCTACCTGACACTGGGCATATCTACTAGGCCTGTGTAAACCAGCAAGTATTTGATTCGGATTTGGCCAATTCAAGGGACAGTGATTCAATTCGGTGATTTGAATCACTGTCTCGATTTGATTCGGTCAATTCGGATTTGGAGATTCAGCCACCGAATCAGCTACCGAAGCTTTGGACAGCCCTAACAGATAAGGATACACTTCCAGGTGGTGAGAGAGGGAGGGAGTGAGGCTGGGAATAGGGCAGGGGTGGGCAAAGGAGTGCTATTCCCAGGGCTGTACCATACTCTGCCTGTCCCTCTGTCTCTGGGCTCTGCCTGTCCCCACTCATCCCAGCTCCTGGATGAGCCTGAACCTGGCAGTGCGATCAGAAACTGTAAGTAAGTATCTTGACAAATATCAAGGGAAATCCCACTACACCTCTTCTTTTCTAAATAGTCCTAACCATAAGGGCCATAGAACTTCTAATATGATCTCCTTTATAACACAGAGCACAATACCTTGTTTGACTAAAGTCTGGACTTTCTGAAAAGTATTCAATCTTGAAAGATATCAAAGAAGAAGAATCCATCACTTCCCATGATAGCTTGTTTTAATAACTCTCACTGTTAAGAAACTTGTGCCAGATTTTTTTTTTTAATTTACCTTCAGCTTCCAGACATCAGCTCTTGTTAGCCCGTTTTCAGCTAGAGTAAAAAGCCGTTTAGAATATGGTATTTTCACTCTGAAAAACAATTCACTGCAATCAAATCATCACAATTTTTTTTGATAAGACAAACCAATTAAGCCCTTAAATATCTCACTGTGAAGCATTGTCTCCAGACCTCAAATTACTTTTATGGTTTTTTTCCGCACTTTCTCGAACTTTTCTTCATTCTTCTTATACATGGACAACAGAACTGTAGTATTAGTCTCACCAATACCCTACACAGATGTAAAATTGACTTTTTACTTCTGCTACTTCCATATCAGCTTTGTGTCAAAGCATTGCACTGGTGGTTACAACCTCCAAGTCCTCTAAGAGTTTTTTCTACTCAGCATATAGTCCTCCATTTTCTTGCTAGGGCCAAGGTTCCTTGTTCTCAGTTGTACAACCTTGCTTTTTGGCTGTATTAAAACATTTTTTTCTTCAAGGAACTCAGCTTAACAAGTGACTCAGATCTCATTTTATTAGCGCCCAGTCCTCATTGTTATTTATCACTCTGACATTCTTCGTATCATCTGCAAAATTTATCAGCAGTGATTTTATATTTAGTTCCAGATCATTGGTAAAAAATTGAATAGCATTAGGCCTAGAACTGAACAGTAGGAAACACCACTAGAAAAACAGCATTTGATGATAAGTCCTCATTAACAACTGCTCTTTGTGATCTGTCATCCAGCCAGTTCTAAATTGGTTCAATATGTTCTTCTGTATTTTCTCTTTCCTTTTTTGGTTTGCAGTGGTACTAACCAATACCCCTTTCAATTCAAATTCCACTAGGGACACTGGACAGTGAAGTACTGTACTTAGAATTAATTTTAAATCATGGGGATGGATATCATTTATAAAATCTATAGTTTAATAGTACAAGTCCTTGCCAATACACTTATAAATGAGATATCATTCAGTTATTTTTTGAAAGCCCTTGGAAGCAGAAACCCCTCAGCAGTTTTCCAGGTTAACAGGAACCAGCAAAGCATTGTGTGTTCCTATTGTTTAACACTCATTTTGACCCTGAACTTTGTTTGACAGTAGAAGTTGAATATCCATATTGAGACTGGAATGAGGGAAGCAGTGGAAAGGGAAGCAATTTTCAGGATCAAGACTTTTTGTGCATCTATTTATATGAATAGCAGTAAAATCATATAAATACATATACAATCATGTACAGTAGTTTTTAGGTTAATTTTATATATTTGTAAACAAAGCAATAATTTTACTATAAAAGGACCTTCACATTTTATTTGTGCTTTTTAATAGCAAGATCTAGGACAATTTCCCTTAACAAATATTAGCCAATATTTTTCTATCTTTTGAACTGGCTCAAATAATCATTATGCCTTGTAGGATAACCTTTGACCATTTTTTTATTTGCTCCTTTTTTAATCAAAAGAATCTAAATGTTGGAAAGGAAAGTGTTAAAAGGAAAAAGAAAGATACCCTGCACAGTAGTAGGGTGAGTGAGCAGGCCATGAGTGCAGGCAGCTGCCGAAGGCATGGGAATGTCAGAATGGAGGGGGTGAGTGCCCTGCCCTCCTGTCTCCCGCTCCCCCTTCTCCTGCTTTTTCCAGCTCCAGCCCCAGCACTGGCATGGGAACTTATATGAGTAAGTCAAGGGAGGTGCACTTCTGTCAGGTAGGAAAGTGCAACAGTGCAGGAAGAACAGCTGGAGTTTGTTGCTGCTGGGGAGAGATGTCACTCCATTTTTTACCACTGAAAACAAGGGTTTTTGGCCAGTCAACATGGGTGCCTGGCAGAAAACGAGGTGACTTTTCCCTTCAGCAGCATCAAAACCTTCCCTCACTACCACCACCTACTGTTGCTCCACAGAACTGCCCAAACCCTGTAGAGAAGGTATCAGAGTGGGCAAGGGGGAGGAGAGAGGGCTGCCCTGTGTGCAGCCCTGCCCAATTCTGCCCCCTAGCTTGGGGTCTGGAAAATAATACACACACACACACCCCCCTGCACATGCATACACTCACGTGTGCACGGATACACACACACACACACACACACACACACACACACTGGATAGTTGGTAAAGAAATATAATGGATTTCTTGGGAGCAAGAGCAGACAGATGGGGTATCTGTCCGTTCTATTGCCAAAGTGCTTTAGAGGAGAGGTCTATCTGTCTACCAAGGTTGTCTCATCCCTATGCAGCCAAGCACAGGGGGGCCTGATGCACAGTCCACCATAATCACTGGAAAGATTTCTATTGATTTCAGTGAAGTTTGGCTCTGGCCTATGATCTTTTTTCTGTTGGTGGGCTTAAAAGGGTTTCATGGACTGGTTGTCCTTTGATTGGGAGGCACGTCTTACATATGTATCCCCTCTCAGCGGAGACACTGCATTTTTGCATTTTTCTTTGGCATGTGTAATCCTTGCACAGGACCATCTATTTCTTCTTTTCCTTCAGCTGAATTCCAAAATGTATCAGGCAGGAGAGCCCATCACTTTAATCCCTTTAAAGCATTTCCTTGCCTGCCTGATGCTCAGTCTACTAGTAAATAAAATCCTTGACCTCATGATAGGAAAACATCAATTAGGGGCTATCATTCTTTTGAACTCAATTTGAACCCAGTTTTCATAAACCAAGGGCTTCAAACATATGTCTCGTGGGCCAGATCTGGATCAGAGTCACTCTATCCTGCCCTTGGTGACATAATCATCATCAGCAGGAGGACTTGGCCAGATTGTGCTTGCCCTACCTTGTCTGCCACTGGCCTTACCACTGCCTTGGGCTGGGCTCTGGTGCCAGCATATAGCCTAGGCTGGAGCTGGAGCCACAGCTGCCACATGCTCCAGGCCACAGCTGGAGCCACCAGTGCATTCAGAGCTAGAGCCTGAGCTAGTTTGTGCACCCCTCCTGCATGTCCTGGGCCAGAGCCACCGCATGCCCCAGGTCCGAGCCACAGCTGGAGCCACTGCATGGCTTGGCTGGGGCTGGAGTTGGAGCTGCCATGCACCCTGGGCCAAGCCAGAGCTGGATCTGCCACCGTAATGTGTCATGGGCAGGAGCCAGCCCATGTCTCAGGCTGGATGTGGCCCACAGGAGGCCCTGCAGTCCAGACCAGCCCTGGGGAATGATGTGAGTTGGACACCCTTGCTGTAAGCAGTAACTGCATGGGGTAGTCTCTGCCTCAACCCTCAGGAAAATGGTAGCCACAAGGGGCCAGTCCTAACATGCTGTTACATAGCTGCTAGTGAATGGATACTCCTCCTTTGGGACTGGAAACATCCCCTCAGTCTGCATAACCTGGTACAGTCTGCAGAGTTCTTGTGGATCAATGGCCTCAGTCTCCTTTTGACCCAGTTATTCTTACTGATAGTTTCCCTTTGATGTTTTATCTGTTCAGTAGTTGGTTCATAGGACAATCTCAGTTGCCTTGAATTCATTTTATTCCTACGTTCTTCAGCTGGACAGGGAAACAGGAGATATTCCAGCATTTAGTTATTAGCAAAGAAGGAAGCATTTTGGTTTATTTACTTCCTTGAGACTTTTTGCCTTTTCCTTTATTTAAATGTGCTTCTTGAAGTGATTTCACAATAGTTTGATTTAGCATAACTGCAATTCTCATCCCCTCCCTGATTTCCTCCTTTTTTTTTATTGGCATATGTATTTTAGTAATGTGCTATGAAACTCTTACCTGCCTACAACTTTTTATGAATATCATTTATAATATTTACCTACTAAATGGGTGGGGTGACATAAGTAAAATAATGGATTTTTTCTTTTGTGTATACTGCTGGGCGATGGTATGCAGTGGGATTAAAGAAAAAAATCTATATTAAAGTAAAACTGGGAATGTCTATACTTTCATTAATGCACTTGTACTACTGCTCATTAAATTTAGTACCTCTAATGTAAGGTACTAAATAAATGCTCATTAGGCTGCCCTAATGAGCAATAGCAAAAGCAGATGCCTGATGAAGAGTATTTATATCTGAAAGCTTGCTAAGAATAATTTTTCCAACTATATGAGTTGGTCTAATAACAGATATCAGATTTACTCAAAGAACATTGTCTGCTTTTTTAGTGACACAATATGCAGTAGCCAATTTTTAAATGTGCATTAGTGTATTAGCACAGTTTTTGATGTGATGCTTTAATGTGCAGTAAAGTAGGCTACTGCACATTAAAGCTCATGTGTCGATGCATGCACTGTGTATCTATCACATTGACAAAAGTAAGGGAAACTTAGTTCAGGATATCACATGGCTCCATCCTTATCACAGCCCCATTGTGCTTAGCCTATTATACACGCAGGGGGAGAAAGCGAGAGAGAGTGAAAGAGAGAGAGCAGAACATTAATTTGCTGTTTTAGTACCTTGCATAATACTTTAAGGTGAGTGACAATGACTTTTTCTGGATTTTGATTTAGATTTTTGAAACCAGATTATTTTACTTACAGAAGTATAAACCATATTGACATAGACATTATGGAAAACCAAATTTGGCTCTTACATTGAAGAATAGTTGATTGATAAACCTCAAAATATTTAGTTTACATTCCAAAAGCTGCATAAAATTAACATGTACTTTGGCATAGGAAAATATGTATAAAATTGTAAGGTAATGCATTCAAAAGCACATTGTGTGCAACTAATTAATCTGTGCATTGAGTATCTGCATGAATAAATTAAAATGTGCAACTGCATGCATACAAATGCAAACACATATTTGAAAATCTGGCCTATAGCACCTGTATTCTGTACATACTCAAGGAAGAAGAAAAGACAAATCCCCTTTTCCCTTTTTAAGCAATAGAGACTGATGTTGCCTACATTACACATGTAAAATAATATTATCTATATTGATAGAATCAACAAGATTATGCTCTGAGCACAAACCACCACTGATATCTATAAAAAATAATGCAATATTTAGGCTGTTGGTTCATTCAGACTGCTGTCTATTAGGTTGACCTACATTGCTTCTCTATCTCTTGCTCTATACTTGTATTTATCTTCAGGGCAAGAACATTTTTTTGCTCTGTGTCTGTCCACTGCCTAACACAGGGTCTGGTCTATGACTAGGGCTGCTATATGCTACAATGATACATGTAAGTGCTAACCAGAAGCCGAACAGAACTTGTAGCAGTCCAGGAAAGGATTGTAACTTGAAGCTGTTTGGTAGAAGACATGCATGTCTTAGATGGAGCTATAATTCTGCTTCATCTCACCTTATTTTTATGATCTATGCCAGGGATCAGCAATCTATGGTTCCCAGGCTGTTTCTACGAGTTTGCACACACGACAGCAGTGGTCAGGTCAGAAGCACTGTCCTGCCTTCTTCCAAGCTGTATTATTTCAGCCTGCTGATCCTAAAGTGTTGCTGATTCCTAATCTAGGCCAAGATATCTTCCCTCAAAAAAAGTCTTTTTTGTTCAAATCTACCTCTGTTTCTTTGACCAGCTGTTTCAGGTGGTAACATTGCTACAGTTCTACTATAGATGGTACACAAGAAATCTGGGAATTTGGGATGAGAGTTTACTAAGATGTATACTTCCAGCATAGTGTATGGATCAGCTCTAATGGATGAAGGAACAACCGCTGAATTTATCCTCCTGTCCTCTATCCAGGAGGGGCTCATTCTTAAGTGCCTTCTCCATCCAGCTGCCTGCTTGGAAGAGAATTTAGTTTTACTGCACGAAGTGGGAATAAATACAGTTACTTCCAGCAAAGTTAACATTGAACCATGAGGAGCTCAATGTTCAAAACACACCGTGTGCTTTGGAATTCTAAATCCATTGGAAGATTAGTTAGAAAAATAGAATGAGATTGCTGCCAAGACTTTAAGTAGTATTTTAAAATTCACTTTACATTAAGGACTGCAGCTAATACTCTGACAAAAGTAATTGTGGTGCTTTCTTTTACATCTAAGATAGCAGATGTATGGGCTGCAAAGTTTGTGATGTGGTTAGATTCATCTTTGCAGTTTAGGTCCCTTCATAATATTGTGAACACTATGACCAAAAGTTCCAAGCATGCATATCTGACATTAGGCACCTAAATGCATTTGTACAAACCTAAACAGATTTTTACGTGGTCTGATTTTCCAGCATGCTGAGCAGTTTACAGTTCCTGTTTAAGTCAATAATGGTTTATAATACCTCAATATTTAAGTATCTAAATATGCACTTACGTGTTTACCTTCAGGCACAAAAGCTCGGCTACTTTGGCAAAATCCTTTTCACAGGACAAAAACATATACTGAATCAAAATTACATCCCTAATGAACACAGCACTTAAATTTGGGGTTAATTTTTTTACTGAACAAGTTTTAAGCACATGCTTAAAGTTAGGGCACATTCTTAACTGGTTTCCTGAGGTGAGACTGTAAAGACTAATCCTTATGAAGTGAGACCCATGTACTCGATGTCTATTTATGCCAAGGATCTAGGTCTGATATTGGATCGGATATCTACTTCCTATAATTAGCCCCCAAAACATTTAATAATAATAGCTAAGAAAGCAAATTGTCAAAGTTTACTTTCTCTACTATAGCTGTTGTTATACATCTCTGGTCTTTCAAAAATCTGAAATACAAGAAAAATAAGAGTAAATACCTTACCAAGAAATCATACTTACACAAATGTTATTGGGTTCACTGGGACTATTTGCCTGCTTAAAGTTGCCAGCAGGTAAATTTTTTCAGGGTCAGACTACAAGGAAAAATACTGAATAATACAATAGGCCTACATAGAATGTATTATTTCCTGAATCGGAAGTCCATCAAATAATAATCATTGGTATACTTATAACAATAAATAATAATACTACAAATAATTTTCACTGGAATACTTAACATAACGTCTCAGTTACATCTCCTATCCTAATTTTCTACCCACAGTGATTTTAGTGAAAAAAACACACTATAAATTGGGGGCTTATTTGCACTTTTTTAGAGTTGTGATCTCAGCTTAGAAATAATAGCTTCTAGTAAAGGGACTGGAATTGTGACTTCCCTCTACTTAGTGAGCTAAGAAAGCTGAATTTATGATGAGTACAGAAAAGAACTTGGCAAGCCAGCTATTCAGGTCTTTATGACTATTTTCTTGTGAAACCAAAGCTGATTACAGCTCTTTTGTTTTTCTGCCAGCAATAGCATTTGTCTTCACAGCATGGTGAGATTTTGCACTCTCATTTCTTAAATGATTTGGAAATTTAAATTTTCCAGCAGAAGATCTGAAAAGAAATCTGTTCTCCAAATAGTCTGCTAAGCCATCTGTATTCTTAAGCAAGTCTTGCTTGATCCATTTCCTCAATAGATGCTCAGGCCTTGTCATTTCTAAAGGCAGCTGGACAACGGTTGGATTTTCCTTCTTTTTGTTTTACCCATGGGACTAAAGTAATTTCAACTTTCCAAGCAAATACCTGCTCTTCATTAACGGAACTCTTCATCCTAAGTTTGCTATGTCTATGCAAATAAATTGCATACCTTTAGAGATTTTTGTCCAGCTTCTCCACTATCAGTTGTAAAACTGCTGAGTTTATCCAGTCATTATGGCTCTTTCATTTGCACTGCCTGCCAGGACATTCTGATCTGTGCCATTTCCATTCTTTGCATTTGTCTTTTGTTAGCTAATCCAGGCAGAGCCCAGCAATGTAACTCAGCGTTTTCATAATTTGAAATTTAAATTGCAAAAGTAGTTTAATTCAGACTTTTGAGCACTTCATTTGTCAGAGGTTCACGGTAGAACATTCAGGCTATTTTAGCTGGGGTAAGTGCTACATCTCTTTTTCAAACACAATTACATTTAATCAAAGATATCAGGGAAGTTATTCTCTTTTGTATGCTGTTGTGATATAAAATAAGCTTACATAAAACTGTTCATTAGAAAAAGATGTCCTTGACTGATGCAGATGCAAAGTGTTCTGATTATAGGTACGCCAACCACATACCTCTGTTGACTTCATCAGATGAAGTAGCTCTGGCCCACACATTATAGCTTCTTCACAACTGTATAAAACAGTATGCCAGCATGCTCAGTATCCTAGAGAGTGGAAGGTTTTATAGATTTCATAGCTTTCATAGACTTTAGGGCTGGAAGGGACCCCAGAGGATCATCGAATCCAACCCCCTGCCCAGGGGCAGGAAGTCAGCAGGAATAATAGGATCCCAGCAAGATAAAGGTGGTCAATATTCAAATTAATTAGGAATGTATGGCTGGCCAGAAACCTGGAGCCAGACTTAAAGGATTAAAATACAATTTCCTCCTTTTCTACCACCCAAAATAATGATTGTCTGTATCATAGTAGGGTCTTGGATATTTTTCTTGACTCCTGTTCTTGGAAATGTAGTTAGAGTTATTTAAACTGCATTTTTAAAATACTTTTACATACTAGAAAAATTCTGTTAGAAAATGTTTCTTCAACATTGTACATTTGTAACAGGTAGCAGAAAAAATGACTAGTTTGCTTCCTTAAATGTAAATCCATTAAGGCCAATTGAGTCTGGATTTTTGCTATGATAAGTCTTAAATCTGGCCATACCCGATCTAAAGGAAATTGCTGTCCAATATTAATAGATAGCAAAAGGGAGTAACATTAACTTTGGTTTGGGGCTAGGGCAAGTTAAGCATACATCTGCTGAATGAATATGGCCAGTTATTTTTTTTTTGTCTTGAAAGTACTGACATTCAATTCTATCTCCATTGTGAATTTTGGATCCCAAGGTAATTTGAAACCATGTTAGAAAAATTGCTAACACATTGTTAAAGACCTCTTAGCATTTATTGTCTGTATATCTTTCATATTATATTCAGTACAACATGAAAGTAGCAGCAGTATTAGAAACGTGAATAGTATGTGATCCTGTTCACTTATTTTTCCTGATGAATGGCACATTATACTCACATCTCATATTATACTAACTGCTTGTACCATACTAACAGCTTGTGTTAATAAATCTATTTATTTATTATTGGAGAATGATGAGAAGTGAATACTTGTTAAAAAAAAAATCAATTTGTAAAAACAAGGTATTCATCATTTTGCTGTGTTGTTTTCAGTAGTAAGTACCTATCCCTGTGGCTTTTGCTCAAATACTCCCCCCTCCACTGCTACTGACATGTCAGCTTGAATGCTAATAATTTAAGACTATATTCAGAGAAAAAAAAAAAGCTCTCAGAGCTGCTCCTAGTCATTGTTCTAGTGCCTGTGGTGCCAGTTGGCATATTATCTGATGGAGGATTAGAACTGGAAGAGGGAAAGATTTTTGGTGAAAACTGGAAAACATAATGTTATCTATCAGTTTGGGCATTGTAGGATTTTACTCTACTGAAGTAATACTTCATTACTCCTTTTGCCATAGGAGATGTATACAAACATGTGAAGATACACATAGCAACTTGTCTGATGTAATATCAATTAGCCCTTGATGAGGCAACTGCATTTTTTATTATTAATGCTTCAAAAGAAAGACCTTTCTCCTTGGACATGGCAAGTACAGCTGTGTGAAATACAAAGAACAAAACACAAACCCATTTTCATTGGGGTCTACACTGGAATATTTTCCAAGTCCTACTGTACACATGACATGGTCAGGGATTCAGAAGAAACAGAAACTACCCCAGCCATCTTCCTTCCAGCCAACATTCACTACCTCACCACAGTAAGACTTGTTTTCCCTTAGATGTTGTTGCAGGGGTATAGAGACCTGCTTACTGCACATGAAGTAGGGCAAGGCAGGGTAGCATCTCTGTACTGCTCCTGAGTTTCAGGGTGCCTGATGGCCATTTTTCCAGCACACATTTCAGATGTGCCACATGCCAGACATATTTCCCCATCTCAGTCTATAAACAGTCTCAGGGTGCAAAGTTGTGTCAATAACCTTTATGCCAAAGATACCCAGAGCTGCAGTCTGGGACAGTCAGATGCCTCTATATTTAAGTGCTTTTAATTAACAAATGGACAAGACAATCGTTTTATGACCACTTTGGGGGACTACCATGTAACCTAATGTAAGTCATGCAGCAGCTATGAACTGAAATACCAGCTGAAGGTCTGGGCCTCACTTCAGAAAAATTTTCAAAGCCAAACCAAGTTTACTTTCAGATGCAGATATCTCTAATAATGACTTACATCCACAGATTTCCTTTTATTTAAAGAACCTCATGGCACCTTGAAAACTTTATACCTGGGCATTACTTTATCCAATGCTGAAGAATGAAAATGTCTACAATGAGGTATAATAACAATGTAACAGTGCAAAGCAACCTTGCCTAACCATCTGGGACTGGGAATAAAAAAAATGCTGTATAGTTGAAACTGCAGACACTATTGTTAAGGTTTGGCTAGGTTAAGAATAAACATGCCTATTCTTGAATAATGTGCTTTAGAAGAGTTTAACAACTCAATTTTATGCCTCATCTCTTGTACCATTATTTCTTTTGTCTTTAATAAAAACCAGTAACATAAAATCTCTTTGCTCTATATTAATATCACCCTAGTCATGACTGAAAACATAATGCTACTTGCAGTATTTATTATCACTGTTCATGAAGTTCTCTTATATAAGTACTGATCAGGCCCGATCTTGTTTAGGCTATTAGAATAGACTTATTAGTGCAGCAGTTTGTGAGCAAGTACAGAGAAATCAATGGGACCCTGCAAATAGTGATATACAGACCTCAGGCCTTGCCCACAAAGGGAGTTGAACTAGTTTTACAGCGGAAATTTTGACAGGAAAGGCATGTCCAGATAAGCCTGCACATGCCTCTTGCTGCATCTTAAAGCAGTTCAAGATGCAGCAAGAGGCATGCTGGGAACAAAAAAACCCCATTCCTCGCGCTGCAAAATTTGATACCTGGAAATCCCGGGCCCAGTGCCACTCACAGGGACTGCATGTCGCATCTGGCTGGGTCATGCCTCCATGGAACCAGATGGGCCTGACAGCACATGGGGCTTGTGGAGGCAGAATACGGCCCAGCATGGCACGTGGTGCATGGCCCCGCACCAAACCAGGTTGGGCCCACGCAATGTGGCACAGGCAGTGCTGTGCTGCCCTGTGGTGTGTGTGTGGGGGGAGACTGTGGGCCCTGCAAGGGGGCTGTGACTTTGTGGGGGGAGTTGTGGGCCCTGCAAGGGGGGTAGTCCATGTGTTGTGTGGTGGGGCTGCATCTTGTGGGGGGGGGGAAGTGACCAACCTCTCCTGAGCTGCCCCCCCTACACCCATAGTCCCCCCCACAATCCACCCACAACACCCACATCCCTAAGCCACCCCCACAAATACCTCGCCCACAAGCCCCAAACCCCTGAACAAGCCCCATAACCTCCCAAACCTCACCCCCACAAACCCTACATCCACCCACAATCTGCCCCTCCAAATTAAATTACACTTGTAAATATATTAAAAACATTGCCTTCAGGTTACTGAAGGCACTGGCTGATGTCATTGCACAGCCACTGGCAGGAATATTTGAACACTCATGGAGCATGGGCCAGGTCCCAGAGGACTGGAAAAGGGCCAATGTGGTCCCTATTTTCAAGAAGGGGAGGAAGGAGGACCCAGGCAACTATAGGCCAGTCAGTCTCACCTCCATCCTAGGCAAAGTCTTCGAAAAAATTATCGAGGCTCACATTTGTGAGAGCCCAGTAGGAAAAATTATGTTGAAGGGAAACCAGCACGGGTTTGTAGCAGGTAGATCATGCCTGACTAATCTAGTCTCTTTTTATGACCAGGTTACAAAACACCTGGACGCAGGAGTAGGGGTTGACGTCATATACTTAGACTTCAGGAAGGCCTTCGATAGGGTATCCCACACCATACTGGTGAACAAGTTAAGAGGCTGTGACTTGGATGACTACACAGTCCGGTGGGTGGCAAATTGGCTAGAGGGTCATACCCAGAGAGTCATAGTGGATGGGTCGGTATCGACCTGGAAGGGTGTGGGCAGTGGGGTCCCGCAGGGCTCAGTCCTTGGAACGAAACTCTTCAATGTCTTCATCAGCGACTTGGACAAGGGAGTGATGTGTACTCTGTCCAAGTTTGCGGATGACACAAAGCTGTGGGGAGAAGTGGACAAGCTGTAAGGCAGGGAACAACTACAAGCAGACCTGGACAGATTGGACATATGAGCAGAAAACAACAGAATGCAATTCAACAAGGAGAAATGCAAAGTGCTACACCTAGGGAGGAAAAATGTCCAGCATACCTACTGCCTAGGAAATGACCTGCTTGGTGACACGGAAGCGGAAAGGGATCTTGGAGTCCTAGTGGACTCCAAGATGAACATGAATGGGCAGTGTGACGAAGTCATCAGAAAAGCTAATGGCACTTTATCGTGCATTAGTAACTGCATGACGAACAGAACCAAGGAGGTGATAATTCCCCTCTATCGGGCGCTGGTCAGACCACAGTTGGAATACTGCATGCAATTTTGGGCGCCACACTTCAAGAGGGATGTGGATAACCTGGAGAGGGTCCAGAGAAGGGCCACTCATATGGTTAAGGGCTTGCAGGCCAAGCCCTATGAGGAGAGACTAAGGCACCTGGACCTTTTCAGCCTCCGCAAGAGAAGGTTGAGAGGTGACCTTGTGGCTGCCTATAAGTTCATCATGGGGGGCACAGAAGGGAATTGGTGAGGCTCTACTCACCAAGGTGTCCCTGGGGGTTACAAGAAATAATGGCCACAAGCTAGCGGAGAGCAGATTTAGACTGGATATTAGGAAGAACTTCTTCACAGTTCGAGTGGCCAAGGTCTGGAATGGGCTCCCAAGGGAGGTGGTGCTCTCCCCTACCCTGGGGGTCTTCAAGAGGAGGTTAGATAGGCATCTAGCTGGGGTCATCTAGACCCAGC
Organism: Alligator mississippiensis; assembly: GCF_030867095.1. Lineage (NCBI taxonomy): Eukaryota > Metazoa > Chordata > Crocodylia > Alligatoridae > Alligator > Alligator mississippiensis. The sequence continues at coordinate 30,919,385 of NC_081826.1, read as the reverse complement.
ACTCTTTCCTGCCTATGCAGGGGATCAGACTCAGTGATCTATGGAGGTCCCTTCCGACCCTAACATCTATGAATCTATGAATTGCCCAACTGACTTCTCTATAGTGATATTTCATTTTAATAGTGGAAGAACACTATTCTAGGTATTTTAATGAGAGAATTTGGGTTTCTTATCAGAATATTTGCAATTTTTAAACAGGAAAGACCAGGATCTCTGCTGGTGAGACAAGTGGAAAGACCCGGGCAGAGGAGCCTGTCCAGGGCCAGCTCTGGGAACCCATTAGGAGGGCACATGAGGTGGCTGACCTCTTGGCCATTTGGGGCCAAGAGAACACACTTTGACAGTCCAAAGCAAGCCACCTCAAGGAGCACATCTCCTGGGTGATAGCTGCCCAGATGGCAGAGCGGGGGCACCCCATCTGGGTCTGGCAGGGGTGCAGCTTTGGGGCTGCAGGTCCAAGGAGATGGATGCTGTTGAAGGTGGCAGCAGGTCACAGCCAGGCAGCAGCCCCCACTGCCAGACTGCTGCAATGGGTAAAGGGAGCAGGGGCCACTCCAGGTTAGGGCTGCTTCAGAAGTTCAGCTGGCACAAGGTGTAGTATCCCCGTATAGCAGGCTTACCCTTTTGGAGCTTGGGTTGAGTCCTAGGATCGAGGGTCTGCTGTTTGTTTTGTAGAGCCCACCCACCAATCTAGAGGCAGCACAAGGGAAGCAATGTCCTGCCCTTTTCCAAAGGGAGGGGACAAGGAGTAGCTGGACCTGAATTGGAACTGCACCAGCCAGGTCCAGAGAACTTCAGGGGTGGAGCCCCTGAGGAGTATAAAAGGGGAGCGTGCTCAGCAGGCTGAGCAGATGCAGTGAGGGACTCAAGAAGCATGAAGCCAAAAAAAGCTGGGGAGCTCTCCCCCCAGTGGGCAATAAGCCCAAGGCTCCTGAAGCCACCACTGGAGGAGCAGCCTTGGGAGTTGTGTGAGACTGCTTAGGCTGTTGATGGTGCACGGGGACGGTGCGGGGAGACACGGCCCTAGGAGCAGTGTGAGGCCCATCATGGTGCGCGGTTCAGTGCACGGAGCCCAGGCTTTGGGAGCCATACGCAGCAGCTCAAACCTGCAACCCCGGCAGAGCCAGCAGGCCATATGGTGCATGGAGCAGCGCACAGGGCAAGGGCCTTGGGGGGCCGCAGTGTGGTGGCTCAGGCCCCATCTCCCAGCAAGTGGCTAGGTCCCATGGTGCACAGGGCAGCATATGGGACTGAGCCTTGGGAACTTGGGTTAGCCACCCTGCGTGAGGATGGCTGGCCAGAGCCTGGAGGGCCCAGCCTGTGCTAAAAGAGCCCTTCATGCTGAAGCCAGGACATGGGGAAATAGCAGTGCTGCAGCGTGAGACCCAGCACCTAGAAGCCAGCAGCAGTGGTGCAGCAGCTGAAAGGAGCTGAGCCCTCGGTGCCCAGAGTGGGGCACAGTGTGGGGAGGAGCCCAGCAGGGTGGAAGAGGCCTGGAGAGGTGCTCCAACAGAGGCAACCCCATCGAGCTGCACCGTGACCATTGCCACCTGAGGGAGCATAAGTAATTGGGCCCTTGGGTCCCACAGGGGAAAGACATTTGGGGTGGGCAACCCCAGAGAAGGGTCTGGGTGAGCAGCCCCCTGCCTACTCAAGGCCCTAAGGGGAGGGGCCCTTGGTGTTTCTTGGACACCCCCCAAGGGACCCCATTGGAAGGAGGACTATCTCTTGCCATGGGTCAGGGACTATATTAAGGAATAGATGATATTAAGATTGTTCATGTTTATGCCTTATATTTTGTAATTGAAATGTTGTATTGTGATGTTGTATTGTGTTGATGCTGCTGAAATTGTTTTATTGTGATGGGTAAATAGTGTTATTTAGGGTTTTATCTTGGTTATTGGTTAATGTTCACTGTGTAAATATATGTATATGATATTTAGTTTCAAATTTATGTATATTATAACTCAATGAATTGTATATAGTGAAGAACTTTGGGGTTGAGCTAACTCCATAGAGGAAAGAGGGATCTGCTCGAAATTCTGGCATCCCTCTCACAGCACCCCCTCCTGCCTACTCATCCAGTTGAGAATAGGGCACACCCTTGGGTGTACCCAGGTTACACCCAGATATGAAATGCCTGGGCCCCAGAAGCTCCTGAGGGCAAGTAACCCTGAGCTGCTCACCAGGGCAGGTTTTTATATTGCTGGGGCCAGCACAGGGCAGGATTTTATATTGCTGGGGTTAGCACAGGTGCTGGCCCCAGCCTTTAGCTCCCCCTGGCTGCAGATCCGGAAGGAGCTGATCAGGGTTATTTTGCCCGAACTGGCACAACTTGATCCACATCAAAGTGCATGTTCAGGCGCGGGCAATGAGGCAAAAATCCCTGGCACAAATTTGTGCTGCTGCTATTTGAGCTGCTGCAAGCGCACATGCCTGCATGTGTAGATGTGCCTGAAGGGGCCTCCTGGGCCATTGAGTTTAATCTCTTGCATTTGTAGACAGTCATTATCCCAAGGAATCTCCAAAATTGCTACCCCAAAACCTGACACACAACTCCAAAGCATAACATCTGAAACAGCAAGAACACCCTATAACAGGCCACAGTTAATAGTAGAGGAGATGAGAGCATTACAAATGTCCTGCCACAGCATCAACAGGAAAGTTATGATATGATTCTAGGAAAAAGAGCAAAGACAAAACTCCCTTCAGTTGTTGCCAGTGTTGCCTACAAGGAATATTCCCTGCTGACCCCCAATTTGGTGATTGGTATGACTGAGTGGAAAAGCAAGACCCTCTCCTAAAAACTGAGTTTCCTAAAAACTGGCAGGAGCATCATTACATCCCGATCAAATTGTATGTTAAACTGATTTAGTTAAATCCCTGTGTGGATTAAGATGAGTTTATATAGGTTTAACTTGAAATAATTTATTACTTATTTAGGCTAAATCAAAGGTAAAATAATCTGATTGAACAGGGTTTGTGTCAGATTAAATACATTGATTTACCAACTGGTGTAAATTCAACTGGTGTATCTTTCTAGACAAATCCTAAATTTGTAAGATCTGACAGGTAAACTGACTGTTGCAGTATGATTACAAGAGAGCAAAGAGTTCTGGTGTTTTATATAGGACTCCAAAGAAATGGGGGCGAGTTTCAAAACTTGTCAGAGTGAAAGGTGAAGTCAACAAGGAGTTTTCAGACATGAGGTTCGAGAATTCTGGGAATATGGAAGGCATAGGATGTTAGTATGAAAGAGAAACAGACTTCTCTTCATGTGCATAAGAGAGACTTCCAAGCCAGATAAGATAAAAATGTACTTACAAAGTGGAGACAGTAGATCATGGGGTATAAGAGTTTTGGATTTGGAGCAGTGACAAAAAGAGAAGGTAGCAAATTACTCAAGCTGCTTCCTTCTATCTGCATGAAGGCAATTATGTTAAGTGCTTTACACTGCTACCTTATTTCTCCTTGTAATGAATGTGTATGTTTTAGCTAGGCATTTTAAATGAAAAGAATTCTCTTCGCCATTTTTAAACACTGTATTTTTTTTTTGCTTATGAATATAATACCAGCTGTTAAGATAGATGAGTCTGTGAGCAGTCCTGCATCTGCATTGCAATGATAATGCAGTCCCCAATTCATTTGCCAAGCTCTGCTGCTACCATTGTACAGTACAAGCAACTTAAAATAATTGTTTTCTCTTTTAACACCATTTTCAAGTGCTTAAGCTACTGAGAACCTGTTTAACTTCAAAAATTGAGTAACTTTTCCAGCAAGTAGCCAGATTAAACTTTATTTTAAGATACAGTCTAAATGTTGTTACCTAATTATGTAAAATTTAACCCCTTAGAAATTACTAATGTTTCTGTCTGAATCCCAGGGGGGAAAGAAGTCCATGTCATGACTTAAGGAGTAAGAAATAGATGTCCTTTTTTTAGAGCCCAGGTGGGATGTTTTAAATACTAATTGATCAGACTAAGGGAGAGGTGGCAGAGCTTCTCTGGGATGCAGTTTACTCATTTATGTTGGGGGTATTTCATACTTCATAGTCTCAAATGGGAGGAAATCTTGTATGGGGCAGGGGCTGCAGCTGGGCTGCTCTTGGTGGTGTGGCAGCTGGGGAGGGCAGTGGTTGCTATTTTTGCATCTCCCCCCAAATCAGGATCCAGAGCTGGTACCCTAAGAGTCCCCGTTTAGTTATGCTACTGTTTGGGGGAAGGAGAGGAAAAGCTTAACTGAAGAGAAACATGCTAGAAGAGAAGGGAACTTATAATATAAAAGAGGAAAGGAAAAATGAGACAGAGACAATATTTTTGCTGTAGTTGTTAAGCACTTTAAGACAACAAAGCAGAGAGCCTATCTGGCAAGAATGACTATCCTCCTTAACCACATTGTTGTTGCTTGTCTTTGCTGATTGAAGAGGCAGTAACTGGGTATGTCTACATGTGCTATTAATTAGGGATGTGTGAAACAGGCCCTGTTCAATTCAGATTTGAATTTCATTTCAGCCTGAATCACAGACAGTGATTTGATTAGTTAATTCGGATCACTGTCCCTGATTGAATTCAGCTGAATCCAAATCTGAAGATTTGATGCTGATTCGGAGAATCAGTGATTTGGCCACAGACGCAGTTTTAAATGTTTTTTCTATTTATCTCAAGGTACCAGGCATGGCTCGTGAACGCTGTGATGCTAAGGCAGATGGAGCATCCCACAGGAGAGTGAGTGGGGCCCCCTGCATGTTTGTCAGCAATCCCAGAAGCGCCAGGCAGCTACTGGGGTAGGGGATGATGTTGCTTTAGTCTGGGTGCTCATGCCCTTCCATTTTCACTGCTCCCATCATACTGGAAGCAGAGTTCATAGCAGTTTAAAATTTAACATCCACAACAAGCGATGACAGAGAGAGAGAGTACCCTCTTTCTGACTGAGCTGCTAGAGGTGTGGTGAGCAGGGAAAACATGGCTGCTGCTGGGCTGGGGCTCTAGTGGTTTCTGCTGCTGCTGCTTTGATGTGTTTTATAGTGGCTTGCCATGCAGAGTCACCTGGAGGTGATGGAAAAGCCTGAGGAGGAGGAGGAGGAAAAGCAGGAGAACAAGTGCTGCAGTGATGCTTCCATCCTAGGAAAAACTTTTGAAAAAATTGTTAAGGAGCTCATCAATCACAAGCTTGTAACTGACTGGGTATTAAGAAACAACCAGCACAGCTTTGTGGAGGGTAGATCATGCCTTACAAACCTGGTGTCCTTTTTATGATGAGATAACTAACCAGCTGGACAAGGGGCATGGGGTAGACATAATTTACCTGGATTTTAGTAAGGCCTTTGACTCTTTCTCCCATGAAATTTTCTTAATTAACCTATGGTGAGGTGCATGGACAGCTGGCTTAGAGGCCTGTCCTAGAGAGTTGTAATCAATGGGATGGCCTCATCCTGAAGGGCTGTCTCCAGTGGTGTCCCACAGGGACCAGTGCTCAGACCCATGCTTATTAACATATTTATTAATGACTTGGATGAAGGGGTGGAATGCTCTATGATTAAGTTCACTGATGATACCAAGCTGTGGGGAAATGCGAGCACATCAGAGGATGGTGTAAGGATCCAGGATGACCTAAACAGACTGGTTTTATGGGCTGATCAGAATCAGATGGCGTTCAACAGGGAAAAGTGCCAAGTCATTCATCTGGGTAGGAGGAACCTTCACCATAACTATAGGATAGGCGGAAGCCCACTGGCTGGCATTTGAATGGGACCTAGGGGTCACAATCGAACTGAGGATGAACATGACAACATCAACATTGCGATGATTCACCAGCAGGGCAAATAGAACTCTGGTGTGCATCAGCTGATGTGGTGCCAACAGATCCAGAGAGGTGCTTTTCCTTCTGTACTCAGCATTGGTGAGGCTGCAACTGGAGTTTTGTGCCCAGTTTTGGGCACCACACTTCAAGAAGATCATGGATAAGCTTGAGAGGGTGCAGAGAAGGACCACTCACATGATTAGGACCCTGGGGGATAGGCCCTATGAGGAGAGGCTCCAGGAACTGGGCTTGTTCAGTCTGAGGAAGAGGAGGCTGAGAGGTGACTTGATAGCCACCCACAAGTATATTGGGGGGAGCACCAAGATCTGGGGGAGCAACTCCTCAGGAAGGCACCCCTTGAGAAGATGAGGACCAATGGTCACAAACTAACAGAAGGAAGATTTAGAATGGACATAAGGAAGAATTTCTTCTCTGTAAGAGTAACCAGAACCTGGAACACACTCCTGGCAGAGGTAGCGTTGTCCCCATCCTTGGAGGTGTTCAGGAGGCAGCTGGATATGCACCTGTGATCGCTGGGGCCTCATGTGTTGCACACCCTGCCGTGTGGGTAGCCCCTCCCCTCAACTCACCTGCCATGACTTTGATGTTATGCTCTCAAGAGAGGGGTTCAATGGAGATCTTCCTGGGAGGGCTTCCTGGCAAATGGCAGTACTCATGATTTGGCGTGATGTTCCACGGGGCTCTGTCTCCCCTACACCCCACCCACTCGCCAACCAGATGGGTGTCCATACGATGGTGGTTTTGGCCCCTTGGGCTTGCCCACAGCCTGATTTGGCTGCGCGCAGCCTGAAATATTCTCCTGGGAAGGAGAGAGATGTGGGGCTGCCTTCTTTTCCCCAGCCTCCTATAGGGGGCTCAAACGCCTCCCCTGCTCTGCCTCCTACAGGGAGCTTAAACGCTTCTCCTGGTCCGTCTTCTGCAGGGAGCTGAAGTGCTTCTCGTGCTCTGCCTCCTACAGGGGGCTGAAGCACTTCCCCTGCTCTGCCTCCTACAGGGGGCTGAAAGGTTTCCCCTGCTCTGCTCGCCGGTGCTGCACCAACTGTGCCACTCCTCTCCCATGCAGGAGCCTCAGCATGTCTAGCGTGCTGCCCACCAGCTCTCTCACCCTCTGGCTTCTCTCCCACCTGGGCTCTGGCAGGGCTTTTAAACTTCCCTGTGGTGGCCTGTACGGCCACCGCGATTGGTCCAGCTGTTTCCCGTGTGGGGAGCAGCTGCTTAAACAGCCGGCGTAACACTGGCTCACATGACTGCGGCCACGGTCCCGGCTCCTGCTCTGGCTGCCCAGCAGGAGGTCAGTTCTCCCCATGGGGAGTCTGTTTCTGGGGTTTGGGGCCCGCCGGGATTGCCCTCTCCCCTGTGGAAGCCTGTGTGGGTGTCTTGCCACCACAGCACCTCATTGAACTAATTTGAACTCAAAAACCTCCTGCCTATAGCAGGGGGCTGGATTTGATGATCTGCCAGGTCCCCTTCTGGTCCATTGATTCTATGATTCTATGATGTTGCTGGCTGTGTGATATAGCACGGAGTGCCCTGGTGAGCCTCCAATATCCAGGTCCTCTGCAGCCTATTTGAATAATTAACTTACATTTAGGTATGAGACTGCTTATCCTGGCTCCACTCCCCACACCTGTCCTCAAGCCGGGAGAGCCTGGGGTGCTAGGGGTGGGCAGTGGAAGGACATACCAGCCCTGGCTCCAATGGAGCAGGGGCCTGACAGATGCCTGCTGCTAGGCAGGGGACGATGTCCCAGGCACCACTCTGAGATCAGAGTTGGGGGCCAGCAACAGGCATCTGCTGGGGCAGGGGATAATGTCCCGGCCCTGGCTCTGATCAACTGATTGGAGCTGGGGCTGGGAAGCAGGCAGCTGCCCAGGGGATGGAGCAGTTTTCCCACCCCCTGCTTCTTGGGCTGACTGCGAGCAACTAACTTGCTCCCAGTCAGCTGTCTATGCATGTGCTACTGTGCAGTAGCTACTGCATGGTAAATCTATTACCTGTATTTACAGGTAGTAGAAAATGGTATATTAGCCTATTTTACTGCACAGTAGCTGCTGCTCATGGTTACACAGTGACACTTTACTCCACAGTAGATTAATCTACTCAATTAGATGTGCCTGCTGTGGAGTAAAGGTTACTGGTTTTAATTCCAATGAGGGACTTAGTGGTAAGAAGATCAGCCATGCTCCCCTTCCTTCTTTCCGTAGAACAGGTCCAGTGAGTGCTGACAGCCCCCTGGTCCTTAGCATAAAAATTCACTAAAATATCTGAATTCACAATGTGGTTCTCTATTTTGTTAGCTGATTTTTTTCACTGGTGTGAATAAAGAGAAGTCTCACTGCAATTGGTAACAGATCAGGATTGAGGAATATATTTTTTTCAATATTCACTAGAACAGTTGAGTGCCCTAACCACAAGGCTGCAGAATCATGTTTCCTCTTTCTTGCCCAAAGAATATTTAATTATTAAAAAAACCAGAAACCCAAAACAAACTGTAATATCTTCACCTAGAGAGAACAAAAGAATCCTATTCCTTCCCCTCCCCCATACTCCAAGCTACAGTTTTTCTGGAAAAAAACAATCACCTCTTCATCAATGAAAGTGCAGTTGTTCTATTTTTTTCCCCAAGAAGTTGAATATTTGGGGAGTTTGTTGCTAATTTTACCAGCACTAAGTCAATTCATTTTTCTCCCTTCATGGTTTAGAATTGTTCCTTTCCATATGTTGTCTAATGCTTTGCTTAACCTGTTTCATAGAAACTACCCAAATGAAGTGGAGCTGACAGAATGAAACTTCTTCCAAAATGATTTAACCCTTTTTTACCCTAATTAACTCCTGGAAGAATGGGATTAGGATATTACAGATTGTATTATTTGATTTGGACAAAACCTGAGCTGAACAAATATATGATCTACATTTTTAAGTTATTTCAGTCTGCTATGTTTTAATGTGAGGTATTGAGTTTTATCTTGATAGACTATATTAAAGGTGCCTGATAACTATAGTTGAACTCATGATACTTAGCAGCTATTTAACTTTTTCCCCTTGACCTTCTTTCTTGGATGATGAAATTATGCTTACAATTAATAAGAGCACAAACAGATAAACAAGCTATGATGAGATGAAGGTGAGATTTAGTATGCATCAGGCATTGTAACTACCCCTGTGGACATTGTTTCCCTCTGGTAAATGAATGCTATATTATGCCTCTTTAATTAAGAGCTAAGTGATTGAGAATTAACTTCCATTTACCCTTGGGCCAGAACTGTCTGTATACATGTTATCAAAGGGCAGATAATATTCAGTAAAGCCGCACCCTCATTTACCTCACCATAACATTACTGTGTGTCGGTTCTTCAATACTCTGAACAGCTTGCATAGTAACACAATTAGGGGTTAGCAATGAAGGCACCAACTCAGTAGGGGCACCAGAATTGCACCCCAACCCCACAGGATTGGCACCCTGACAGCAGAAACAGCCCCATAGCACTGCTCTTAGAAACAGCTAGGGCAGGCAGACTGCACTGCTGCTGTGGCTGTGACTGCACCAGTGACTGTGGGACTGTTTTTTAGTCCCTGGCACAGGTAAGACTCCTGTGCCTCTGCTCTCCACACTCAAAACCTCCACCCCTCTGCTGATCAGCACCTCCCCCTACCCCCTTCCTCCATTCTCCCCCAGGGTTTGCCCAGAGCACAAACCTTGCTCGTTATGCCTCTGAGCTTAAGGATAACATTTTCTTCTCCCTCATACCAGTGTAATCAATGTAGTAGCTCCCTGACAGACCTCTTTCCTGAAATAAAGCAAAGTATTATATTGTGTACACATATCTCCAAAGCCAAAGTGGAGATTTCTGTCCCCTTAAATCAAAGAGGTTCTGATTTCCATCAATAATAGATAGCAGTAGTGTGCTTGGAAATACACATCAAGCTATAGAGTATTTGTGCTTGGAAATACACATCAAGCTACAGAGTATTTTGATATATATGTGTGCTTTGACCTACCTTCTGGGAATCTTGTCAATTTTGAAATGTTCTTCAGCAATAGACTATGGGATGCTAAAGATTAAAGTCAAATCATTTTTCCAGAAGAAATGAGCTTTGCACTTGGGTGGCTTATTTATATACATACCTTCTGGTGAAATATATATCAAACCAAGTTCCTTAAATGAAATATTTATCATTTTTTTGAAGTATAGTTTAATTACTCATGTCTTATCTTTAGGGACCAGTCCCATGGGGACATGAGCACATGAGAACTACATGGGACATATATTTGTTTTGTCCCATGAACATTTTTGACTTTTTTTTTTCTTATTTCCAGTTGCAAAAAAAAGTCAAGCTGTCATATTTCATAAGTGAATAATTGGGAAAAAATAGATTGTCAAAGAATACATTTGCATTGTAATCATCTCAAAAATGTTCATTTAGATTTTCACCTTTTAATTTTTAAAATCTTTTGTCGGTGTAAAATTATTCACATATCAGAAGGAAAAGTTGCCATGGACTAAAAATTGAAACTCTTTTCATTTTCTTTACGGGAGAGTCATCAAAACTAACTTTTTCTTCCAAACAGTTCCACTCCTATTGAAGAGAGTACTGCAGTTTTAAAGACTTTGGGAGTTGAAGGATTTTAGTTGCGTTACTAAGTACATTAGCCAAATGCTACTCCTACTTATTAGTGTAACTTAGGAGGGGTTGCCAGGGTACCTGTCCTGGACACTGAATTAGGGAGGGGCACAAAAACAGCAGCCGCTGTACTGCTGGCCAGGCTATAGTGGCTGGCTGTTTCACAGTGGCAGCTGTCCTATGAACCACCCACTGCCCACAGCACAGAACTGTCCAGCTATGCCTCTTCTCTTACTGCTCAACATCTAATGATTCTCAATGCAAATGATTTTATTTTGCAATGCAAGTGCATTGATGGTTAATGAAAAACTAAATGAAACCCCAGTCTTCAATATTTGGGTGTGTTTGTATAATTTGCTAAATAAATTGACATATTTTGTCCTTTTCCCCTTTCCCCCATGACTTTTTTTACTCACATACAATTGTGGGCACAATTTTTTTAGCAGAGTTAGTTGCAGCAGCCAATGCTGATAGATCACTATCCGATTGCTCTCAGACCCATTAGTGACATAGGTGCTTTTCACTATTTCCACTCAAAATTAGCTGTGCTTGCAATTATTTGTGAGCACAGAAAGAAGGCCAAGCTTAATGCTCCTTCAAAATCAGACTCAAACACTGTAAAATAAAATGCCTGCAGCATGGAGTATGTAATTTGGCTATTTGAACTAGCGGTGGTAAGGGCAGCTGGAACAATCCTCCCAGCAAATTAACTAATGACACTTGTGAAAAATGCTGATAGAGAAGGAAAAGCACATTACTACTAGGCCTCTGACACAAAACCTACTGTGAAGGTTTCGCTGCAGTTGCAAATCCCCCTCTCCCTGCTGGGAGGCTTTTATAAACTTCTGTGCTGAGTTCGTCCAGTTCTGTATGTAATCAGACTTTGCCTTATTCTCTTTCTTCTTGCAATTACTTGTCTCCACCTTCCATTCTGCTCTCTCATCATGCCATCAGTTAAATCAACTCGTGCATTTTCAGACTTATCTATTAGTTCCATTTACACCCCAGTATCAACAAGTTCTTTCTGTCCACCAGTTTTCCACAGTTTGACACTAGCATCTTTTCATTCACACAGTCATTGCTTCTTACATTCTTCTTTTTTTCCTACACTGATAGTGTAACTCACTGGGTATATCACTGCCCTGACCTCAGCAGAATCATTAGTAGTCAAAATGTAAGCTGTCAGAAAAGAGAGTTTTCATAGAAAATTCTGAAATTTAAAACCAAATTTACTTCCAACCAACAAGAAAACAGAAAACTTTTAAATTGATTACAGAATAGATTATTTTAAAGGAAAACTTGATATTTTGATAATGAATTATTTCATTTAAATAATGTGTGTGTGTATATAAAATGTGTAGTAAATGTAACATATGAAATGCAATATAAAATGAAAATAATCAAAAAGCCAAAAAGAAACATTGATTTCATAACCTTACTGAACAGTTTTATTATCAAAATAAAATGAAACACTAAAAACAGTTCATGACACTTGCATTGAAAATTTTGTCAACTTCGACACATTCCTTCAAAAAAAATTATTTTTATTACATTACATTTCCACTGGGAACTGTTGTGTCATTTCCCCCCTTTGTTCTAAAAACTGTAGGTCTTAGCACTGCTACATCTGAAGAAAAATCTCTTTTAGCCCAAATGGAAAGAACTGGCGATCTTGGACCAAAAGAAATTAGTTCTGACCTGCTGATCTTGGACTAAAAGAAATGAGCTTTTCAAAATTTTCATCCAACTGTTCTTCATACTTTCTACCAGCAGAATGTGAACAGGCAGTTCCCAATAGCCTCTGTTTCATCTAACGCCTGTCAATTTTAAATGTTAACACAAAGGCTTCTGGGAGTTCCATATTCAGTTTTTTATTTGGATATGCATGTAATGAATGCCTGGTTCTATGTTGTACAGGATAAAATTCAAAATATAAATAAAATATGTGGGGAGCTTAGGTAAAAGAACAGAAAAAAAAGCATTCTGGTATTATATTTGTTGTTTTTGTTGGCAGGAATATTCTGCACTTTGGGAACTGTGGGTGGATAATTTATTCAGTACCCCAATAAATAAAGGAGGAAAATGGAGCACATGGTCGAATAAACTGAAGCATAATTTTTAGAGAAAAATATAACTCTTTACAGCTAAATTCTCAAAAATGTGTACATTTCTAGTGCAATTTGCTCCTACATTTTGCATTCAAATTTACACTGAGAATAAGGGTTCCACTGAAGTCAGTGAAGGTTTTGATATGACTTTAATGAGGTGTGAACTTCACAGCATGAATCCTTCTCTTTCTAGCTATGTGAATGTCCTACACAGAGAAGCAGAAAAAGATAGGCACCTCTTTCTAAGGCTGCCTATACACGTGCACAGGGCTGTGTGGGGGTGCATTTTAACTAGAGTGGTTTCCAGACAGCTGCTCTAATTTAAACAGCTTGCTGTCACATGTATTAAGCCCCCATGCATTTCAAAATGGCTGCAGGATGCTTTAGCTAAAGCTCAATTAATGAGGTTTAGATAAAACACCCCCGAGGCCATTTTGAAGTGTGCAAGGGATTAATAGACATGATGGTGAGGTGACACTGGAGCATTCTAATTAGAACATGGAGCAGACTTGATTAATCGAGTCTGCTTGGACACCCTAAAAGTGTCTGTAGGCACCCTAAAAGTGTTTTGAAGGCTTGGGATTTGAACACAATAACGTCATGACCATGGTTGAATTTTGACTTCATGGCTCGTTGTAATCTGTGATCCCTTGTAAACTCTTCATTCCATGGGTGTTAATGACCCTTTCTTTTTTGTAAAGGTCTTGATGTTCCACCAATCCAGATAGCAGAATTGCAGAACAAAAACTATCTGTTAGTTGCTCCAGGTAATGGGGCTCCTATTCTACAACCTCCAGATTGTTTTTAACTCATTCCAAGGAAGTTAAATTTGTTTTAGTTTCAATCTTAAACCAAATAGTACAGCCCTAGGCTTTTAGCATGGTAGTAAATTTATGGTAGTAGTTTATTTTTAACTGGAGAAAATTAGGTGGTGTTTTATATTGATGATGCACCTCACCATCTGCACCCTCCATTTCAAAACTCTGGGTCTGCAAATACACTTGTAATCCAAAGAAAGCATAAAATAATTAGAAGAATTTTAACTGCTACCCCTGTAGAGGCCTTATGATATTCAGTGTACAGAGTATCCTAAGGAAGACTGTAGCTATAAGAACAAGACTGGGAGTATCAAACTCTTATCAGTTCACGTATATCTGTTTGAGATGCTATCAGTAGCTATCCTGCCTTTAGGAAACCTAGCTTCAGAGAAAGAGAGTTTTGGTAGTAAAACATTCAGAAGGAGTGAATGGGAAAACATATATAGGAAAAAAATGTTACTGATGGTGAGCACACGTAGACACTCTCAACTGTGCTAAATAAATAACTTGTTCATAAAAACAGTTTAATAACAGTTAGAAACCTGAGAGAGCCCAGCATCAAGGATTATAGCAGAGGTGACAAGGAGAAAGAATAAACATGGATCTGGTGGGTCTGAGAGAAAAATGGATCCATTCTTGGGAAGATGTCAAATATCTTACATTAAAATGTTCTTCCACTGTCACTAGTAACATATTAATACTTGTAACCCATAAATGGAACAAAGAGGAAGGAAGGATTGCATCAGAAAGCTCTATCTGGGTTGCTAAAACTACTGTGAAGTGGTGTGATTCCTGTGTATGGTGAGCTATAGTCTCTTCTTATGATATAAGAAAGAAAAAGACTTTTCTTTTAGGTAGGGAATGAGGAAAAAATCTGTGATTAGAAATTCTGAAGGCAAAATAGCTAGTAACAATGTTGATGGAAAATACATGAACAGGATTGGGTGCAGAACCAAGGGATCCTTCCCTCCTAGGGAATGTTCACCACACTAGGCTATAGTGTATTACGTCCAGTGATGCTATTACAGGTGTTTTTAACAAGTGTAGAGATTAAGACATGGTTGTTCTTAACTATAAGCAAATTTATTAAACCCTAACAGTTGTAATTCTAAATAAAAAAGTCAAGATAATTGTAACTGTAACAGCGTCGCAGCCGCGACTCGGTTACTAAGATGAGGTAGCAGCTGCTGGAGATTAGAACATCCAGGAAATGGGGAACGTAATAACCCAGGCAGCCAATGAGGACCCAGGAAAGAGAAATAAAGAGAGGGAGGAAGTTTCCCAAGGTTGCCTTCGGGCACTTAACGATTGAGAGGAGCGGGAGAGAAGCCCGACGGCGAGGAATATAGAGAGAGTCTAGGAGACAGGGACCCACTCCCAGATGACGAAGGGATTTTGGGGGATCAATACGCCCCCCCCCCCGATCGTGTCCTACCTGGGCAGCCTCGGCGGTGAGTCTTAAAAACGGAGCCGCAGCGCGGAAAACTCCGCAGCTCCGGGGACACAGCATGGCGGGACTCCCCGAATGGGAGGTGAGAGAGGATTCCCTGAGCAGAAGGAGAGGAGGAGAAAGAAGGGAGAGAGAAAGAGAGAGAGAAAGAGGATGAGGGAGCACCTGACTCTGCCCTGAAGGCACAGTACGCCAATCCCTCACCGGAGAGTGAAGGGAGGCGGGGAGACAGAAAGTGAAAGAAAGAAAAAACAAAGGGAAACTGACTGAGCCTTGCTTCACATGCTGGCATGAGCTGCAGCCGGGGAATCCCGGGGTCGGCATCAATCAGCCGCTAACGAGGCAATTAGCGGCTGATCATCAAAGTAACAGTAGTCCTTACCGTTTGAAACAGTCGGTGAGGATTCACGTGGCGAACTCCTCATTGCCTGGCATTCTGAGAGAGCGTAACAGGCTAAGGATAATAAAGCACTCTGGACTAAGACCTGGCCAGCGTGTTCCTTACCACGGTACCGGCATGTAACAACTCTTCCTCCCCCCAAAATTTGCATTTAGATCAAGTTGTGGCAGGCGGGAATTGGGGGGGAGCTACAGGAGAACCAGGTACCCAGGAGGGGCACGCTGACAGTAACCTTAGCAGTTACAGTTGTGTAGTTAGTCAAAAGCAATATGTCACGGCGGGGTCCTCCCAGAGGGCTGTGATCTCCTTGAGGTCCCTCGCTCCGTGTCAGGCCGGCCCAAGACACCCTCTAATTCTCGCCCGCCACGTCTTTGATGGTAAATATAATGATGGGAGGCTGCCTTGTGTTTTCCCTGGGCACGGCTACTTGGGACCTCTGTCCCCGTGGTTCTTCCGGACCCCCTGGGGGTCTCCCGATATGGTGGGTGTGCCCCAGACACCCTAGCCTTGTGGGCAAAGCGTGGCTCCTACCAACCCCTAATACCACGCCCCAAGCCTCGCAGATGTAATGGACGTTGTCTGGTCTGTACGCCCGCTTCTCGGGCCTCCTCTTTACTGTGGCCCACTCTGGGCTCCCTCTCTCATGCCCAGCCTCTTGCTGGGACTCTTGTCTTGCCCACTCTGGGCCTCCCCTGCCGGTGTGGTTCCGCTCAGGGACTCTCTAGCAGGCCTCCGGTCCTATGGGCCAAATGCACGGGCACCCTCTCTGACCCTGGCTCACCGCGCTGCTACTCCCTGTCTTCTCGGGGCAACCGCAGCGCCCTGCCTCAGTCTGAGGGGTGTTACCACACTAGCCTGCGGCCAGGCTCGCTATGCCTGTCTCGGGCTTCTCAGTAATTGCCCCTCTCTCTAGGGCTCCTCAGTATGGCGCTCCCCCCTCTTTGGGGCTCGCCGTGCCCACACTGGGCTACTCAATAATACCGCCCCTTTCCTGGGGCCGGGGTCTATGTTCCCCCCACATGCAATCCGGGGTCTAGGTCCCCGTCCGCAACCTACAGGTTGCGCCCGCAACCCACTGGCCGCGCTCCTCGCCACCAGTTGCTCACACACTGGCGTGCGAGCTGCGCCTTCCCTGGCGCTATGAAAATAATGCGCCCTCTTGGCGCTAGGGCACCCCACACTCTCTGGGGTCCCTGTGATTGAGGCCTCCTCCAACCCCTACAGCCTCACCCAAGCCTCCGGGTGTAATGACACAAACACAACGCAAGACCACAAGCCCCTAGGCTGTAACATAACCACAAGCCGCATGGCCATAACTCAGTATCATAGCTCGAGCCTCCAGGGCTATCATGAGCTGTACTTGCAACTCAGGCTCCTTCCCATATCTCGGCTGAGGGAACTCCTGCCTCTCTGGCTGCTGGCAGAAAACTGCCAGCCTGGCTTCAGCTCTGGGCTTTATAAGGGGCAGGCCCTGCCCCCTACAGGCAGCTGGCTCCCCTTAGTTGCTCCGGCAACCCACAGCTGTGCTCAATTAGCTCTGCCAGGGCTCTCTCCCTGGCAGTTTCTCCTCTCTAGGAGCAGGCACTAAGGTGCCCTGCGACACAATAGAACATGCTTCCCCCCCAACATGTAATGAACACAATGCTACTTCCTGATTCATTTTAAGCTAGGAATGAATGGTATTTTTTCATCTGCTCCTTTTCACCAAGTTCAAGTCTTGCCCACAATTCAAGCTAAGCACACAGCTTAAGCTAAGCACAAAGATCAAAACCCAGGCCTGAAGGCCTCTGGGTCTTAACAAATGGGTGTCCATTAGTTATCTGTCTCTCTAACTCCATGAGTCTTGTATTTCTGTTCTCCTAATGGTCCTGTTTTGGCAGGAGATTAAGGATGTTCTCAGCCAGTGTGGCTAACTAAATTGAATAAATATAGCCAAGTCTCCCACTTCCTGTGCAAATATCATAACCACTAGGTTATTGAGGAAAAAACATATCCTACTCTTTTCTTCTAGATGTAAGGACTTCTCATTCAAGTGGATTCGAATCCTAAAATGAGGGATGAGCAAAATGTTCAGCCAAAGCAGATGCCTAAGGCATATGACTGACTAGCATTTTCTGTTGGGTGCCCGCAGGTTATTCCCTGTTCAGTGCTTATTTGGTTTGGAGGGGTATTTGGCAACTTATTGCTACAATAGGAATGCTGTGTGACTGGCTTGCCTCAATTGGATCACACATGTTTTTGGGCCATGCAGCTATGTAAACTGATATGTCCAATAGGTAGAATAGGATCTGGGCCTTAGTCACTGCCACAAAAACCCCACCAAGCCAAGCCAAGCCAAGCCAAGCCAAGCCAAATGAAACCAAACCAAAACCCTTTCCCCTCCCCTCTCCAATAAAACCTTTACCATTTAGGATCTGTATTTTACTTCTAAAGACCTAGAAGGTCAATTTTCTCAGGTGTGGAGAATGGTAGAAAGTTTTATTTTACTCGAATACATTTTGATAGCCCTAATGATCTGTTGATCCATCCGTTTCAGTTGGTGAATATGCTCAGGAGAGATTTTTAATGTTTAAAAATCTTAATATCAGTGCTTTAATTCCCAGTACAGTTGTGACACATGGTCCCAGTTCTTATGATAAAAAGCCATTATTCATAAAATTAATGAGCTGCTGTAGTAAGGATCTCCATAAGCCATGTGCTTATTTTTCAATCTGGCTATCTTTATAGGCACATCTGGGACTAGACTTGAATCATTTCTGCATGGAATAAAATTTGCTGTCACTCGAAGTCTTGCCACTGTTCCATCAGCAAATACAGTTTTGACTTTGTAATTAAAAGGCATCCTTCATAACTAATGGGTTAGGCACCAAGTGCAATTTTACCATTTGTACAAGGTCTTTTAAAGGTCTCAAAACTGAATGGACAAAGTGCTAGTTTTATAAGAATTCAGGCCATCAAAAGATTTGTGCATGTGCAAAGACATTTGAAATACATTGCTGACAGCTAAAAAGCAATGGAAGCTTGAGGCATTAGTTTGCTAGCTTTAATTATCTTTTATGAGTTTTGCGGAAATTTTATTTTTTTAAAAAAGTGGGGAGAGGGCTCTGTAAAAACGCACACACACTTGGTGGAACGGGTAGTGCACATTTTAATCTGTTTCAAGTCCACCATATTTCCCAGCTGACATGATTATATGTAACACCATAAAGCAGACAGACAATAAGTTTGTGATCTCTTATTCATGCTGTGTAATGTGAATAACAATCTAGTAGAGTCATGAGACAGACATCACAAAGTCTGCTCTTCAACATATTGCAACAACTCAGAGTCACTTTGAAAAAAGATGAAGGTGGAGGTACGACTTGCTGCACACAAGATCTCTTGCTAGTAGGGGTCCACTGGTAAAGATTTTTTGGGATGATTTGGATGGCCACTTATTAACAAACCATATCAGCTGATACCAATCCAATTGCTGATATGCAACCCAGCAGCTTGGAGAGCAGTGCCCAGCTGGTAAGTCTGTTCCAGGGAAGAGGCGGTAGGGTGGTAAGCAGCATGGGCAGGGGGCAGATTGAGGCACCCATGGTGAGGGAGGTAGTGGGGCTGGAGCTGTGGCTGCGGCAGAGGCAGGTGCTGTCCAGCTGGGGTGGGGGACAGAGTCACAAGTGACTTGTCTGGGGGGCACAGGGAGGGTGGGATGGCTCCTGCCACTGTGCACTCCACTGGGGAAGGCATGGGGAGCACGTGCATGTGGGGTGAGGGCAGGCTGCTGCTGTAGGTTGGGGGCTTCATCAGCCTCATCCTGGTGTGGGGCCTCGGCCCGGGGTGTGCTTGGGGTGGGTGGCAGTGGCACTGGGAAGGAGGGTTCGGGGGGCTATGGCAAATTTTGGGGTGGCAGTCACCCCCCCATAGCTCCCCATCCCAGCACTGCCAGCAGCTTCCACAAGCACAGCCCTGGACCAGCTCCCTCACTGGGAAGAGGCCAGCATTGCTCATGGCCCTAGCCCACAGCAGCAGCCCACCCTCACCCCACACACAGATCTGGGGGGTATGTGCCCCCCCATGGCTCTGTCAGGAGTGCATACAGTGGTGGGAGTCTTCCCCCCCACCCCTCCATGATTCCTGGGTGAGCTGCTCATGGCTCTGTTCTATGCTTCACCCTTCCCCGGTTGGGCAGTGCCTGCCCCAGCCCCAGCCCCAGTCCCAGCCCCGCTCCCTCACTCACCATGGGGACCTTGATCTGCCCCTTCCATGTCCCTTCCTTCCCCTCCATCTCTTGCCTCCAACAGACTGACTGGCTGGATGCTGCTCTCCTGGCTGCACTGCCAGGCTGCTCTCCTGGTTGTGTGCATGCTGTGGCTGCACCCATGCACGTGGCATTTATTGGTGACATCATCAGCCACATCAGCCAAAAAAAGCTGATTACCAGTAATGTCAATTTTCCTTTTATTGGTGCTGATATGATATGGACTGATGTATTGGTGCACCTCTACTTGCTTTTTTTATTTGGAAGAAGGTATGGCATCAGGGTGTAGTTACACAGCCACCTGCAATGGTTGTGAATCATTGGAATGTTGTGAACTATTAAAGTTAGTACATTAAGGCTCATACATTCAATTTAAGACTTACTAAGTGAAGTTAAAATGCAATCAGATGCATTTTCATGCACTTTAGTGAGTGTTAAATGCCATTGTGGCACTGTAAAGTTGTTCCCTTTCAGGTAAGGATTATCTAACATATTAACTTAAATACATATGAACTTCACTGCATCACAGAATTCCAATGATTGCCCTTGCAAGTGAACATGTGACAACATCTATAGATAATTCTCACCTGGAAGGGAGCAACTTTGCAACATGTATGGCACTTAACATGTACTAAACTGTTAGAATGTGTGTTTGCTTGCATTTTAATTGCACCTACTGGTAGAATGTGTGACACCACTCATTCAGAGAGGCATGAGCATTCCTAGGCTACAGCCTACTTCTTCAGATGCTATGAATGGTCTTGCAGGGCAAGTCCGGATGAGTATGGACATGCAGTATGTGGCTCCCGCAGCCCCGACTGTGGCGCCACACACCACACATGCAGGCATTCACCACTCTGCTACTTTGCAGCACAGGGGTTTTTTTGACCCCAAGAGATCCTGGGGTCAAACCCCCTCCTCCCACTGAAAAAAGTGGGGTGGTGCATGTGGCGGCAGTGTGTGCCACCCAAGCCTGGAGCCTGGTTGGCCGGAGCCATGCTCCAGCTGCCGGCCAGGTTTCTTGCTGCAAGAGCACCATGGCTGCAGCTCCTAGAGGCCTCCAGGACCTGAGGTAAGGCTGCTGGGGTCAGCACAGTTGCCAGCCCCAGCCTCCACTATGCCACCTGGGGTAACCTGCTGCATACCACAGTGCACATGGCACTGGTGTTTCCTGGGGACAAGTAGCAGTGGCACAAGTTGAAACAATTGGACATGCCCACAGAGAGCAGGGGTACTAAGGAGAAAGGAACAAAGTCATTTAAGCACAAAGGATAGGGAAATGAGGAGGAAAGAAGGGGGCATGGCTGAGAGATCCCTTTTGATTCCTTTAACCCACCTTTGCTTCTCTCTACTTATGGTTTCATTTAGTTTATCTTTTCAACTGAAAACCTTTAACAGAAGCAAAGCTACAGAGTATCATGCCAAATGAAGATGAATATGTAATTTGTATGATAATATTGTATCCTAACAGGCACCCAACCGGAGGTTTGCAACAAGAGAGAGGCATATTATCATAATCTAAATGATGACAGTTTCAAATAGCCCAAAGCAGCAACTTAAAATACAGCAATTCCCAAACAGCAGTGCACCCACCTTCCCCCTACCCCCAGCAAGAAATCATCAATATAATGATAGAAACAAAATGAATGTTTGTGCTCCTTTGTCAGTTCATTGTTACTTGAAAGTTAAACACCACCTACTTGTTTATGTTCCAAAGAGCTTGAAGGTATGAAAGGAAATTGGGACAGTGACATTGAAGAAGAATACTGTGAGATAGCTCCTGCCTAGACAATACATGTAGATTTACTGCAGGTTTGCCAAGCTGCAAGCCACAACGCTCCATCAGTATTTAGCAAAGTATGTCAATAGTGGTCATAAAAGTACCAAGGAATCCCATAAAGAGATCTATTAAATTTAATTGTTTGATGGATACATGGCTATGCTTCTGGAATCTCTTTTCAGGCAAAGAAATGTTAGTTTTCTCTACAGCAATAATTACTCAACTAGAGTCATGATTCTAAATGGGTTGTGGTAGTTACAAGTGGGGTTTGATTCCCATGAAGGCCATAATTCCCCTGAGCCTTATATTACTCCATATGCCTGAAATTAAGAAGGCATAGTCCCTACTGTACCTCAACTGCTCCATAGTAACTATTCTTATACTTGCAGTTGCCTGGTAGTAAATGAATAATAAATCAGGGAAACATTATTGTTTCATTCAGGTGAACTGCCATTGTTTAGCTTTCACAGCAGGATAAGAATGGGTTTAGGGAAAGTTACCATAGGGCACATCTACACATGCATTAATTCCTCATTGCTACTGTGCATTAAGTTTAGTACCTCTAACATGACGTGCTACATAAATGCGCAGTAGCCAGTGCTAATACACAGTAGCAATAGTACACAGTCTTTTTGTGACAATGTACAGTAGACTGTTTCTACTGCACATTAGTGCTTTAGAATGGCTTTTGCTGTGATGCTCTAATGTGCAGTAGAATTAGTTTACTGCACAGTAAGGGTCTCATGTAGCTGAGTAGATAAGACAGTTATGTCCCTGTTTCCTGTTAATTGCAGGCACATGAACAGTTGTTGCTGAATAGGGCCACACCAAATTACTGGTCAGGACCAGAAAAGGTCTGGGGACTGCTGATTTGTAGGTTATAGGTTATTTAATTGATTCTGAAATGACAGGACCAGATCCTTGGCTGATTTAAATCTAGATGTCTCTACATTTGTGTGGACATATTCCCATTCATATCAGTGAGATTTAGTCTGTTTCCTATAAATCCCTTCTTGGAAGGCAAGGAAGGAATCTCTTTTCAGGTAAAGAATTTTTAGTTTCCTTTACAGCAATAATTCCCAAACTAGAGTCCCCAGCCCAGCCCCTGGCTTGTTTACTTTTCATTCCTTCCAGGAAGAGCACACACCGACTGCTGAAACTTCCTTAGCCTGACGAAGGGTTTTTGAACCCGAAAGCTTGCTTAATAACTATTCTCCAACTATTTGGGTTGGTCTAATAAAAGATATCAAATTCACACAAGGACCCTTGATAGCCAAACTAGACTCATGATTCTAAATGAGGATATGGCAGTTATAAATAGGGTTTTGAGTCCCTCGAAGTCCGTAATTTCTGATCCTGTTATTACTCCATATGCCTGACATTAAGAAGGTGTAAGGATATGCCTCAACTGCTCTATGGTATCTAGTTCTATACCTGTAGTTCCTAAAATAAAATGAAGGTTTAGTAGATGCTTTCTTAAATTTGAATAATACAAACTTTACAACATTGACCTACTGGTTTGTTTCTGCTTCTGTAGTTAAAGACCCCCTTCTCCCCCCCAACAATGTTATTTGTCAGTAAAAATGCAATATGAGCTATGGGAAACACTCCAAATAACTCTCACTATTAATTGGAGCCACAGATTTAAAAATTGCATGAGCATAAGGGATCATCAGTTTGCAACTAAAATGTCTCTCTAATAAGTAAAATTTCTCATGTTAATATTCATGCGGTTATTCCAAGAAGTGCTTTTTCCTTCCATAAGTCTGGGATTTAAAGTCTGTTTTAGTAACATAAAAACAGCCAGACAAATTTCAATTATAACCATGTGAATAAAATAATTACTGTTATAACATTATTTTCACTAAGGAAAAGAAAAAAAATCTTTGAAGAAAAAATGCCTTGATTGCACATTGAAGACAGTCCTACTAATAAGTTGAGATGAAGCTGAGACAATAAAAACCATAATTACTTGTTTTATGATTCAAGCATTTCCTTTCTTTGATCACTGGAGAGCACTGTTCTCCTACAAAACAATTTGTTTGAAGACAACAGCTAATCTTTCTGATGCAGGAATGGTTTGATGTAACAAATTACCTAACATACATTATTGAATCATAGTTCTGGGGGGTGGGGAAGGGGAATCTTAACATTATAGAAAAAAACATATACTATTTTTAAGACTGTGTACCTTTCTAAGAGTTTTTACTGCTAATTTAGTATTATTCAACTTGTCTTGCAGTAGTTTTTCAAGGCTCCATCGGGATCATGGGTGCATGTGCTAGGCACTGTACACATGTATGTAAAAAAGACCCTGTCTTTTACCTTATTGATATCTAGTGTAAAACTATATAAAGTTTACCAAGTTTTGAGTTAGTATATGTTCATAGATAGTCATCCCCGTGGAACATGGAAATATAACAATAATTTATATCCATTATCTGAACTGTCAGGTTGTGTCATCAAGACTTAATACACCTGAAAGCTGTTCAATAACTAGAACATTATACACGTCTGACGAGAAACAAAATAGGTGAGAGCTTTTAATAGTGACATGGGTTTTCTGATAAAGACATCTTGCTGGGATTCAGGATGTCTCATTTCAGCATCTGCTTCTTCAGAACCTTTTGCGGGACCTCGGCAAGTAGTTGAAGGCAATGAAGACATTCCTAATTTCCCGTCTGTAAATTGAGGATGATGATACTCCCTCTTAGCTCGCATTGGCTTGCCTTACTTTTTCAGATGGTAAGCATTTTAAGTGCTGGGGCCATGTCTTATATATGATTGTTTTCTGCATAGCAGAATGAGGCTTAGGGTTCTGATCCAGACTACTATGCACTGTTTGTATAACAATAAAGACAGTGGTACACATTTGTATTTTGAACTGTGGAAGACTGAGTTTGAATATAAAACAGCAAATTGCCTTGTCTCATCAAACCACAGACAATGGGGGGAAAATAACACTTTGTTGTCAACATTACCCTATCATCGGTATAAGCAGTGATTCCTTACTTAGTTGTTAAGGATTATTCAGAGACAACTGTAGACTCCAAAGGGTGAAGTTAATTCTTAGGGACCAGATCCCAGAAGATAATTAGTGACTCTTGCAACATGCTCAGCACTGATGGATGTAATTATAGGCAGTGGGAGCTGAGGCACCCTGTACCATTCAAGATTAAAACAACTAAGCCACTTACAATTCATCTGCATCTCAGTGACTAAATCAAATAACATGTTTACCAGTTATGGAGATTTTCTCATTATTTGTTGATTTAATTTCATGTGTAAAAGGCCTGTTCAATACTACGTTTAGATGGAAAAGTGTTGTTATATCAGGACAAAGCATTTGATATTAGCATGAACTGAGCATCACAAATAACCTCCCTTCATTTCCTCTTCCACCAAAGGACTTTTGCCAACAAACAGTATTTGCAGAACTGACCGGAGGTGCATGAGCAGAACTGACTGGAGGTGCAGTTAATCAAAGACTCCAGTTAATCAGGTAATGAAAGAATGCTAGAACTTATGAACTCAGAATTGATTACAGCAAGCAAAAGGAAATGATGAATGGCAATGGGCAGTGGATGGAGATGAGTGGAAGTGCCCATCAAAGAGCAAGACTTAAAACCATACTTTACTTCCTTGGGGCTGCCATCATGAACCGGCACCATCAGTTTGACAGGTCTTCTGTTCTTGACTTTGTATCCCTAAATTAAGGGTGGCTAAACAGAACAGAGAAGAAAAGTTGTGGTCAATGTCTGTCCTACTTTATTTCAGATCAGAATCTGTCCCTGCATTTTATTGAATGATTTAATCCTAACTTGACTGTTCAGTGAGATTTTGAGTTAGGTGTTGCAGATGTGTAATGAGCATGAAAGAGTGTCTGGGTTGAGACGATGAGGCAGAGAATTTTTAATATTAGTTTCCACATGTTTAAGATTGTAAGATGCAGGCTGATTGATGCAACCCTCTTCTTTCCATGCACTGTCTCACATGGTGATTCTGTCTGTTCCTTTATGGTGATGGATATGCTTTCTAATAAGCAACCAGAACTCTAGGTTATAAAATTACAGTTTCTCATCAGATACAAGATAGAGTCTCATCTAATTCTTTTCTTATCCAAATTGTGTGAAGCTGGATTGAATTAGAGGAGCAGTGTAATCAGAATAAAGCAGCTCTTTATGTATCATCTTATAATGAAAAGGCAAAATTAAATTTAACTTCTATATTTAAAAGATGGATGAGATCTTTATCAGTTGGTCTTTGAATATGTTAGATTGTTGATGTGTGGATGGCACATTTTTAAATTCCTAGGAACAAGAAGCAACTGTAGAAATAAGAAGATTAAGTGTTTGATAAATGTTGATAAAACTTTCATTTAAGATGAAAAGGCCATTTAAATGTGACCCACAAAGGGAAAAAAAGATTTGGGACCTTTCTTGTTCTATTATGATTTACCAAAAAGATGTAAAAGATTTTCCCTTTTCCCTTAAAATATTAGGACATCCAGACTTCTCTTTTTAGAGTTTTCTTTGGAAGTCTAAAGAAATAGAGTGGAAAGCAGGGGTGGATCCAGAGAGGTGCACTAGTGCAGTTGCACCTCACTTTGAGTCCTGTTTTACCCAAACTTTAAAACCAAGTTATGGGGGAGTGTGGTCATGCTTGAAGATAGGCTACAGATACGGATGGACCTAGACAGACTAGTAAGTTGGGTGGATCAGAACCAGATGAAGTTCAACATCAAGAAATGTAAAGTGCTCCACCTGGGGATGGACAATCCTCCACATACCTATAGGCTTGGCAGTGCTAAACTGACCAGCACCATGACTGAATGGGACCTAGGAGTAATAATAGGCTAAAGTATGATTATGAGCTGTCAGTGCTACACTGTAGCCAGCAGGGCAAATTATTACTCTGGCATGCATCAATCAATGCATCTCAAGCAAAACCAAGGAAGTGATTCTTTTACTTTACTCAGCATTGGTGAGACCACAGCTGAAGTACTGTGTCCAGTTTTGGGCACCTCAGTTCAACAAGGATGTGGTAAAGCTTGAGAGAGTCCATAGAAGAGCCGCCTGTATGATCAGAGACTTGCATGCTGTTAGACCCCAACTCCATGTGGCACCCAATGACTAGGGAGACGACGATCCAATGGCTTATGGATCCTGTTACTCATTAGCCAGAGCAAGCAGGGAGGAAACACTAGCACACATTTCTCACAACAGCTTTATTCAAAATGGAGACAGCTTCGGGCGAGCTCCCTCACAGACACCCAGTCTATGAACACGGGGAGCAGCACTGAACAATAGTTCTTTTCACATTTTATACACCTTGGTTCATGCTCATTAACATTCACTCCACCTACATCCCTCCTCGGGTTCCACCCATACCTCATCCTATGTTAAACTCCACCTCAGTTTATTGTTTGCTTCATTAGCATGGTCTTGCCTATGCATTTCATTCATTTACATGCCTCTCTGCTAAGATTGCATACGTAAGACTTTGACTTCCGCTTCCTTCAGTCACTTGCTCATTCTTTCTGGCTTTTTGCTGACTCCTTCTTCATCCCCAAGGTTTTGCTTCTACTTTATCTCCTGACAAAAGCTGACGGGCTGCATCTTGTTCTTACACTATATATCCTTCTTACACTATACTACCCCTTTGTTAGGAAACTACTTGCCTAAGCATTTGCAAGGTTATTTTTAATATATAATTCTGCCTTGTGACCAGCAGCTTTTGCTGAGACACAGATTAAAGCCTTTGTATTCAGCTGCAAATCCAGTGCTCCACAAGATTTAAATCCTGTCACCCTAGCACACAGTATACGAGGAAAGGCTGAAGGACCTGGGACTTTTCAGCCTAAAATAGAGAAGGCTGAGAAGGGACTTGGTCACAGCTTACTGCTATTATCAGGGGAATACATCAGGGGCTCAGCAAACAACTGTTCACCAGGTCACCCTTGGGGAAAACCAGGAGTAATGGCCACAAAGTCCTGGAAGACCATTTCAGGCTTAACACTAGGAAAAACTTCACAGTTAAGGTGTCCAGACTGCAGAATAGGCTCCCTCCAGAAGTGGTGCAACCACCTACCCTATAAATCTTCAAGATGAGACTGGACAGTCACCTTGCTGGGGTCACCTGCCTAGTGCAGGGGGGCTGGACCCAATGCTTTTACAAGGTCCCTTCCAGCCCCTAACAATCTATGACTCTATTAATTTTAATCAAGCTCCAAGTTTTTGTCACCTATAATACCATTGTTTGACCAATTTCCTATTTGCCCATGCTTTCAAGGAAACTAAAGAGTGGAGACAGGAATGGACTGTCTAATGAGTTAATATTTTGCTCAGACATGCCTGGAATGAATGAAAAATGAAAAGGGCACATCAGGTTTTATTCTTAACTTTCTAGTGTAGCTTTAAGAAACAAATTTATGTTTTCTTAGAAATGTCACTCTGTTTAATCAAAATGATGCAATCTCTGCTTTCCTGTGATCACACAAATATCATTTAATTTTTTAGCCACAGATTTTGTCGATCACCTTTTAAAGTGATTATTTTTGGACTGCAGCTTCTTGACAAAGATCAAATTAGTGGCAGCTTAATGCAGATGCTTAATAGATTTATCATCTGATGTGTACTCTACGGCTAAGTACAGACAGTCAAAAAGCCTGAGGCTGAATCAATTCAATATTCACAGGTTTCTGATTGGTTGCCCAATACATGTCCCCCAACTCCCTTCTGTCCTCTTACAGCTGAGGAACAGCTGGCTCTGGACATTAGCTAACATGGAGAGATCCCTGCACCTCCGTGGGGGGTTCATTTACCTGGGTAGGGTCCCCTGAGCCCTGTCAGAGTGGTAATTCCCCCCTCCAACCTCTCAGCATGGTTTGGTGTTGGCTTAGCTCCCTCCCACAGGTGCAGAGGGGAACAGTCCCTCCAGCCTGGTCCTCAGTCAGCTCTGGGCACCAGCCCATGTGGGGGGGATCCCTATGCCTCAGTGGAAAGTTCCCCTGCTCCAGGCAGAGTCCCTCAAGCCCTGCCACTGGTGCAGAGTGGGAGTCCCCCCTTCTCACCCCTCTGTGAAAACTAGTGATGACTCAGCCCTGGGCTGGAGGGACTGTTCCCACCCTACATCTGTGGGGGCAAGGTTAAGCCATTGCTGGATCATGTGGAAGAGTTCAAGGGGGGGGGGGATTCCCCCTCTGTACCAGTGGCAGGGCTCAGGGAACCTTGCCCAGGGTGGAGAAACCCCCACCAAGTCATGGGGATTGGGGCTGGCCCTGGGCTGGAGGGACTGCTTCCCCCCTCCTGCCTGCATGTCAGTGATTTGCATGGGCTGGGGAGGAAACACTCATACACCAGGGATTGGGACCAGGGTGGGAGTGGGTGGCGGGGGTGGGGGATTCTGTTTCCTGCTTTCCCCTTGCACCTTGCTGGGCTGATAGGTTCAGACAGGAACAGGGCTGCAGAACAGGCTTTGTTGCCTTAGGTCTTCGAAAGCCTGAGAGTGGGGCTGGCCTTGTTCAGCTGCAGCAGGCAGTGCCAAGTATAGCCTGCCCACCCTGTGAGACGGGGACTTGTGGGGGACATGCAAAGTATCTTGGGGGCTGGAAGGTAACCTGAGTTGGAAGGGGATCTGGGAGAGAAGTTCAAGAGACTGGTTTAATCTGAATCAGTTAAATTTGATACTACATCCATCCAGGTCTATGTTAAACCGGTTTTAGCCTTTTTGGGCTCTTATACGTGTGACGGAGCTCTGCTCCAATGTGTGCTAATTAGCACACATCAGAGTAGACTCAATCAAGCCTGCTGCAAGTCTGCTCCACAACATGTGTATCAGCATCCCCATGTTTCAAAATGGTGGTGGGGTGCTTTAACTAAAACTCGTTCTATGAGATTTAGTTAAGTGCCTCCACCACCATTTTGAAATAAGGGATGCTGAATACACATGATGTTGCAGGTGCTCTGGCCACCCCAAGCACATGTATAGATGCCCTTTGAAACCAGTTGATGTGCACTGAACTTCTGTTCTGTTACAGGTTTAAACTGGTTTCTGATCACTTCAACATGTTTGTGTGTAATGTCTGTCCCTAGCCTATATGTAGTATAAAGATAAACTTAATGATCTAATAAATCTGTTCTCAAACTTGTACATAACATGGACCACATTTTATTAGTGAGATTATTTCTAGGTCTGTCTTCTGTTCATGGTCACACAGACCACCTCCTGATGTATGCAAAATGATGAAAACAACCATTCACAATGGTATAATATTCTGAAGAAAACCACAACAAATGCCAACATGAAAACTTCATATTAGAGGAATAGTTAGTTATTGCTGCTCCTACTGTAGAAGAAGAAATTGCTACTTCTATATTTCATCTTTTCTTCCAGATGTGAGCTTCTCTCCAGGAAGCAAGGAGCCAGAATCCTTCACTAAATTACCTATTCACATTGCATTATAGAAAACTCATGGTCCTGGTAATCTCTGTCCCAATAGTTCTTTCCCATCTTAACTTCTAGGATGTTTTCTAAGGTCTGATCCAAAGCCCATTAAATCTTACAGGTGCCTTTCCACTGATTTCAATAAATTTTGGAATTAGGTCACTAGACATTTAAAATGCAACAATTAATTTTCCACTTCAAACATGGAAGACTGTTTTGAAACTGGGTCCCCCATTTAATGATGCTGAAAATGAACTTCCAGTGGTTTTCACATATTCTGATAATTTGCCATCTTTTTGGGGAATATTAAAATAAATTATTTTATTTGTGAGATTCCTCACTTAGTTCTTCCTGGCCACATCTACATGAGACGCTTACTGCACAGTAGCTTGTTACTACTGCACAGTAGCATCATGGGGCACAAACCATGATGCAATACTGCTGTGCAGTAGTATCAAGCTACTGCACAGTACTAATAAGCTACAGTGCAGTCAGAGTCACCACAAAGCCATGCGGCAGTAACGCCAGTTACTGTGTAATCATTTAATACTTGTGTATGTAAGTATTAAATGACTGCACAGTAACAACTGAGCAGTCAGCATCTCATGTAGATGTGGCCTTTGTTTCTTAAGTGTCTTCAGGTTGTTTGGATATATTGTACTTTACTCCTTAGCACTTCTTTAAAATGGCTTTAATCCTTACAGCTGTTTCCTTATCCAGAATGCCCTTACTTTTGCTAGTATAGATAGTGTAAAAGGAAAATAAAATCATGCAAACATCCATAGTATTTTGTGGATGATGGACATATCAGGGCAGTAGTTTAAAAAAAAAAATCATTTAGTGTCTAGTTGCCAATGGACCACAGCTGACTACTAATTGGTCCCTTTAGATCCTCCTGAAGCTTATTTTTCACTTCTGTTGCTGTTCCCATTTTTCCCTAAATCCAACAATCTAAAAATCTTGTGATAAGGCTTATGCTAATTTACATAGCAGAGGTTGCTATAGCAACCTTTCAGAATGTTACCAGAGGCAGCGTACTAGAGGTTACCTTTATCTTTATGAAAGAAACATACTTTAAAGGTTTGCGATAGTTATGTATAACTCATTTTTTTTCTCTCAAGTTGTTTAATCATGCAATGAACTCAAAATATTTTAACTTTGATATCACAGTCTGTAGCCAGGGGAATGCTGTTGTCGTAAACAGAACACTGTGACCTCATTGCATATCAAAGCATGTAGAATGGGTAAGCATTCAGCACAAACAGCTCTAAGATATGCGACTATGTTGTACATGTGCAGCTAAGGCTTCTGAATATTGTCAGATCAATCTCCCAAGCAACCTTTCCTATACCAAGAATCACCAGACTATTAATTCACTGGTGCCACTTGCAATGGTATCACAACTTGCTCCTGAATGTTTTTTGTTCTCAGATTTCAAAAGAAAAAATGTAAGAGCCAGATAGGCAGCTCATTCTAGTGGTCTTTGAATGAAATTTTGGTCTACAACATGAAGTTCTCTTAGGCTTTTCCAAAAGTTACATGGTTAAGTTCAGAGTTTGGCCAAAAGAGAGCTGGTAGCTTGTTAGCAACATGGAACTATGGGATTTACATCTCATGACAGAATATACGCCTTTTGTAGGGTGAGCAGTCTTGGAAAATGTTATTTAAAATGTGCTTTAATATCACAATTTTTAAAGCAATAGTTACCAGTCAGAAATTGTAAATTCATAACTTTCATTCATGAGGCCCATCATTTTACTATTTTATTATTATTCCCATTCAGACTGAGATGTGGGTGTGAACAACATATGTACATAAACACATACCGCAGTGTATATGTAGCTTAAGGAAATGTCAAGTGCTGCATTAGAGGATACAATTGGTCACTTTTCTATAACATGTTTTTACAAATTTATGTCTGTAGGATAATAATTCACCAAGGAAAAATTACAGAACTTGGCCTCAAGCCCATCTACTATTATATAGCCACTTCACACCAAACAGGATACATTTCAGAGGTGGCCAGAACTCGTACTACTAAAGCAGCATGGCAGCGACTGCTTTAGTAAAGCTGGCAGGAGATTTGTTGTTCTAGTTTCATATTTTCAATCAATCATAAATTTGCAAAACTTTCCCCTTTTCTCCTTCCTGACATTTTCCAGATTTGGTCACTGCTTAACATTAACTCAGTTTTTATTTGTCTTTTACTGGAAAGTTTGAGAACAATCATAATTCTAAAGTATGTGGGAATACTTATGCTTTCTTTTTCTATAAAACATCTTCTAAAATTCTGTAAACTAAAGTATCGATGAGAACAAAGGAAAAAAAAGACACTTCAGTGAAAAAAGATGATGGAGGGTGCTGACTGAATTTAGTTCAAAGTAGTTTGCCCTTACTCCTGGGCAAAAGTAGAGTGGACACAGAAAATACAGCTTTATACTGGTGTAAGTCACTTGAGTGTGGAATCAAGTTACACTGGTTTAGCAGTTCTGTGTCCATAGCTCATGTCAGCTTCATTCTGGGGTTGATGTTTGCTCAACAACTCAACTGTCTTAGATGCAACTCAATTGTGAGGAACTCTAATATTACTTACTGTGGACAGCTACCTCTGGAGAGCTGGCTGTGTGTATCTCCAGTTCATTCCAAGAGTAACATCTGAGGTAACTAATTCCAGGCAAACATACTGTGGGTCCATAACTGGAATGCTATAATGAAGTAACTGAGAATATTTGTTTCCTCCAAAAATTAAGCATTTTTAAAGTTCCCTGCTGAGATCTCTGATTCTAAGCTCCTATTTTCATTGGGTGCCATTCACAGGGGCCTGGTCCAAAACCTATTAATAGTAAGATTTTGATTACTTGTAATGGACTTTGGACCAGAGCCAAGAAGAAGCAGTTACTTAGCTGAAAATACAGCAGGACATTTTCATTGTTATATGTAACATGCAATATGCCACATTTACCCTTTACATTTCGGGAAAACGACTTTCATGGTTGCCTTTTTGGCATTCATAGATAGCACTGAGAGATGCAGCATAGGTTGTAGAAAAATTGACATCAGTAGCAGAGAATCTGCCACTTCCCTTGTAGTCTACTTCAATAGTTAATCACTCTCACTATTAAAAAAATCATTTCTTGTTATCAATTTCAGTTTGCCTGGCTTTGGCTTTTGGACATGCTTATTCTTGTTATGTCTTTTTCAGAGAGATTAAAGAATAATTTTGTGTCTTTATTTTTCCCCATTAGGGTACTTAAACAGTACAAACAATTCACCTCTCAATCTTCTTTCTAAGAAAGATATGGCTCCCTCCTCGTAAAGCATATATCTGTCCTTTGAAAAAAATCTGTAGCTCTTCTTTGTACTCCAATATTCAACCTCCTTTTGAAAATGTGGACACTACAAGGGTCTGAACTAATTTAGTAGCAGTGTCACAACTGGCATGTCTCTTTAGAAGTCCTAATCACGACTTTCCTGTTTATACAGCCAAGAATCATATTAGTCATTTTGCCACAGCAACAGTTTGGGTACTCATGCTGGGTTGCTTGTATATCATAACCTTAATGATTTTTTTAGAGTTACCAAAGGCTGCGATCCTCCATTTTGTTGTTTTGAAGTATATTCCTTATTCCTAACTATAAAACTTTGCATGTAGTTTAAATAGTCCCTGCTTATCAAGGGATCCAAATCTTTGAACTAACTAGGAAACAGGCTTTCTTTGAATGATGTAGTCCTGATCTTTGATTTTAATTACCTTTTCTTTGTATAGTATTTCAACTGTTTCTTGAATTCAACAGAAAGGTATTGCGAATTATGGCACAAGTAAAAACTTAATTAGAAAAAACCCGAAGATCAGGGCTGCATAATTCAAACAAAGGTTGTGGGTAATTTAAAAGCTGTAAATTCCTATGGGTGGTTATTTATATAAAGTGCTTACAATTTTATTGCACCTTTCATGTGGCATTTAATTAATTAATTTGGCATTTCTATAGCACTTGTTCCCATAGTATCTAAATGGTAGGTGTCTTGTACTTTATTTGAAACATACAGAAGATTTGCAATTAACTAAATAGATTCTAGTCTTAAGTGTGCAAAAAGACCCTCTTGTTATGATCAGAGATTAAAGAGAAATTTTCTGAGGGGCAAGGAGCCCTACACCCTAAGAAGGGCTAAGTGATTTCAAATGTCATTACATTCACAAACTTTTGGTGTAAATCATTGGTTAATGTATTTTGCATATTTCCATCTGTGTGCAATACAGATGATGTGGGTCTGTTGGAACTGCCAGATTAAGAGATCTTGGCTTTTTAGCTGCAGTTGTAAAGATTCACAGGATATGTCTATATATATCTGTTGGATAAAGATATGAAGTCATGGCCTTAACTACCCTAGAACACATGAGCTACAGAATTCTAGCATATGGAAAGCCCAGAAAAAAGAGGCTAACTGTTTCTTTAAAGAATAGGAACAGGAAACTCAGATGGAATCCTTTTGGGAATCTGTGACAGGGCAGTGAGTATGCCTTGTCACATGAAACCCAAAGAGCAATGAATGCAGTGGAATTTACCTGTTTGGCAGGACTGAGCAATCAGAGTGTGTGGGAGGTACTGGGTACTAATTAGGAGGACCACCTGGACATGCTGGCAGGGCAGCAAACAGAAAGGAACATTAGGCAGCACAGCTGATGGCCCAGGAAGTTAAAACAGGAACAGGCAAGCAATTGGTTCCCCGGAGAGGGGAGCAACACGAGCAGAAGCTCTTGTGACCACATGGAGGCGTGGTAATTGTTCGAGACTGCCAAAGACAGTGGGAAGCCGTGGAATCGAGACTGACTTACCTGAGCAACGTACATGATGGGAGTGCCTCATGGAGTCTTGCAGAGATTGGGAGCAGTTAGTGTGGCCGTTCTGTACCACATGCCTAAAGGAGGAGGAGTAAGATAAAATCAAGTGAGAATTACCTGGGGGGAAGGAATTTCTCCCTGAAGAAAGACTTAACTGTGTGAAAAGGGGTCCCTGGATATGCTAATATGGAGTTCAGTGCTACTTGTTCCCCAGGGTGCCTGGTAGGCTCTGGACTTATTGCTTATTGACTATTTGCTCCACAGAAGGATAGCCCACCACAGGGGAGAACTGACACAGTGGAGAAGCATGAAGGTGGAAGCTACACCAAAACATTTGGAGTGGTTAGGGTAGTGTATGGGGATGGAGGAGCCCTGCAAAGAGGCTAGAAGGCCAATTAAGTTGATGACCAACTGAACTTCCTCCCAAGGTTACATCTTTCTTTGGTTTTCTGTGTCAGTAGACACAGTAAGGGTAATACAGAAAGACCAATGCCAGACTTAGGCCACATACAGATGTTCAGAAAACTAGGGAGGGGGGAAGGGAACTTGATCTAAGTTATGCGTTTTTCTCTAAGTGACTGTAGCAGGGCACTAAGATGTGCCTACTCCTTAAAGCTGAAGAAGGCTGGCTGGGGAGCTCTGGAGGCCAAACAGAACTCCCCAGCTGCAGGTTTCCAGGATAACAGCCTAAGGGAGTAATTGGCCACACTTGCTGACATCACCTGCCTGGCAGGAGGCAGGGTTTTGGGATATATAATCCCAGGCTGTAGCTAGCAGACACACTCTCTGGCAACTGACAGGGAAGGAGTTCCTGCCTGCTGAAGCTACTCGAGACCTGGTGCTGCCTGCCTAGCTCTCCCAGTATTGCCTGCATTGCTATCTAGGTGCTACATGACTGCAATGAGTCTAACAGGGACCTAGAATAGGGGCATGTTACACTGAATGGAAGTTTGTCCCCTTAAAGAGGCATAGCTTTGCTGTTATTGCTAGTATTTAAGTTATAGCCTAGGGGCTTGTGTTTGTGTTCATGTTTACCTCGGAGGATCGGGATGAGGCTGGAAGGGGAGGTTTGGAGGCCTCATTAGTGCATGGAGAGAGAGGGCATATGATTTGGTAGAAACCAGTGTCAGGCACAGTGAGCAGAGCACCACAGGGGTGCAGCCGGAAGGGCTTAGTGAGCCCAGAGCACCAGAGGGGTGCAGTTATAGGGGTGCAGTGAGCCCAGAGAACCAGAAGGGAGCAGTTACAAGGGTGCAGTGAGTCTAGAGCACCAGAAGGGTGCAGTTACAGGATTGGACGAACTCATAGCACCGGAAGGGTGCAGCCAGAGGGGCACAGCACCAATAGTGCAAGAGGGATGCAGATAAGGGAGCGCAGAACCAGATGCCCGGGATAGAGGCACAGAGTCAGACATTTAAGAGAAAGGCAGAGAAAGCCAATCACCAGAGAACTCAGTGCCTGCCTGTTGCAGAGAGACAGGAGCCAGAGGGCTCAACATCAGGAGTGTATAGAGTTGATGATAGTAGTAACACCTGCAAGGTGACACCTGTAGGGGAGGTTGGAATGTGTATACACCACCTGGTATAGTTGGGCGAATGAAGGGCAGCCTCCTGCCTAATGAACAACTTAATTATGTACTAACAACGCATGGCAGGTAAGATAGGTGAGTGGACTGCCTAAGACAGGTGGGTAGGCTGATGCAGAGGTCAGCTTCAGGAAGGCCCCATTCCACAGTGACCTAGTTTAGATCAGTAGTTTCATAGTTTCATAGTTGGTAGGGTCAGAAGGGACCTTGACAGATCATCAAGTCCAACCCCCTGCCATGGCAGGAAAGACTACTGGGGTCAAACGACTCCAGCAAGGTGTTCATCTAGCCTCCTCTTAAAGACCCCCAGGGTAGGAGCCAGCACCACTTCTCTTGGAACTTGGTTCCAGATCCTAGTAGCAGACAGAATATATGTTTGCCCTTGTGGGTGGGGAGTCAGGCAGCCAGTGTTGGCAGAGGCTTGCAGGCAAGGGGCGCTTGCACACCTCCCAGCATGCTCTGTGGGCTCCCTGGGCTGCCAGAGACTACTGAGAGCAGCTGAGCACCTGGGCCATCTCTGATTGGCTTTTGGGTGCATGCAACCACATCTCCAACCCTTGGCTGCCTCACCATGAACCCTCCCCCAGGCTCTTCACAGAGGTTTCCAGAAGAGCCCCAGAGTGAATGCCCTCCACTGTTAATTTCATATGCCTCCATTGCACATCCCCCAACCCCAACTCCCCTGAGGGGCACACACTGGGATGGGGGAGAATGTAACATGAGGAAGTGAAGTGCCTCAGTTTACAATGTTTCAGTTGCCAAACTTTTTCTGATTTTTAATAAAGAAAACCTGTTGAATATTGTCCATGTCACAACTTGGTTCCTCTTCCTATTGAGAGAAACCAGGAAACCTTTGGAGAGAGACATGGGCAGGGAAGATTTGTGAAAGGGGCAAAATAATCTGGAGGGGTGTTTAGGATAGGGACTGAGAAAGGGCTGGGGTCAGGGGGAATGCCACAGGGGCAGAACTCAACACAGAAACTTGTGGGGGAGGCACAGAGAAGGGGGCTTTAGATATAGCACACTAATTCCCTGACCCATGAGTGAAGACCAGGGACTTCTCCATTGAGGAGGTAGACAGGTGGGTGATCCCAGACCCACTCTCTACCTGTGAGGGCTGCAGAACTGCAAGGAGGTGGCTGCAGGGTGGAAGACATTGTCACAGCAGGGGCTTTGAAATCATGGTGGTCCCTCATGGAACCCTCACCTCCTTGCCCCCGGTCCCTGGGTCATAGTCTCCTTCTGTAGAGACCCTGACCTTGTCCCAGATGTGCTGCAGGTGGGCAGCAGGCCCTGTAGTAACACTGGGATGGGTTGTTGGGGAGGGAGGGCCACTCCCTCTCCAGGAACTGCAATGGACATTTGTTCTGCTCCTGCAGAGGGTCCAGGGACCCAGAGTCTCACTGGGACTCAGATTATCCCCAGAGCAAGCAGGGAATGACCACTTGGGAGAATGTTGAATGACCTCTTACTCCACTGCCTGCCCCCCATCCTTCCTTTACAGGAGCGGCATTTCAGTGCTGTCCCTGCAGAAGCAGTACTTTGCTCCCAAGATTTCCTTGGTGAAAGTTTTCCAAGCCCAGAGGGATGAGCTTTACCAGTATTCCTGAGGAAATGCCAGGCAATATGCCCTGCTGCTGCAGGTCACCGTCCCCTGGGAGATATTCAACAGCTGGAGGGGGGTACCTACTTTGAAGGCACTCAGGGGAAGCCTGGGTTGCTATTCAATGTGAAAGTCTGGCTCACGTGCTACCTGTGGCTCCACTATGATGAGCTGACAACTGTGGATGAGTTTGTAATTGCCACAACTATTGACATGATCCTGAATCCATGACCTGACTGAGAGAGGTTTTTCATGCCCTGGCTGCTTACGAAGAGTTCTGCCATGTGCTTCCCTTGGGTTTCCAGCTCTGTTCTTTTCCTTTGAATATACCAGGAGGGGGGTAGAGGTAGGGGGCAGGGGGTGCTTTGCTTTCGGGGGTTGTGGTGGTGGTGGTGGGGTGCTGTCCAGGACTGGGATGGAGCTGCAACTGTGTGTGTGTGTGTGGGGAAGGGGGGCAGGGGAGTCAGGGGGATGTTGCTTGAGGGGTTGGTACAGTGACTGCCTGTGCTGTGAAACTCAAAGTTGCCTGACATCCACAGGAAAAGAGTGCTAGAGTGCCACTTGCAAGCCTCTCCAGATGTGTGACCATCCTGGTAGCAGGACTGGATTGACTGGAATAACAGTTCCCACACAGGACTCCTGCCATTACATCTGTGCCTTTCTTGGACTGGGAGGGAAAGGGGATGTTTGGCAAGGGGGAATAGTTCTCATTTCTGCTGTACTGTAACTCCCATGGTTCTCATAGTGTGTTATCTCCTGTCCTTGACCAAAGTGTCCTCTCTTCTGCCCAGCCCCATGGTGCTGCTAACTGGGGTGGGGCACAGAGTGCTGGCATTTGTATTTGTGTTTTACATTTTGTCTGCAGAACTCAATAAAACTTTTAGTACCTTTACCTGAATGCAAAGGAGGGAAGGGGGCTGTTTAGTGCCAATAGTTCATAGTCTTCCGGTAACTGAACATGGCCCTGAGAGATAGGACAGGGAGTTGTGAATGAGGCAGATTTATGTTCCAAAATAATAGGACATGACCTGCTAACTGCCCAAGGCTGGACAGGGCTTGGTGCCTTGGATGCAATCTATGAAAGGAAGAAGGGGAGGGGAAGGGACGGAGTGACTGTTTTTTCCAGTGCTGAAAGACAGAAACCTCTCAAACAATTAGCAGCCTGCATTTTGAGTAGTCTGGGTGGGGCAATTCACTGGTCTTCCCACCCCTGCCATCTCTGCACTGGGCACCCCCTGCTTCTGGGCTTTTCAGCCATGACAGCCTGGGAGTGGGCTGTGACTGTGGATATGGCCTGTAGCATCCAATGGTCTCCCCAGGGGCTATGGAGAAGGGTTGGAAAAGGCCAGCCCTTTGGGTCTGGTGACTGCCCTCTGAAGACAGGCTTGCATAGAGGGCTTTGGGGTGGCAGGACTTCATCATGACACTACCTCCCTGCCCTGCTGGCTGTGGGCACTGCTCACCCACTCACCTTTCCCACTTTCTCCCGGGGGCTTTATATTTCCCCCAGTGCCTGCGTCCCAGTCACAGCTGTATGGAGTGGAGTAGAGCTGTACCATCCCAGGCAGAAGGGCATCCTTGATTGGTGTCAGAGTCTTCACCAGAATTGGGGGGAGGGCCGTCAATGGGTGTTGTTGATGGTGCTGCAGCAGTGGCCACTGTGCTAGTAGTGGGGGTACTGGGGGTCGTGCTGTATGTCTGGAAGGGGGGCAGCAAGAAGATGTCAGCAGAATAGGAGAGGAGCACTGGTGGCAGCAGTGTCAGAAAAAGTTTCCTGAAGTCTGCATGTTTGCCTGTGGTCTGTAGGGTCAAGAACTAGGGGGAAGTTCCCACAAGGTAAAGGGCATGGCCTCAGGGTCCAGATCCTAGGTCTCAAACACTGTGGTGTTGGAGCCTTCTCCTGGGTCTATGCACCATTGTCTGTATGGTTGACAATGTCTGAGATGTCAAGGAAGCTCAGGTCCAGCTTCAGGTGCACCTCTGCTCCCAGATCCTGTGATAATCTGGGGACTAGCAGCAATGGGCTGGAGTCCTCAGGAACCACCACCATCAGCAGATCTTGTGCCCCATGGCCCTCAGAGACCTGCTTCTGGGCACCCAGATGTCCTGTTACCTCCTGTGTCTCCTCCTCTGATGGGGTCTCTGTCGGTGAGTCCTCATGCCCCACAGTGGTGCAACATGTGTGCAGGATGCTGATGGCCCCATAAGGAAGTGGGACAGTTCTGCCTAGAAGGGCATGCTAGGACTTTTTATTGGCTTGGCCTAATTATACACCCAATCCCTGTTCTTTCCCCATGCTCACATATGTTGGACAATGCACTTGAACAGGTCCCTGTTGTGGTGTCCTCTGTGGAGCTAGTCCTGGGTTTCATACTCACCCCAGATGGTGATGAGATCCCTCATCTACTCATAACTACAGTTGTGTGAACAGAGTTGGGTACTGGAGGAGGATGGGATGGGTTCTTCCATGGTCTTCAGTGGTGTCTGTGGGGTCTCAGTATTCATAGGTGGGTAAGGGTCTGGCTGGAGCGGATGGATGGATGGATGGATTGAAGGAATGGTGGGCATGTGTAGGTGTGGGTCCTGAAGCCTGGCTCTCCCTCTCACTCCAAATGGGCGTGATCCCTGCTTCAGAGTGACCAGGGCACCACTGGTCAAGATGTCCCCATGACCTCAAACTTTCTAGTGGCTTCTAGCAGATGCCTCTGTGATGTTGGCAATGCGCCATGCTCTGGCCTGGAAATTTCCAGT
Organism: Alligator mississippiensis; assembly: GCF_030867095.1. Lineage (NCBI taxonomy): Eukaryota > Metazoa > Chordata > Crocodylia > Alligatoridae > Alligator > Alligator mississippiensis. Next base: position 30,878,916 of record NC_081826.1, on the reverse strand, counting down.
GTCCTCTACCTGGAACACTGAGGCAGTTGGCCATGCCCCACCTGCTTCTGATGTTTCCACCTGCTTGCCCTGGCTTGGATTCTCTGTGTCCGCTTCTGCCCTGGCCCTAGTACTCTGGGACCCAATATCTGTGGACCAAAAAACCTTTGCAGCACCCCAGATGAACATTGCCCAGGTACTTGCTGGCAGTGGCTAAGCTGCAGAGTTCATAAGGTTACCTCCATACAGGTCCAGTTCTGATGTTCTCCATACAGGCCCAGAGGTGAGCTGCCTGTACCGGTTCCTGCTCAGTAGTAGTGGGGATGTCTATGGTGGGGTCCAGGTCACAGATAGCCTGAGTCTGGCCTCTGAGGTATGGTGCATGGGTGCTAAGATCAGGGTTCGAGAGCCTGTGCCCAAGTGGCTGGGTGTGTGGGTGTCAGGGTCTTTGGGTCTGTGCCTGAGAGTGGGGGCTCTCCAAGGTTCTGTGTATACATTGTGGGGTGCTTTGTGTTGGGGAGTTGAGGGTCTGGGAGCATGGCCTGGAGACTCAGGTGCCTAGGTCCTGAGGCTTGTGTGGGGGACACAGACCTTCCCCCTGCTGCCTGTCTGTGGTTGACAGTTGGCTGGGGGCAGGTGGGGCTGTGGAGAGGGACTTTGCTTGCTCAGTGTTGGGACAGCATATGGGCAGGGTCTGCTGTGTGCCCTGCTAGAGCAGCCAAGCACAGGCTGAATGCTAGCATGCCCGCCTGTGAGGGCGGGGTAGGGAGGCTGCAAAGCAGGCTGGGATGCTGGATGACAGCAATCTAACTTGAATCAATACTACTTTGCTTATAAAGTAGCAGAGTGAGTAGTAACATGCTGTAGAGGAAGTAGACTACATGGAAGTTTGACATTGTGCTGATGCAAAGGCATGCTTTCAGATGTGGGCTGAACTGCTACTATGGCCTAAGCTAAAGGGTTGGTAATGGAGATCAGCTATGCAATTAGACAAACTTTAAATGAAAAACATTATTCATCAGGTCTCACTTTCTTTACAACACAAAGAAGGGAAACTTAGCTTTAACCATCCATCACCTATTATTATTTGAAAATTTCTCGCTCAATCAACACAAGATGAACTTCCGCTATTGTCAACATGCTCAATTTTTATGTATTTGCCCTAAGCTGAATTTTTTAATAATTATAATATACAACTTTTAATAATAAAATGCTTAAGGTATTAGCAATGTAAATTATTTTTGCCTTAGCAATTTGAATTTTATTTTGAATTGCATAAGGTTAATTCAGGAGCATTAAGCTGGTATAATACTTTGTCAATAAAGATTTAAATGCAACACTGTCTATACCTGTCTAGTCGAGGGGACATGCTGCATTTCATTACCAAACTATAATCCTCTGGGAGGCACTTATTTCTAGGGACTGAACATCACGTCACATGAAAATTTTCAAGCTTTTAGAATTCTTCATGTTCCCCATTGGAATGAAATAGTGTCTTCCAGAATTAAAGATATAAAAACAGAGAGACCACAGATTCAAGAATAGTCAAGAGCTTCATGTCCAGTGTATTTACTCAGAAAGCAGGACATCTAATTTCCAGTTCTGCACTGGCATCTCTTTTTGGTTTCTAGATGGCATATTGTATTTGATGAACTTTAAGTAAAAATGTGAGAAGTTTGCTTTTAATTAATTACCGTTTGTGGTTAATGTGAGAAGTTTGATTTTGATTAACTACCATTTTCTGACAAAAAATATTGTTGAAAAGTGTCTTACCAACTCAGTTCATTATGTCTTCTGCATTAATGTTATATTCTAAAGAATAATCCTTAGCTGCAGGAATGTTATGGATTACGATCTAAAAACACAAAGTAATACGGTATTTAATGCTTCCATTTTCTATTGCTCCTTTTGATGAGGGAGAAGGTTAGACAGACAAGTGACATTCTGGATGGAATCCATTGGGCACATCCAGACAAGTGCACATCTGCATTTTCTTGGGGACAAATGGCAACAGCACATAGTTATGCTGCTGCTACTTGTCCCTAGTGAATGCCTTCATAGGCACGCTCTGGTGCGTGGCAAGTTGCCCTGGATGGGATAGGAGAGGCTGGGGCCAGCACCTGGGCTGGCCCCAGCAGCTTTACCTGGGGTTCTGGAGTCCTCCCAGGGCTTCAGCAGTGGTGATCCAGGTACACGGAGCCTAGCCAGAAGCCAGAGCTTATGCTCTGGCTGGCCAGACTCTGGTTTTGGGCAGCACATGCTGCTGCCATGTTTGCTGCCCTGATTTTTTTGTTGGGTGCAGGATTTCCCAGTGTCAAAAAATCCTCTGTGCTGCAAATTAGCAGGAAGTCCTGCTTGCCTGCATGTGCAGTGTGTGTAGTTTGCGGTCACAGATGGGTCTGTGGTGCTGCAAACCACATCTGTGTGCTCATCTGGATGCACCCGTTGACCTATAGTTGGGTTTATTTCACAGTGTTAAAGCAACCAGCATGCTTAATGTCAGCAAATCTTTAGCACTTTATCCAGACACTTGAAGTCATGGTACAACATATTTATTTAACATATTTTACAAACAAAAAATATTTTCCTAACAGCAAACTCTTGGACAGGCCTTCTGCAAGGGGATGAATTTCACTCTGCATACATAGATTTCATAGATATAATAGACATTAGGGCTGGAAGGGACCTTAGGAAATCACTGAGTCCAGGTCCCTGCCCCAGGGACAGGAAGTCAGGTAGGGTCAAAGGATCCCAGCAAGATAAACGTCCAAATGTTTCTTAAAGGGGTCCAAAGTAGGTGCTTGCATCACCTCTGGAGGCAGTCTATTCCAGGCCTTGGGGGCTTGGACAGTAAAGATGTTTTTCCTTATGTCCAGCCTGAAATGGTCTTGGAGGAGTTTGTGACCATTTGACCTTGTTATCCCTTGGGGCATTCTAGTGAACAGGTATTCCCCCAGATCCTGATGCACACCCCAATGTACTTATAGGCAGCTATCAGGTCACCCCTGAGCCTGCACTTTTCCAGGCTGAAGAGTCCCATGGCTCTCAGCCTCTCATCACAGGGCTTATTCTCCTGCCCTCTGATCATGCGCGTGGCTCTCCTCTGGATTCTCTCAAGCTTTCCCACATCCTTTTTAACTTGTTGAGCCCAGAATTGGATGCAGTACTCCAATTCAGCTACATCCTCACCAAGGCCAAGTACAGCAGGAGGATGACATCTGGGATTTGCTTCAGAAGCGGATATAGATTCAAACCAGAGTTTTGCTTGATTTGCCAGCTGCAGTATCACATTGGTGGCTCATATTCACCTTGTGGTCAATCATGACCCCCAAGTCCCTTTCAGCCATGATGCTAGTGAGTGTAGCAAATAGGTAGAGCCCTTTTCTCCCCAGCACCACCTGGGGTGATGAGGAAAAATGGTAATAAGCTGATGGAGAATAGGTTTAGGTTAGAGATCAGACGGCAATATTTTACAGTTAGGGTGGCCAAAATCTGGAACCAACTTCCCAGGGATGTGGTCCTCGCCCCTACCTTGGGCAAATTCAAGAGGAGGTTGGATGATCACCTGTCTGGGGTCTTGTGAACCCAGCATTCATTCCTGCCTGTGGCAGGGGGTCAGGCTAGATGATCTGTTCAGGTCCCTCCTGACCCTAGCTACTATGAAGCTATGAAACTATGTACTGAACAAGGAAATAGAGAACCCCTTATTAATTAGCAATTGCATGCCTTGAAGGTCAGAACGTCAGAAGTACCACGTCTGCCCCACAACTATGTCCATGAGTGCATCAGGTGTCCAAAAAGCCTCCATTGCTGGCAGTTAGACTTGGAGAACCTCGACTTATGAAATATTTATAGATCCAAATCAACATCTCCATGTTGCAACAACAGTAAATGGGAAATCAAGGAACTTCTGGAGAACAGATGCACTTTATATTCTCTGTCTTTAACAACTTTAAATACAGACACATTCTGTCGCTGCCTTGAGTTTTCAAGTGATAATACAAATAGGAAATTCAGCAAAATGTACTTATCACAAATGGCTGGATATAATTTAGATTTGAATGTCTAATAAAGAACAAATATTATTTCCCAAATTGTATTTGGGCTGGAGGATCTTTATCTTTAATTTATCTCTTTTTAGAATAAGCAATGAAATTTTTATATATTGAAAATCCTTAGCTGTACAAAACAGACGTTTGGAGGGGGAGAAAATGATACTGCATAGATAAGCCTCACACATTAAGCCAATTTATGAAGTATTTTAAATCAGGTTAAAATGCCAAAATCTGATAATGGTCTGAGTGAAATCAATAAAAGCAAATTAAGAAATAAATTTAATTCTCTAACCTCACAATGTCTCAGGGATTCAGCTGATTATGTGTACAATGAAGTAACTCACTGCTTGAAGTCCAATGAGACAGGTCTCAGTGAAAAGGTAAGAAAAGGTAATGAAAAACTTTTTTCCATGGTCTCATACAAATTTCTAGTGCCTGTTGATTGTATAAGAGAAGATGAAAAATAGAAATCAATGAATATTCACTTCTGTTCCTAAGTGACAGGAATCTATATGGGATAAAGCACAGGCCATTTAATATCTATCTATCTATCTATCTATCTATCTATCTATCTATCTATCTATCTATCTATCTATCTATAGATAGATATTAAATGGCCTGTGCTTTATCCCATATAGATTCCTGTCACCTAGTAACAGAAGTGAATATTCATTGATTTCTATTTATATTATCTATCTATATAAATAGATAGATAGATAGATCTCCTTCAAAGATTGTGTTTAGTACTTGAAAAGATAGTTTTCCTTTTCCAAACACTGCCTTTGCTATGTGAAAGGAGTAAGATTCAAGAGAGCATCTAATTACCCATATTTTGCTTTGGGCAGTGTAACAGGGAACCCCTCCCTGCCCTGTCATTAGAACAGCTTATCAAATAAGCAACTAATGAGGTAATTAGCTCCACCAGGCCCTAGCATATGGGGTGGAAGGGCCAGTCACATGACCATAGGGAGCCTGGTTTGGAGAAGGTACACCCACATCCCTGAACACGCTAAGGGGGGCAGTAGGGGAAGGAGTTGGGCTTTACAGTTGGAGGAGGTAAAGCTCAAGGGAGCTGACAGACAGCTGCCCGGGAAGAAAGGATTTTAGCCTGTAGCGGACCAAGAAGGAAGCCCCAGCATAAATGGTTGAGCCTGTATGGCAGTGTTAACACATTGTAGGATCAACCCTGGGTGGGGAGCCTTGTTTTGGAGCAGGTGGACATGTTGTTTTTTGTCCTGTTTAAATCTGGAGGAATGCATATCTGGAATGGGCAGACTGTAGGCCACAGGAGTGCTGTAAAGGCACCCAGCATAGAGCCCTCCTAGGTTTGGGGACCTGGTAAGCTTTATGAGGGTAGAAGCCCAAGTACGTTGGAAGAAGTCCAAGCACTGTTGACCAGAGGACTATGGTACCAGACAATTAAGACTGGGGGCATGATCCCAGGGCCCATTAGGGGCTAGCTGAGGCCTGGGAGCCTAGGGTCCTGGTTCAGTGGACCTGGTGCAGAAGGACCTAGCAAGAGCAAGTGAGCCAAGGACAAGGAGCTTTAGCATAGACAAGGGCCTACCTCCCAAAAAACTAATTTGCCCTCTAGGCACAGCCTCCCTGTCAAAACTTAACCATTAATGTGTGGCAGGTGAGACAAGAGGGTGGGACCCTGGGGGATCAGAGGGGCAACACAGAGGGGGCCAGGCAGTGGCCAGGAAAGAGGAGTTTACCTCTCCTGACCCAGCCTTATAGGCGCCCCTCTGTCAAAGATCCTGTTTGTATAGTGGAACTGAACCATCTCATCTGTCAAGGTGCCCTATGAAGCTAAGAGATTTGTACCACACAAAGAACTGAGCAGTACAAAATAACAGTGACAGAACCTACTGCAATGGTGGCCAGGGATTGCATTACTTTGTATTGGAAATCTGAGCAGTCGCTGTCATTTGAAGATAAGATTAATGATCTACCAACCATTTCTCTGATGGGGAATAAATGTGGATGGTAAGAGGACATTGCGAAGCTTTTCCTTTAATCTAATCTCCTTTATTAAGACTGCAACCTGATAAAGTACTTGATTTCCTATGTGTGCTAGTATAACTGGATACAGTGTCTAAGTCTTTGATCAATTAAATTTTCTACTATTCCACAGTCCAGTGCCTTTGCATCCTAGATCCAGTCCCACTTACATTTTTAAATTCTGATTTTCAGTGTCAACTTGCAATTTCTTGTTTTCATTTTAATGTGTTATGTTTAAATGTAAATTGGTAAAACAGCTGAGAATAACAGGTCACCTCAGTTATCTTATGAAAAACTGGAAAGTTACTCTTTTGGTAGCCTCCATGTTCTGTTCTGTTCTGATCTTTTTAATTTTTACTTCGAATTCAGTACATACATTTTTAATGCAAAATATAAAAGAGGAACACTTTTCTTAAGAAACATTCTGACATAAGGTCTGAGACCTCTTATGTGAATACATACTAGTGATTTGCTGTTAAAAATTTTCGGTTTTCTTAAAAAAGAAAAAGAGGAAATATATAGATCATTTTGTCCTGCAGCCACAGAACTGGGATATAGCAGTTCTGCAGTCACTTCCTGGCTCTTCCATGGACTTTCTGTATAATTTTTGCCCAATCACGTAGTATGTCTGGGATTATATACTCCCTTTGTTAAAAACAAAACAAAACAAAACAAAACAAAACATGGGGACTGCAGTATTTTCCTTCTCTTGTCCTTTCCCATCTTGTCTATTTAGGGGATTATGGCAGATTCCAAATTCCACTGTAACCTGGAATGTGATCCAACCTCTTTTCAATGAATGAGGGCTGCATGAATAAGTTATTTTTCAGTTCAGCATCTTTAAGATGAAGGTCTTAAGTGAGTCTTTTAAGCAAGGATCCTAACCATTAGACTATAGCAGTGGTTCTAAACCTTTTTGGACTCAAGGCACCTGTGCATAACTTTTGTGAATTAAGTGACACCTGCTTTCAAAAACTAATTTATAGACTATAGTGTTTGTCTCTTTGCAGAGGGTCCTGGCAGTGGGGATGGTGCATTGTCCTGGCAGGGGCAAGCCTGAGCCTGTGATTATTTGCTTAATTTATCTTATCTCCAAACACCCTTGTTGAGAATCACTGGACTATACAATATTCTCAAGTGGGTCTCTCAATCCTTCCTTTGTTATAAAATAGATAATTACTGAGTGCAAATGGCTCTACCCTGGTGGTTCAGATTCTTGCTTCTGATGTGGGATACCTGGCTTTCAAGCCCTGCTGTTATGAAAGTTTAATAACTTATACAAGCAATGATAAGAGTAATTGAGAGCATTTCACCTCAGCATACCCATAGCTAGTTGCTAGGGCATCTTTCTGGGACATATGGGTTGAAATTAGTAAAGATGTCCTTCTCACCCCTAAGGGCATAGCAGCAGGCCCTTGTGCTTGCTCTCTGATTGTTCATTTTGTTGTATTTATTTTATTGGTTAGGTTGTGGACCTTAGGTTCAACATAGTGCTCTTGTTGCATTATGTAGCTAATGTTGAGTGCCGAGCTCATATCAGTGACAAGCTCAGGAATTGTGCAGGGAGTCAGTACGTGAGAAGAAAACTCAGACTGCAACTGGTATCTCCATGCCAGGTCCCCAGTGGAATGTGAGATCCCCTCACTTACGCTGCTGTGACTTCAGCTGCAGCCCGATGGTATACTAATAACAGGGCCATTATTGTATGGTTCAAATAAAGGTTTGGTTAAGTCTGGTCTTCTGGAATTTCATCTCCCTGTTCCTGTTAGTCTCTCTGGGAGAGGGCCAAAAGGGAGATCATAATAAGGGGATGACTGTTACCCCAGCTTATTTTTTTCCAGGCGGAAACTATTCAATGAATATGCAATATATTCATACGTACCATATTTACTCAATTCTAATACAAGTCTTTCTCCCCCATTTAATGTGGAAAAAAGACCCCTTATCTTAGAATCAACTAGGAGGGCAGTGGGGTGTATGTATGCAGGTGGCTGCTATGGCTCAAGCTCCAGCCTCTACCCAGGATTGGGGTCATAGCTGCATCTGCTGCCTATCCCCCACTAGACCCTATGGCTTGTGCACCCTGCCATCTCCTCTCTTTTGCCTCTTTCCCCATCTCTCCCCCTTATGCAGCCTCAGCTCCTTTCCTTCCTTCCCCCCACCTTGCTCTGTGCTGGCAGACTCCATGCACATTGAAGCCTGGGTTACCAAGCAAGGCCCAGCCTGCAGCTGCAAGTGTGTTGTGCAGCCCACAGTGCTGCTATGGGACTGGGCCGGGCTGGGGCTGTGCTCTGTACCCCAGGCTAAAATGGGGACAGAGCCTGCTGGTGCAGAGCAGAGTCTGGGGGGAGGGGAAAACAGAGGCTGGGGGAATGAGCAGAGGCTGGAGGGAAGGGGACACCCAAGACTGTGGGAGGATAGGCAGGGGACAGAGGTAGCAGGGGGACAGGCACAAGCAGGGGACAAGCTGATTGACCTCCCCACACCATCTGCCTCCCCACTGCCTGTCCCCCTGGATCAGTGGGAGGGATGAATTAAAGATGATCCTCCAATAATTATATTCTATACATGGGAAATTAGATCAAATTTACACATTTTCCATGTGTAACACCCTCACACACGCTGGGTGTATACTATGGGGTGTGTGTGTGTGTTTATGTGGGCAAGATGACCTCCATGCTGGGGGTCTGTATCTGGGGCAAATATGTAAAACCCTGTCGCCTCATTGGCCAGGAGAAGCAGAGGATTCCTCAGACTGATTGGTTGGGAGAGGATCTGTTATGTGATCCTCCCTGATTGGACAAGGCCAGGGTGATGGCATGCAAAGGGATATAAGGGGAGCTAGATGGGTTTGGGGGAGGAGAAGCTGGTAGCAACTGCTGAAGAGTGAAGCCTTCTCCAAGGGAGAAGCTATGCAGATTGCAAAAGGGACTCTCAGGTAGAGGGGAGAGAGAGGGAGACTTGTCCTAGTGTCTGGGAACAACTCTCTCCTCCTCTTCTTCCTCTTTTTCTATTTTGAGGTTAATACTAGGGAAAGAATATCAGTTCCTTTGGTTTGCTGGCCAGAATTTAGGTCTGGCAGCTTAAACAGGGTTGAGACCTGGGTGTTTCTAATCCTGTCAGTTGTGCGCCAGCTGCAACCATTAATCAACCTGGTTCCTTTGGCATTTTCCTGCATTTTTTGTTTCAGCAGGCCATATAATCTATCCCAGAAGTGTGGGGTGTGTGCATACTGTCTGGAGTCTCAGTCACTCCTCACACACAAATACAGCTTCACCGTGGGAGAAAAGATTGCCATGCCATTATCCCTCTGAGGGCACTGAGGGGCTGCTTTAGCTGCTGAAGGATCTGTGCTCTTAAGCAGCTTCCCACTGGCACAGTACAACCTATAGACTAAATTGTGTAGTTAATAGTGTTTCACATTGCATTAAGTGTGTTTTCCTGTTTTCTTATTAAAACTTTTTTTTGTTACACTGCTTTTGAGGAGGGTTTTTTGTTATGCAGGACACCCTAGTAATTAATTTTCTGTTTCCAGATTTCTGGGTGGGGGCTTAAGCCATGGGTATAAATTTATGAGATACCCCAGCATGTGAACCTGACCCTTGTGCTGCCAACCAGTGCCCAGCAGAATGGTTATACATATATAGAATTTAATTACTGGAGGGTCATCTTAAATTCAAGGTCATCTTAGATTCACATACATGTGGCAATTCTTAGGTGTCCAAAGTGATGTTTTCCAGGAAATTTGATATTTCTAGGAAAAAAAACCTGCCCAGCTCTAATGAGGATGCAGGCAAAAATAAGTCCTCAGTGTTCTTCCCAGAATTACTTCAGAGAGAAGAAAAGTTGTTTCACATTTGATTGGGAAAGAATCCTAAAGTATCATAGCACATAACAGCAGGGGATATGCTACCACAGATGTGTGTGCACAGACAGACACAGGTGAGTACAAAAGTAGTGAGGATGCATTAATGTATGTGGGGCAGAGCTCTGCTGTGGTCACACTCACATCTGGGCTAGGTTAGCTTGTGTGACCAGGACTGGTGCCAAATCACCTAGCTAATCGTGCAGAGTATTGATACCCTGACATTTTCCTCCTCCTCTTTCCCATTCAGGTTCTCTAGCATCTCACAAAAATACCCTATCCTGATACATCTCTCCTCCTATACCTAAGCCCCACTCCTCTGTGTACTCAGTAAACATTTGAGAAAAGGTTTCATCTAGTTTCCATTTAATCCAAACCACTTTGCTCAACTCTAACCAACCCTCTGCAAGGGCTGAAATTTCCCATTCTGTTAATATGTGACTCCAGCAGTAGCAACAGCTGATATAAGTTTCAGACTTCATTGGTATTACAAAATATTTGAAGCCAAATTCCACAGAGGTTCTTTACACAGCTACTGTATGTATCAGTTTAGGGTTATTCCACAAAGGCATTAATATGGTATTTACAGTCAGAAAGCATTAGTGAGATTTTCAGTCATGTTAATACTTGCTTTATCCCTCTTATTAAATATGAATGAGGCAGATTATTCCATTAATGGTGAAATGTATAACAACTATCCAGGTTCACTCAGCCCCATTAGCTCCCCAACCTTAACAAATGATATGGGGAGGAAGCATTTTTTTTCCTTTTCCCATCAAACAAAGATGCTATCATGCCTAAAGGCCTAATTCTCCTCCTTTTGAAGTCCCTGCCACAACTCACATTTGCGTTATTTACCACAGCCTATAGAAAGAAGTCAGACAGACAAGTCATCTTCCTTGTCTAGCTATCGGATTCCAGCATTTATCTGTTGCAAGGCAGAACAGATCCAAGGCAAATTTCTGGATAGTGGTGTGTAAAAATTATTTTAGACTGCTTTTCCATATAAAATAGACATTCCACAGCATGATGCTGACTGAAAAGGAAACTATACATGCTGCAAATGCTGTGTAGCCCAATTGCCTGGGAGGTGGAACTATGTGACTTGAGGATTGGGTAAGTGGGATATCTGAGAAGTGGGATTGGGCAAGTGCCCGATGGCATATGAGGATGGTGATTGGGATAAGCAATATCTGTATGTAATGGTGGTCACATGGTGAGTAAGGAAGATGGAAAGTTGCCAGGGTGATAACAGAGAACAAACTGAGGGTGGGAAGACATACATAGGGGTGCTAGGCACAATTTTTATCAGTGTGAGGAGAACTTTACTTAAAAAGGAATACCTTAGTCCCTGGGTGGGGAGGAGGAGAGGTAGGGGGAAAGGGAGGAGGGGCTATGTTATCAGCTATAAGATGACTTGTACTTCTAGTCACCTGTCTTACCTTAGTCACCTGGACTGGGGGAGGTAAATATGAAGACAAAGGACAATTAAATCATTGTTGGCAGTTCCTTGATATACAGATGAAAGCCTTACAGTAAAAAGAGAAATCATTGGTGAATACATAGATGACCGAGGCGGGCAATCCAAGAACTGTATGAAGATGTGGCAAATAGTTCTGGGAGGAATGAGTAGCTATTGGTGATGCCAGGTCACAGCTTTTTCTCATCTCTGTCTTCTAACTACCTCCACAGTGAGGTGAGTTTGCTTGAAATGACCCTATAGAACATCATAGAGCCATTTGGGATGAAATGAGTCTCCCAGTTATTGATATTAATATTGCATTTCTTCAGATTCAAGTTATCCTTGAATCTCTTATTTTTCCCACCTCTAGAGTGATAACCATCAGTGAGTTGAGAATTTGGGACCTATTCTGGGAGCTGGTTGTCAGGCATCCTTATGACATGTTCTGTCCAATGGAATTTGTGAAGACTATACAACAATGGCCTGCACATGTAGGGAATAGATTCGAAGGACTCAGGTGGCTACTGAACTAAAATTAGCAACAGGAGTCAAGGACAACACGAAGTCCTTCTTTAGGTATGTAGGGAACAGGAGGAAAAAAAAAATGTGTGTGTGGAGCCACTGCTCAACAACTCAAGACAGATGGTTACTGGCACTCAGGAGAAAACTGAACTCTTGAATGTCTACTTTGCTTTGATCTTTCACCAGGCCAAGGGCAAAATCATGCCAGAGTGGGTACAGAACAAGCAGGATAGGGATGACTGCCTTCCTACTATTACCATAGAACTGATGTGCGATCATTTGAAAAAATTAGACATATATAAGTCAGCAGGACTGGATGAACTTCATATGAGAGTGCTGAAGGAGCTGGCTGAAATCATTGCGGGATGGCTGGTAAAATTTTTCCAAAACTAGTGGCACTCTGGAGAGGTCCCTGAGGACTTGAAGAGGGCCAACGTTGCGCCCATCTTCAAGAAAGGGAGGAGGTTGATATTGTATACCTTGACTTCCAAAATGACTTTGATTTAGTATTTCACAATGTTCTTGTGAGTAAATTGGAGGACTGTGGGCTCAACCATGAGACAGGTGGGTAGGGAGCTGGTTGTGGGGTAGGACCCAGAGAGTTATAATGAACGGATCTGTGTCATCTTGATAAAGTGGCCAGTGATGTCCCTCAGGGGTTGGTGCTTGGTCCAGTGCTTTTCAACATCTTTATAAATTATTTGGATGTGGGAGTGAAGAGGCCAAATTCGCAGATGACACCAAGTTATGAGGAAGTGTGGTCACACTTGAAGATAGTCTGCAGATACAGGAGGACCTAGATGGGCTAGCAAATTGGGTGGATTGGAATCAAAGTAAGTTTAACGTTGAGAAATGTAAAGTGTTCTACCTTGGGGACAAAAAAGCCCCTACACACCTACAGGCTTGGCAACACCAGACTGACCAGCACCACGAATAAAAGGGACCTGGGGATAATAATAGACCACAGTATGAATATAAGCCAGCAGCGTGACATTGTAGCCAACAGGGCAAATAAAACCCTGGCATTCATCAATCAATGTATCTCCAGCAAAATTAGGAAAGTGATTCTTTCATTCTACTCTGCATTGGTGAGACCGCAGCTGGAGTGCTGTGTCCAATACTGGGCACCACATGTCAACAAGGAAGTGGTAAAGCTCGAGATAGTCCAGAGAAGGGCCACCTGTATGATCAGTGACTGGCACAGCAAGCCATACAAGGAAAGGTTGAAGGACTTGGGGCTCTTCAAAGAGAAAGCTGAGAGGGGACTTATCACTATATCAGGGGCGTTCATCAAGGGCTCAGTGAACAATTGTTCACCAGGACACCCTTTGGGAAAAACAGGAGTAATAGCCAGAAACTCCTGGAAGACTGTTTCAGGCTCAACATTAGGAACAACTTCTTCACAGCTAGGGTGTCTAGACTGTGAAATAGGCTCCCTCCAGAGATGGTGCAATTGCCTATCCTGGAAATATTCAAGAGGAGACTGGATGGTCAGCTTGCTGGGGTCACCTGACACCCAGTTGTCTTTCCTGCCTGGTGCAGGGGGCTGGACCGGATGATCCCCTGAGGTCCCTTCCAGCCTCACAATCTATGAATCTATGAATATAAATATGACTTCAATGCTACTGGTGTTTGCTTGAGCCACAATCCTGGTGTTTATTCTTGTGTCTTTCCAGGTGATATATAGGATTTCCTGAAAACATTGCTGATGGCAGTGTTCCAAAGCTTTCAACCGTTTCTGATATATTATCTAAGTTTCACACCCATACAACAGGGTGAGGGCAACAACAGCCTGGCAGATGAAAAGTTTGGTTCGGGTCCTCATGTCATGATCATTGAAAACATAATTTCAGAGGCAGAATTGGCAGATTTTATCTGGTTTTGAACATCACCATCTATGTGATATCCTTTTACTTTTGGGAAAAGGAGGCTCCCCAGATAGAGAAAATGCTCAACATTTTTCAAGGATTGCTTCTAATTGTAATGTGGGGAAGAGCAGATTGTCATGTGGGGTTTGGGATGGGATGGTAAAGGATCTTAGTTTCTCTAAAATAGGCAATGAATTTAAGACTTTCATATGTTTCATAGAAGCAATCAAAAGCTCCCTCAAGCTCTTCAATTAAGTGGACATATCAGAATTGAAAATCAGTAATTTGGACATGTTGGTTATTTTGGATTTGGAAGGTAATCAGTTGATGTTAGATTTTTAACCATGCAGTACTGAGTGCTGACTCCAGATGGATTCATAGATTCATAGATGTTAGGGTCGGAAGGGACCTCAATAGATCATTGAGTCCAACCCCCTGCATAGGCAGGAAAGAGTGCTGGGTCTAGATGACCCCAGCTAGATGCTTATCTAACCTCCTCTTGAAGACCTCCAGGGTAGGGGAGAGCACCACCTCCCTTGGGAGCCTGTTCCAGACCTTGGCCACTCGAACTGTGAAGTTCTTCCTAATGTCTAGTCTAAATTTGGTCTCTGCTAGCTTGTGGCCATTGTTTCTTGTAACCCCCGGGGGCGCCTTGGTGAATAAAAACTCACCAATTCCCTTCTGTGCCCCCGTGATGAACTTATAGGCAGCCACAAGGTCACCTCTCAACCTTCTCTTGCTGAGGCTGAAAAGGTCCAGTTTCTCTAGTCTCTCCTCGTAGGGCTTGGTCTGCAGGCCCTTAAGCATATGAGTGGCCCTTCTCTGGACCCTCTCCAGGTTATCCGCATCCCTCTTGAAGTGCAGCACCCAGAATTGCACGCAGTACTCCAACTGCGGTCTGACCAGCGCCCGATAGAGGGGAAGTATCACCTCCTTGGATCTATTCGTCATGCATCTGCTGATGCACGATAAAGTGCCATTGGCTTTTCTGATGGCTTTGTCACACTGCCGACTCATGTTCATCTTGGAGTCCACTAGGACTCCAAGATCCCTTTCCACTTCCGTGCCACCTAGCAGGTCATTCCCTAGGCTGTAGGTCTGCTGGACATTTTTCCTCCCTAGGTGCAGCACTTTGCATTTCTCCTTGTTGATGTCTATCAGCAGTGAGACGTAGGGTAGCTGTGACAGAGATGTGTAGCAGGCTTGCCTTTTGGAGCTTGGGTTGAATCCCAGGCTTGAAATCTTGCTATTTTGATTGGTGGAGCTCATCCCTCAATCAAGAGGCAGCAAGAGGAGTTCAGCCATGCCCCTTTCCTGTGGGGAGGGGGAGAGGATTCCTACACCCACCCCGTGGACCTAATTGAAGACTGCAACACTCAGGTCTGGAAGACTTCAGGGGTGGAGCCCTGAAGTATATAAAAGGAGCTGTTTGCCCAGCATGAAAGGAGCGCATCTGGGAGTGAGAAGAGAGAAGAGCGGGGCTTGGAAGTGCTGAGGAGAGCTGCTCAGCAGGGTGAAGCTGTAGCCCAGAAGTGCCCCTGAAGACTTTCATCAGTGGGGAATGGTGGACGGCTCCAGCAGCTAGGCTCTCGCTGTGCAGGACGGCACACGGCATCCAGACCCTGGGAGCTGTATGAGGTGGCTAGGGTCTGCAACCTCTGGCATGCACCAGAGACACAGTGCACAGGACAGTGCATGGAGTAGGACCTTTGGAGTACTTGGGCAACTCAGGTCCTTAACCCCCAAAACGAGGCTGGGAGCTTGGTGCAGGAGGCATTGCACGGAGGGTCCAGGAGTGGACCAAGCCTGGTGCTGCATGAGGCAGCCCAGGCCTCTGACCCATAGCAAAAGGTTGAGTCCAGAGAGCCAGACAGTGATTGGGCTACTGAGCCAGCAGACAAGGCCAAGCCAGAGGCCCCAGAAGCCCTGAATTGTGGAGCTCTGTTCCAGGGGATACCATCCCCCCCTCCCCCCGAAGCCCACTGCAGGCGAGAGAGCAGCCTAGCGCAGAGGACAAGGACCACCCTCTAGGCCTGGGAGCTATGAGTTGCAGGGAAAAGAGGATTCCCACAAAGGAGGGGAGTCCCCACCCGGTTAGTTAAGGGCTCTGAAAGGGGAGGTCCCACTGTGAGGGCCCCCTTAAAGTTACCAGCTTCTTTGTAGGGCTTGGGAAAAGCCCAAGGGCATTGGGGTTTCCCCTCGGGATTGAGTTCATTTTTGGACTTTATCTGTTTCAAATCAGATACTTACCTGTATCTGGAGCATTGGTATAAGGTTTTCTGTCATTTACCGAGAGGGTATTGTTTGTGTTACTGGTTTAGATATCTTATAGATGTATATATACATTGTACATATGTTTGTATCCCTGTTCCTTTCCCTTGTGATAAGTTAATGGAAATAAATGTGTATATAGTTAAGTCCCCTGACTGTCCTGGCCTGGTTCTATAGGGACAGAGGGAAACTGAGTAGTGTGCAGTTCCCACCCCACAGCACACCTGCCAGCTAACAATCCCCTTTAATTGGAGAAGGAGAGTATATACCCAAGTTACCTGGGCTACAGATGGAAAAGAATGTTAGTGCAATCGCACATCCTTGCTTGGTTCCAGTTCTAATAGTGAAGGGATCCATTTCCAAGTCATTGCTTAGGACAGTTGTTGCTGTCATCATGTAGAAGTGTCAAAATGACAGCAAATTTTGGTGGGCATCCACATCTCATCAGGATCTTTCATAGGGCCTCTATGTTGACTGAGTCAAAGGCATTAGTCAGATCAATAAAGGTCATGTATAGATCTGAGGTTGCTTGTGGCACTTGTTCTTCAGTTGTCTGGAGGTAATATATTTTGTACCTCTACAGAAAACACATTGGATCTTGGGTAAAATCTCCTCAGTGAAGAAAGTGAATCTATTGAGGAGAATGAGGGCAAGGATTTTCCCAGCTATGGACAGGAGTGCAATACCATGATAAATGCTGCAATCCGATCTATCTCCTTTCTTAAATATGGTAATGATTCTGGCATCTCTCGAATCACTGGGAATCTGTTTGAGTTTCCAGATATTCATAATAATGAAGCACATTTAGTGAGAGAGCTTTTTCCTACCTTGTTTATAGAATGCCACCTGAAATTTATCAGGACCACATGTTTTGTTGTTCTTCAGCTGCTTAATGCTTTCAGGGACTCTTGGTAAATTGGTGGATTTGCAGGGTAATCCTTAATGAGGTATTATGGAATGACTTCAGTGGTATAGTCTTTGACACTTGAATCTTGGTCCAGGAGCTCTTGAAAGTGCTCCTTCCAGCATGTGTTGATGGTGGAGCTGTCTTTAAGAGTGTTTTTCCAACCTTGGGACCTGAGAGAGAGTTCCTTGTGTGCATGAACCAGAGATCTCTTTGGTTGCACTGAAGAAACTATGTATGTCATGGCTGTCAGCAACATTTTGAATCTCTCTTGCTTTGTCTTCCCGTCACTTGTTTTTTGCTCTTGAATCTTCCTCTGGGTCTTAGCTTTAATGTTGCAATAAGCGTTTTGCTTCTGTTTGGAGCTGATGTCATTCTACCAAGTTTTGAAGGTTCTCCTTCTGTCAATGAGTGCTTGAATTTCTCTGTCATTGTCACTGAGCGGGTCCTGAAGTTTCTTTGTGGAGAAGCCTAGAGATTCTTTGCATGTCTCATGGATGTCCTTCTCAAAGCTCTCCCAGTTATTGGTAGTGTCAAGATCATCAGGGAGGTTGAAGTTTCTTATTGAGGTACTACTGGAGATGCTTACTTTTAGCAGTCTTTCAAGTACTCACTATCAAACTCTTGTTTCTTTTGTTTATGCCATTCTGAGGTGATACAAATGGACATGGCACAATGTCTCAATCCTGTTTCTAGCAGTTATTTGTGCTGGTCATAGCTCTGGTGATACGGATTATCTTGGGCTTGCACTATGATATAGACAATCAGGCGCCAGTTTGTTGAGTGGGGGTGTATCCATGATGTTGCTTTGGTGAAATAAGGAATTTGTATGATGAGATTATGTTCCAAACACTTGCTCAGGTGAAGAATTCCATTTGAATTGACTTTCCCCACCCATTCATTTCCATCTGTTCCTTTCCATAGCTCAGAGTTCCTGCCTACTCTAATTTTGAAGTCGCTAAGGAAAATGATCTTAATCTTTTCTGGGGACAGATAACAGGACTTGGTCAAACTTAGAATAGAATTCTTCTTTAATTTCTTCATCTGCATCAAGGGTATGCACAGATGACTGCTGCATATTGTCTGTTGGTCAGCTGAAGATGGAGGGTCATGAGTTACTTGTTGATGCCATCTGAGCATTCCAGCATTTGAGTAATAATCTTGGTTTTGATAGCAACACCATGGATGTGTCTGTTCTTTTTGGCTTTTCCTTTCCAAAAAAAGGTTTAGCTACCACCATGCTCTCTTCTCTCTGAGTTATGCCTCTCCTGTGTATCTGGTTTCAATAAGTACATCAATTTCTAAATCAAATTGTACAAGTTCTCTGGCCATGAGTGCTGTTTTTTTGCTTTGGTTGGTCATTGTTAGGCTTGTCCATCAGTATGCTGACATTCCAGGTTGCAGACTTAATTATTCGATTTGGACCACAGATAAAAGGAACCCAAAAAATGTGGTACTCCAGTCAGGTGAAATGAGACAAACTATGTTTAGAGCACCTTTTCTAAGTCTCTCCACATATAGGGTGAACAGAGTGGATCCTATAGATTTGCTCAGTCATGATTGCATCTGCTGAATTGAACACCTGTCTTAGTTCCAAGAATAAACAACTCATATTGGTTGCATAAAAAAGTAAAAAGAAATGATGAAAAGTATTTACTCAAAAGAGAAAAAAAATGGAGATGAGGGGGCAATCTGGAAGCTTAGGGAAATAAGGTAAATAAAAGAAACAAGTGGAACTGTTTTCATATATCTTTGGCTCTGTAAATCCTGATTTTAGTCCTGTCAATAGCACCTAAATAACTGACAGCTAAAAGCTGTGTTCTATTCCTTTTGCAAAAAAAGCACTTGTGTTTTCTAAAGTGAAACTCTGAATAGTGTTCATTAAAACTTACATGCCCTTGTGGCCATGTGTAGGAAGCAGAAAAGTGAACTATCAGATTAAAATCAAGGCTGAGGGTCAAAAGTGTGTAATCAGTAGGATGACTACTCTTAAGTTCCAGGCTCTGATTTTATGATGTTTTATTTCTTTCTTCAAAAGGGAGTTAGGCTGTAAAGAAGTAGAAAGGTATTTACTCTCTGCCACGACAAGATGAATTAAGGATTTGCACATTCATAATGCAAAACTTCAAGAACTGTGATTACCTTCCCAAGAGTTTATTTAAAGAGAGAATTACATTCATGTTTGTCATATTTTAGCACTAATAACTCCTGGTTTTTAGAATTTATGGAGTATAGTTTTAAATGTATTTTATTTAAGACTAAAGGTAGTTTCTATGGTTACACACATCGTTTCTATTTTTGCCTTTAAAAAGATAATGATTTTTCATTTTGAAACAAAAGCAGAGGAAAAGCAATTTGGTTGGAGTAGCAATTTAATATCTCTATTTTTTGTAGTTAAATTAATTTTCCTCCCTTATAGAACAAGTCAAAAAGTTTCTGTCAAAAATGCAGATTTGTTAGTTGAAGAGTTTTGCAGAAATATGTCAATTTCAAAGAAACTCTTGCCTGGGGAAAAAGTAGAAAGGAATCATTTTAATTTTTATAATTTCATTTTGATAATAGTGAAATGTTTGGTAATGTCAAAATATTTTTTAGGATTTTAGGAGCTTGACTGTAAAGAAGGCCTGGAATTTCTTTTAGCCACAGGTTCCCAAACTATCCAGAATATGTGTCCTAAGAGTGTGGGGGGAGGGAGGGGCAAAGGGTGTTGGGGGAGAAGGTGTGGAGTGAATACTTGTAGGAAAGGGTTCCTGACTTAACTGGATGAATGAGTAGCTAAGGATGGATATTACAGGTGAGCAGAGAGCTTACAGGGAAAGGAAAAAAAAGGACTGGACAACAAAACTTTGTCAGATATAAAACACTAAAAGTCAAGCTGAGTTTCTTCTGTTTTTCTCTACTATATAAATAAGAAGAGAACAAACAAAAGACAAAAGGGGATGCTATGCTGTGAGGATGGGATAGAAATTAAGCATAATCTAGATATGGCTGAACACCTAAATGAATATTTTGCCTCAGTTTTCAATACAGAAGACAACACTGCCCATAGGGACAAAGATAGGATAGCTAATGGAAATTAGGGTATAATAATGGAAATTAGCACATCTGAGGTGAAAGGAAACTTCAAAGAGCTAACTGTATGCAGATCAAAAGGACTGGATAAACTCCATTCCAGAATTTGGAAAAAAATGGCATGTTATTTAGTAGCCAGGTGCAGACATTATACTTTCACCAGAATAAGTGATCAAAACTGGTGTACCATAACAGAAGTTCAGCATACACAGACTGCTTTAAAAGTGGCAGAACCTGGTCTAAGATTTGCTTCCCCCCCCCCCCCCCCCCAAGGGTGAATGTGTGTTCTGTTCTCTACCAGTCTAAACTACACCACATATGAAAGCCATGAACCTTAGACTGATTCCACCTTAGGCTTTTTGAATGCCTGTACCTAGCCTTGTAGGTCCAGAAAAGCTGTTTTTAATAGCTATCAAATTCAAGGTGGTACTGTATGACTAGAGAATAGCAAATAGCATACCTAAATTTAAAAAGTGGGCAAGGGCAGAAAAAAAACGAGTCAGCAAGTTTAGGCCTATTAGTTTGACCTCAACAAGTTTAGAGAACAAGTTTTGAAGGAAAAACAATTATTTTCAAAATGGGGGTATGTGGAAAATGGAATAAAATGTAACATGAGTTTTTCAAAAGTATACTATGTCTGAGTTCATGCTATCTTCCTTGATAGGGTAACTGACTTTCTAGAAAAGGTAATGAAATAAATGTTCTCTATTTCCAGTTCAGTAAAGCAGTTGATAAACAACAAATATTAGTTAAGGTGAAGAAAATGGGGATTAGTAGACCGGGATAAAGGGGAAAAAGCGCGTAGTTGTATTGAAGAAAGATGCTAGTAGAGTCATTAAGGATTAATATTGGGACTAGTTTTGTTTAATATTTTTACTAATAATCCACACACAAAAATCAGGTGGGGCCTGATTGAATTTGCCAACACAAAGTTAGAAAGTGTTATCAATACATAGAAGGACTAAGATATAATAGAGAAAGACCTTGATGACCTTGAGGACTGAAGTAAAATAAATGGGATTAGGGTAGTAATGTTCTGGAATGACCTCCCAATGAAAGTAATGGTGGTAGGAGGAAACCTAACTAGTCTTAGGTTAATAAAATAAAATTGATAAACTTATGACAGTGCCATAAGGGGATCAAACTCAGTGGGCATGTCTACACATGTGCATTTGCTGCACAGTAACTGCAGTATGGGCACATGTCTACACGTGCATGTCTGTACTGCACAGTAGGGCTGTGCAAAGCTTCAGTCCCTGATTTGATTCAGCAGAGATTTGGCCCAATTGGGTGGCTGAATTTCCAAATCCAAATTGAATCAGAGGACCCTTTAATCTGTCCGAATTGAACTGGAACCCTCCGAATTGATTCGGGGAGATTTGGAAAGATTTGGCACTTCAGACATAGACATATCTTTAAATGTTTTTTCTATATACCTCAAGGTAGCAGGCAGCTCGTGAATGCTGCAATTGCGGAGCAGATGGAGTGTGCAACAGGAGCATGGGGGATCCAATTCTGGTCCACTTCTGGGTTTGCCGGAGAGTGCGGCGGGGGGGGGCTGTGTCCCCCCAGCTTGGCAACTGGTGCCTCCTGGGTCTGGGGGGGCACCCAGGGTCCCCCCACGGCCGATTGCCAAGCCAGGGGGCCATGGGGGAGCCCCCAGAAGTACTTCTGGTCCACTTCTGGGTCCATTGGGGCCCCCTCATGCTCTTGTGCAATGCTCCATCTGCCACAGCATTGAAGCATTCATGAGCTGTGCCTGGTACCTTGAGGTATGCAGAAAAAACATTTAAAGCTGTGTCTCTGTTTCAATTGATGATTCTCCGAATCAGCATTGAATCTTCAGATTTGGATTTGGCAGATTGAATTGGGGGCAGTGGTCTGAATGAACAAATTGAATCACTGTCCCTGATTTGGGCTGAATCCAAATCGAATAGGGCCTGTTTTGCACACCCATACTGCACAGTAAATATGATGACTTACACCGACTTGAATATAAATTTTATACCTGAATGATGCAGGTATCAAATTTATGCCTGGATAGTTACTGTGCAGGAACACACAAGTAGACATGTTACTGTGCATTAAACGCATTAATACTGCACGTGAGGACTGATTTAGGATTAATTTTAGTCCCAAATCAGTCCACACACAGCGTTAACGTGCTTTAATCCCTGTATGTGTAGACACCTATTTATTCCCACTTACTGCTCAGTAACTTCCTGTGCAATAAATTTAAGCCAGCATAAATGCACATGTAGATCCCAGTGATCTGCAAAGTACTTTCTAGTCCTAAATTTAATACTTCTTTTGAAACTGCTAAATGTGTTTTATTTCAAATTCAATGTTTTAGACAATTATCATGAATTAAAATCAATCTTAAAATTATGTTCTATTTCTATATTATATTGAGTACAAATTGTATTTAAAATTTTATATTTCCACATGTGAACATTATGAAAGATATTTGATATAATTAAAACAAAATATTTTGACAGTGCAGAGTGGAAATTATTCTTAATTTTTATTTAATGAGAAAGCTCAAAATTTTGGCTCTTCATTCTGATTTAGAATGAGAACAATTCTAAATGTCAGAATTTCCCTTGGAATGGAAATTGCATTATATGGCCTACTCTACTCCTTTAGAGCCAGATGAAGATCCAGACAGGGTGCAGGGTCACAACCCCCTTTTAGATCATGTCATGGAAGCAGCAGTTGGGGACTTCTTAAGTCCTGGCACAGCTTTATGAGAACTCATGGTGCTCTGGCCAGGTGCCGGATAACTGGAAGAGGGCCAATGTGGTCCCCATCTTTAAAAAAGGGAAGAGGGAGGACCTGGGCAACTATAGGCCCGTTAGTCTTACTTCAAACCTGGGGAAGCTCTTTGAGAAGATTATCAAGGAGCACATCTGTGATGGGCCAGCAGTAGGGATGATGCATGTGAGGCCTGATTTAGGATTAATTTTAGTCCCAAATCGGTCCACACACAGTGTTAATGTGCTTTATTCCCTGTATGAGTTTGAGGGGGGAGGGGAAAGGGCCAAGTTGGGGAGTGGCATTTTCCAGCTCCAGCCCCAGCCCCAGCCCTGGCCCCAGCTGCCTCCTGGCCCTGACCTCACCAGCTCCGTCTGCCTTACCGGCTGTGGCTGCCTCCCAGCTCCAGCCACACTGGCTGGGCCCAGCTGCATCAGCCCCGGCCCTGGCAGCCTCCTGGCTGCACCAGTGCTGGCTGCACTGCCCCGGCCCTGGCTGTGCCAGCCTCAGCTGCTTCCTGGCCCCAGCCACCTCCCGGCTGCACCAGCCCCGGCTCTGGCCCTGGCTCCGGCCCTGGCTGCCTCCCCACCCTGGCCCCAGCTGTACACTGCCCAGGGGGGCCCAGAGCCAGGGGCTGGAGCAGGGCCAGCCTCGGCTACACCACCAGGCTGGAGGGGATAGAGCCCTGGGACCCCCACGCCCGCCCTGTGGCATCCCCAGGAAGAGCCTGGAGGCTCTTCCAGAGCTGTGGCACTGGGCAGCCAAGGCAGGGAAGGCACATGGCTCCCTGATCTTTGCACGGGTGAGAGAGGGCCACAGCTGTGACCTGGGCTCAGCCTCTGCTCTCTGAGGTGCCTTCACATCTCACCGCCGCTGCTTTGAAAGTAGTGGGCACCACCACATGCTGAGCCCACGTCACAGCTGCGTCCTGCCCTTGCCCATGCAAAGATCAGGGGGCCATGTGCCCCCACATCCTTGGCTGCGTAGTGGTGTGCCTCTGAAGGAGGTGCTGAGCTCTGATTGTCCCATGACCCGGCCTGGCTGGGGCCCCATTCAGTGTTAATGGGAACAATTGGGGGCATATTGGAACCTTACAATGGGAACAATTGGAACCTGATGGCTCATCCAAGGGTGCGGGCAAGTGGCTCCTGCTCCTGAATGCACCATGGGGGAACCAACATGGGGCTATGTGCTCCCTCACCCTGTGCCCCTGGATGAGCTGCCAGGTTCTGATAGTTCCACAACCTGGCTGGCTGGGGCCCCATTCATGGTGGGACAATCCCCATAGTGCAGGAAGGAGCAGGCCAGGTGCAGGGGTGAATGATTCACTCTTCCCCTATCCCACTCTCTCCTACACTGTGGGGTTCCTGATTTGCCCTCGCCCTGCTCCATCCCTGCCCATGGAAATAAAAAAAAACAGATTAAAAGAAAGTTACCTGCTTGTGGCTGGGCCAGCTGCAATCCTGGCTGTGAGTGCAAAGGGTAGCTGAGTGTGTCCACCTCTCCCTCCAGTGGCCAGGCTGCCCTAAGACCATGCCTGTTGATGCCCTCTGTCTGTGGGGCCTGAGCCCTGTTATCCCCCCCACTTCCACTGCCTATGTTCCTTCACCGTGCCCAGCTCTCTCCCTGCCCTCCACCCTCTGGTGTTCCCAGCCAGCCCAGGAGTGGGCTTAAAGTGAGGGAACCCACCTGTTACTACTGATGCCATTTCTGTTGTCCCTGCCAGAGTTTGGCTCCCACAGCTTGCCTAGAGCAGGGCAGGCGTGGCTTGAGCTCATACTGCCCTCAGGTCAGTGCGGACTACTTCAGCAGTGGGTGGTGGAGGGAGGGAATGGGAGTTGAGGGTAGAGCTCAGGTTGGGAGATAAGCATCTCCCAGCAGTGGCCCTGAGACTGTGGAGCTGGTACTGGGAGGTAAGCATCTTGCAGCAGCAGCCTCACAGTTGCAGAGCTGGCTCTGGGAGCTCCCTGCTGGTGGGGACTGGGGGGCTTGTTCCCTGCCTAGCTCTGTGAGTGCAGAGATTGGGGAAGGGTGGGGACAAGCTCCCCAGCCTGTTCTCCCCAAGCTCCATGCTCATGGAGCTAAGTTGGGAACAAGCTCCCGGGCTCCAACCCTGCATGCCTGGATGGGGACAATGTCCTCTGCCCCGGCAGGAGGGAGCTTCCAGCCCTCACTCCCTAATTGCAATTGAGGAGCAGGGTATAAGAGCTTGTTCCCAGCCTCTGCTCTGTGATTGTGGAGCAGGGACTAGGAACAAGCTCTCCAGGCTCCACTCCACAATTGCAATTGCAATCGTGTAGCAGGGGCTGGGAGCGCCTTGCATGCCACCATTTCTCTGTCCAGTCTAGAGCTGACTGCTACCTGCCTCTGACCAGGGCAGTTTCCAGCCAGCCCCAGGCTGCACAAGAAGCATGTGCAGCCTGGAGGTGGTTGGGGACTGTCCTGTTTTGGGCACCCAGGGGCCAGCCAGCCAGGTCCAGGATACATATGCAGACTTCCTGTGCAGTTTAGGGCTGGCTGGGAACTGTCCTGGTCAGGGGCAGGCCCCAGCCCCATGCCCCAGTTAGGTGATTGATTCAGGGCTTGGAAAGAGATGCAGGGGTGAAGTAGGTCTCAGCCCTCTGCCCCAATCTGCTGATGGGGCATCTGGCAGTGAGCTAGCTGCTAGCTGCCCCACCTGTGGATCAGGGCTGGGGGCCAGGACCTTCCCCTTCTCTGCATCTCCTTCCAAGTCCCATACCCCTGATCAAGGAGCCAGGGCCAGGAACTCCCTGCTGCTAGGGCAAGGGGACATTGTCTCTGCCCCAGCAGCAGGCAGTCCCCCAGTGCTCTCTGCCAGCCCCTACACTAGCACCCAGAGGGAGTCTGGTGTTTCCCCTGGTGACAACAGGGGTGTATTTCAGGGCTGCAGGACCTGGGAGCAAACCTGCTCCCTAGTCCCCACATATGTAGACCCAAAAGCCCTTACTAAGATGGAGTAAATGCATGTGTAGATGTTCCCAGTGTGACATAGAGCCTTTTGGAAATGTAGAATTCCTGTGATTCATGGCATTCCAAAAGCTAGTTTGGGTGGGTGTCTCCCCATGCAGTTTGTGACATGACAGACCTGTCTGTGGTGCTGCAGACCACACTTGCCATACATGCAAGCATTGCTAATTTGCAGTATGCTGGGTTTTTTTTACATCAGGAGATTCCAGTGTAAAAAAAAACCCCAAAGCCCCTGCCCTCCATATCAGAAAAAAGCAGAATGTTATATGTGGTGGCAGTGTGCTCTTCCTGAAACCAGAGCCTGGCCTGCCAGAGCCATGCTCTGGCTACTGGCTAGACTCTGCACACCTAGATTGCTGCAGCTGGACCCCCATAAGGCCCCCAGAATGCCAGGTAAGGCTGCTGGGGCCAGCCTAGGTATTGGCTCCAACCTCCCCTATCCCACTTAGGGGAAATTTGCTGCATGCCAGAGTGCACATGCAGAGGTGTTCCCTGGGGACAAGTAGTAGTGGCACAACTACGTGCCATTGCTATTTGTCCTTGGGGAAATGAACGTGCATGCTTATCTGGACGCACCTGGTGGGGTCATTAGGAACTTCCTGTTGTGGCAGAACAGTAACAAGGTTAGTCCCAGATTCTTGCCAGGGCATTAATAAGATGCAAATAGTCCTTTATGTAAGTTCTTGTACATAATAAAAGGAGTTTTTTGCACAAAAGCCTAATCAAGTTACTGAGGGGCATGCTAGTTTTTCTATGGGGATTAGGAAGTTTGTGCCTAAGACAGCAAATCAACCATGGTTTCCTGCAGTATTCAGTAGATCATCATCCCTGTACTAGCTCTGTGTGTTGAAAGATACTGGGTAAAGCTACGGGGATAGTTGTTATAGGCATTCTGGTTAGCAACTCTGTAAGCTAAGAGTTCATAGGATTGGGTGAACCCACCTACCTAGCTAATTATTGAATTCTATAGACAGTGAAATGAACCTTAGACAATATTCTTTTTAAAGTATTTTCATATTTGCAATGTATGAAAATCAATAATTGTACTAAACCTAATCAATGCAATGGAAGCATAGCAGATACAGTATGACACCTAGTTGGCCTATTCAAATTTCATTACCTTATGTAAATGTTTGGTGTCATTATTCAATATCTAGAAAGTTAACTAAATGTTTAAGTGTATATAGATAAAAGATTTACTTTGTGAACTTCTGTATTACTTGGGAATCTCAGGCCTTTAGCTAGAGATAGCTACATGGCCAGAGATAATAAATACATCAAGACGTGACACACAAAAGTAACTGCTTGTTATTTTTTGTTGAGGTTCATAGTTGGGATTTTATTTTCAAGGTCTCCTATAGATTCAAGGAGAAATTTGCAGAGGAAAAAAAGACTAATGGCTGCTTGTACATGCCATCAGGGGTTAATTCTGTTTAGTTTTCTCTAAATTGAAACAGTGGTTTTTAAAAAACACTGCTTCAATTTAGGGAGAATTAAACCCCTGTGGCATGTACACAAGGGTGGAGGCCCAATCCTTACCTGCCTCTTCGGTGGTGGGGGGGTGGGGGGAGGAGGTGAGCTGTCGGTGAGCTGTGTGGTTCCTGAGCTGCATGGGGGCCACCCAGGCAGCACCCACCCACTGGCACCCAGCTCGAGCAGTCCTGGGGGGTGCTGCAGCCACGGAGAGAAGCACCAGGCCCCCGCACAGCTTAGGCAGGCAGGCTCCAGGGATAGAGAAAAAAAAAAAAGATCAGGTTCACGGCTTGTTTCTTCTTCTTCTTCTTCTTCTTCTTCTTCTTCAGTGGAGCCTGCCTTCATGGTCTGCTGCTGGGTCCCACAGCCCCTGAGCTGTGCAGGGCCCGCCAAGCCTGGAGCACATCAAGTTCCAGCGTCCCGTGCACTGTTGCACTTTGTTAGGTAGCAAACTAAAACCCCTCAGAGGTGTTTTATCTTGGTACATACCAAAGTCATCTGAAGTGGAATATGCTGCCAAATGTGCAAACAGCAATGCCATTAAAGCGGAATTTGCCACTGAACATGCAAACAGAAATGCCATTAAAATGGTGCAAAAGGGCATTTAAGCCACTTTAAAGGCCAATTTTGTGTCATGTACAAAGGCCCAATGTCTACAAAATAATCTTTGCAAATATGAGAGTAACTGGGTAAAATACATGTACTCTAAGATCTACAGGTGTTTAAATAATACAATCTAATGGTTCTTTTCCATGCCCTAAAATCTGGGAGATGATGGGCCTATTTATGTGTGCACAAAACTCCTCTTGGTTTGGAGAAGGGTTATGGGTATAAAAACTGCAGGATTGGACAATGGAGGTAGTTTGGCCGTTTAACTCTTGCTGCAGAAACATATTTGCACTATAATAACTTACAATTATACTGTAGGCATTTTCAGTGCAACCTTGTGTTTCTTCTTTCTCATGTTGTGGTAGTTTTAGAGATCTGCCTGTTGCCAAACTCTGAAAGCAAGACTTTTGTAGATATTTAGAGTGTAGAGGTGTACCTGGCTAATATTATACCTTGGGCAGTACACCTCCCACACCTTGCACCTTCCCTGCTCTTGCTCTGGTTCTGACTCAAAGATCAGCCAAAGGTTTGCTGCTGGAGGAGTTGGGGAGTAGTAGACCTTTCCTTCCATTTTTATATTGATATTAGGGCTGTGCAAAGCTTCAGTTGCTGATTTAATTCAGAGGAGATTTGACCTGATTTGGCAGCCAAATCTGAATCTGAACTGAATTGGGAGACCAATAAAAAGGTCTGAATTGATTTCATAGTTTCATAGTTGTAGGGTTGGACGGGACCTTGACAGATTATCAAGTCTGACCCCCTGCCATGGCAGGAAAGAGTACTGGGTCAAACGACCCCAGCAAGGTGTTTGTCTAGCCTCCTCTTAAAGCCCCCAGGGTAGGAGCCAGCACCACTTCTCTTGGAACTTGGTTTCAGATCCTAGCTGCCCTGACAGTGAAGTAGCGCCTCCTGATATCTAGTCTAAATCTACCCTCTGCCAGCTTGTGATCATTATTTCTTGTCACTCCTGGGAGTGCTCAGGGGAACAGGGACTCCCCCAATGCCTGCTGGTCCCCTCTGACTGGTTTGTTAATGGCCACTAGGTTCCCCCTCAGCCTTCTCTTGTGGAGGCTAAACAGGTTCAGGTCCCTTAACCTCTCCTCGTAGGGCCAGCCCTGCTGACTCCTGATCATGCGGGTGGCCTTCCTCTGGACCCTCTCCATGTTGTCCACATCCCTCCTGAAGTGCAGCACCCAGAACTGGATGCAGTACTCCAACTGTGGCCTGACCAATGTCGCATAGAGGGGGAGGATCACCATCTGTGGATGCATGACAAGGTACAGTTCACCTTCCTAACCACGTCCCCACACTGTCGGCCCATGTTCATTTTGGGATCAAGAATAACTCCAGGATCCTTTTCTGCCTCTGCACTGACAAGAAGGGAATTCCCCAGCCTGTAGATATGCTACTGGTTCTTTCTTCCCAGCTGCAGTACCTTGCACTTGTCAGTGTTGAAACCCATCCTGTTCTCATCCCTGTCCACTTCTGTAACCTGTCTAGGTCTGATTGCAGCCTATTCCTCCCTTCTAGCATGCCCGCTTCCCCCCACATCTTAGTGTCGTCTGCGAATTTGAACAGGGTGCTTTTTACCCCGTCATCCAAGTCGCTGATGAAGATGTTGAACAATGTGGGTCCGAGGACCGAGCCCTGGGGAACCCCACTGCCCACATCCCTCCAGGTCAAAAATGACCCATCCACCACCACTCTCTGGGTGTGGCCCTCCAGCCAGTTAATGATCCTTTGACTGTATAGGTGTCGACACCACAGTCCCCTAGTTTTTTAATGAGAATGGGGTGAGAGAAAGTGTCAAAGGCCTTCCTAAGCCTTTGAAGTCTCTGAATCAATTTGGAAAACATTCAGAGAAGATTTGGAGATTTGGGCAGTCCCTGCTAGCTGCTGCAGGGACCTGGACCCGGGCTCTGTGCCGGTAAGTAGAGGGAGGTGAGGGCTGGAGGAGGGGGAAGGGGACCATGGGGGGGACCCCCACCAGACCCCATCCCCTGCCTACTCCCCCAGCCCCCTGAGTGCTCCCCAACCCCCTCCCACTCTCCCAGCCTGGCTGCCCTGCCTGGCCCCAGTGTCCCAGCACTTTAAAAAAAAAAGCCCCACACTCACTGGCTGCTGCAGCAGCTGTTGGGGCCTCTGAGGTCTCGTGGCAGAGCCCCCCCACACAGGGCAGGGCAGTGGGGGGAAGCAGGGATTGCGCCCCCACCTGGCAGGAGCCAGTGAGTGTGGGGCTTTTTGGGTTTTTTTGAAGTGCCAGGACACTGGGGCCAGGTGGGAAAGCCATTTATGGGTCTAGGAGAGCAGGCAGGGGATAGGGCCTGTTTGATTCAAAGATTCAGCTGATTTGGTGCTGGCCAAAACTCTGAATCAGATTCGGCTGAATCAATTCAGGACAGTGATTTGATTTACCGAATCGAATCACTGTCCCCCAAATCAGCCAAATCTGAACCCAAAGCAAATACTAATCACTTCACACAGGCCTAATTGATATGTATCAAGTGGCCTAAAACACCAATTTTCAGCTGCGGAAAAGGGAGTGACATTTCCCACCTGCAACAGTGAATTTCTGACCACTTCTTCACTGCTTGCTGCTGCTATTTCTCTGCCCTTTCCAGTGCTGACCCCTGACTCCACCCATAGACCCCACTTCCCCTCCCCAATCCTCCCAAGCCCCACAGCTTTTCCTCCCACACATCTCAACTTACCTTAGATTGTGTGGTCATTTTAAACTCTACCCTCTCCCTAACCTCCCCAAATGTCTGTACCTAACCAAAGAGAAACCTCTAATGTTTATGAGTTACTCAGCTACAGTGAGTCCATTTAAAACTTCAATAGTTCTTCAATTTTTACAGCAGTCAAGCCAAATACTTTAAAGTGATAGTTAAGCCTTGAATTAAAGTGTCTACTTTTGTTGTTACTAAGTTATTTTCAAAGCAATATTTAATAAATATAGAGAGGAGGGCTTTAATCCGTATTATCATACAGACTGGGAGAGACCTTTAAGCACTTAAGTAAAGTTTGCACTAGTTCAGGCGCTGCTATCATTTTCCCTCTAAAGAGCAAGACCCAGATCCTATTCTGCTTATAATATATCTAATTCTATGTGTCTGGTTGCCCCCAAAATATATATTTTGACTCCAAATTCTCTCATCCTCTCTATTGGACCACCTTATAAGCCTCTATGGTTGATTCTGGTTTGCCCTGTTGAAGTACATAATTCTCCCATTTGAGTGACTGGACAACCTTTGTAACTGCAGAAGCTGACCCAGAGTGCACAAACCCTGAGCTGGCACAGGGTGCAGAGGGCAATTCACACAGCATCCTTAGGAATGACACACCCGAGGAAACCCCCAAAACATCAGTAGCAGGAGAAAACAGTGAGCTTCTCAGAAGCAGCTTTCAGAAGACGCAGGAAGTTGTCTCTCCAGAAAGCTCAGGGATATAATGAGAAACTCTAATGCTGAGCAAGCAAATGTGGACATCTTCATCAATTTGGGAATCCTCCATCATTCTCTTTATAGCACCGCTGTGAACAGATCAACTGCACAGCTTGCAGCACCTGACTATAGCCAAAGAGCTACCACACAAAATGCATGCCCTAATTCATGGAGGAGACATGTGAGAGTGGAACAGTTGCAGAGAGAAGTGGGGCTAAGTGGAAGAAAGGGGCACAAGTCTAGCTCTCATATTCTCACAGGATCTACAGGCACAGAGACCTCAGCCAGGAACAGTCTCCCAGAATTGGCTACCAATCACTGCCTGGACAATATAAAAATGTCCTTGGTTTCATCATCTCCTGGTGTCTGTGGATCCATGTGCTGTGGCTGTTCAAGAAGCTAGTCTTCCATGCCTCCTCAGAATATGGCAGTATAGGATTGTCTTCCATGGGGAAAAACTGAGTAGTACTTGGAATGGTGCAATTCTGTAAGTTCTTTTGATATAAACCTATATTGACCTGCCTGAGACTTGCAGGGAATTATAGCCACCATACACATTCCTTTGCTGAGGCACAGAAACACAGATAGCATACAAAAAAGACAAGTGGAAAGAGTCTAATACAGAGAAGCACCTGGTAGGTCTTTGTCAAAGTCAGATTCAGCAAATCTGAGACCCTTCTCATAGCTGAAGTCGATGCCAAGGAGAGGGCTTGCTCCTTGAAAATACAAGAGGTGGGAAGGATTTAACAGATTCAGTAACATGCTCAGAAATCTATCATTGAGTATGTTGTTTTGCTCATAGGAAGCTTGCACAGAAGGCCTTTCTGGCAAAATTTCACAGGCAGTACAAAGAAAGCATTGTTTAAGCAGATCCTGATATAATGATACAACCTTTTATCTTTTCCACAGCCATAGCACAGGCATCAGGCCAAACATGGGTCACTAAGCAACACTGTGACAACAGTTATTCAGCCTCTGCCTATGCATTACCTGCATCTACATGAGTATCATCCACCTGGGAGGATGGCCAGAGGTCAACTTGCCAACACACACCACATATTGGGAATGGTAGATGCACAAAACCTGGGATCTCAGTCCAGGGTGATGCACACACCATTCACAGAATGCCTCATAAACTTTGCCTTTGTTTTTGGTAGAAAGTATTTTTGATCTGGGAGAAGTCTTCTGGTGGACTGAAGACTTTTTGTATCTGGTCTTAGTCATTGATCAAGATAGTTCGTGTGAATGGAATATTCAAGGGAGATTGGATATGACAAGAACGGTCATAGGAAATGTATCAAGGATCTGGAAGAATAGAGAAATAAGCTTGAAAACAAAAATCTAATTTTTGAAGGCAGTTGGATGACAGTCATAGAGTGTGTCTACACATTGCTGTATGGTGACGTTGCTATGGCAACATGCTTTAGTACTTCCTTTTGGAATTACTAAAGGAAATAGTAAAAGAAATACTAAAGCACAGCACAGCATGGGTGGTTATCACACCATGCATGTGGTGCGTCGTTAGATTTTGACCCATGTGATCACTAGATCACCATAGCATGCCTTATGGTGACATAGTGCATCACTACATTGCTGTAGGGTGATGTGTAGATGCGCCTATATATAACTGGGAAAGCTGAACCTTGAAAAAGAGATTTAAAAACCTGAAGCACTTGAAATGTAGTTTTATTAAAAAATATGAAGACTATCATGAATGGAAAAAATAATTTAATGATTGGGAAGACTGGCATAACAAGAGACTTTTAACATATGATTAAGGGAAGGAAGCTAAATTTCTTTAGAAAAGAAGGTGTATGACTACAGGAGACAATTAATCCAGGAGATGTGGAAGGAAAAAGAAGGGAAATAACAAGAACATAGCTAAAGGGTGGGCATAACTGGTTAATCAGTCAGACAAAATTAACAATGAATAGGCAGTTATGCAGATATCTGATTTGTCATGCCACCAAGCTTTGAAGTAAGGATGATTGAAGAAAGAATCTCGCTGCACAGACACATCAGAAATATTTGAGCCAGATCTTTTTCCATGGTCTGCATACCTTGCCTTGGGACATCTAGGTCTACCTGCCTTACCTCCTGGCCTCGGGACTTCTAGGTCCAATACATCATTTCCTCCCTCTGGATCTTTGGGCAAAGGAACATTTCACTTGTGCTGTGTCTGTACCCACATGGATCTGTCTTCTTCCTAAGTGGGAAGAGAGAACATGTAGGGCCATTATTTCAATTTTTCCCTTTGATGACTACATTATAAATATACAATTTAGCTTGTCTAACCTATCTGATGGTTATCTAGGCTTCTGTTAAATTATAAAGCTCCCAAACCTCTGGGCTAGATAAGAATGTCTAAGATGTGTGTGGCACAAGCTATCCTCCATTGAACTACCTCTGCAAGCATCCAGGGTGCTCTTGTTTGATAGTGATGCAAGTGGTGCTACCAGTGATCCCTGGAGCCTGTGCTTCTCTTCCTTCGTCTCCTCCTCCCTCATTCGCTCTGTGCCTACCACCTCCCTTTACTCCTCCTCCTTCTGCTCCTCCACTGGGGCACTGGAGAATGTATGTGTTGGGGGAAACAGTGCAAATCCTTATCATGCTGCAGAGTGCTTCCACCACAGTGCTGGCCCTCTCAGTGTGGGTGCTGAGGTCCTGGGTTCAGGTCCCACTAAATTCCCACTAAAGCCAAGACAAAAACATGTATTTTACCAAATACCCAGGATTGTCCCAGTGAAAATGGGATGTATGATCAGGCAAACCAACTGTGATGTATCATCTCCAAAAAGTTATCCTGTCCCCTGATTCAGAAGGTAGCAGAGAAGTAGAGCTCATCTGAATGCCTATTCTGCATGGTAGCTATTCACCCCTCTAAAATAATTGAATTTTAGATGTTGCAAGTCAAGACATAAATCAATACTTTTTGTTAATTTTATAGGGACTGCGTGATGAGTTTGATTCCAGGATCACATAAGTAGGTGCTCTAAGCAATGATTAAACCAGTTTCAATGGGGAAATGAATGGTAAATCAGCTCCACAAAATTAACATCCATAAATAAACAACATCTGTGACATACGATAAAAGTAATAATTTAGGAACTTGCAAAAATCCAACAAATAAGATCTTTAGAAAGAAAAAAAAATCACATGATTTTACTGAGCAGAGATTCTTCTAGGTCTCCCTCTTTATGAAAGTTTGTTTCAGTAGACTCCCAAATAACCAACTCCTCTTGCTTTGTTTCTCTAACAGTACCAAGTTAACATTTCCTATATTTTAAAGTTTTCGCTAGGGCCAGAAGTATTTTCATCCATCTTACAATAATAGATAGTTGGGAATTCCCACACCTCCCCCCCACATTCTGTGTCTCTTCATACAGCAATATGTATTTTCTCAACTGTTGTGGGTCTCTAGCAATTTACTCTCATGTCTCACAACACTGAAGTTCTCACCAGTTCTCTATAAATTCCCACACTGAAGATTATTTAATGACCAGTCAAAAGGCCAAGAACTTTTGTTTTATTAATTGGTTTACCACACATAATCTCTAGGGTCATAGCTACTGAAGAAATACTTTTTTAGGGGTCTCTTTACAATCATGGCTACTCTGACCCTATCACACATCTTAATGAGTGAGGAATTCTGGACTCGGAGTTGCTACAGAAAGACAGTTTTACTTTCAAAGTCTGGCAAATAATCTGCCTGGAGGATCCTTAAATGGCTCAGACACTCATTTTATTCAAGTTATTCTTTGAAAATAAAGAAAAAAACAAACAAACACAGAAGTAATTTTTCCTTTTGGGGGTGGTCTGCTCTTTATTATTTGAAATCATTACTTTGTTGCATGTTATATAACAGTGGAAATAGCAGAAGAGAAAGTACACTTGCTGCTAACAATTTTATGTTCTCTGAAGGTAAAATTAAAATTTAGAAATACATTGAAATGATAGGCCAAATCCTCAGGTGGAATAAATTCTGTTAGCTCCATTAACTTCTCAGGAGCCAGTTCAATTTACACAAAATGGGTGCATCTACACGTGCAATTAGTGAGCAAGAAAAAACTCTGGAGCTTATTTCTTATTGCTCCTGGACAATGTTTCTCTGCATGTGTGCTGAGCAGCACAGCACAATGAGCTGGGTCAGAGCAGCCCTGGGTGGCAGGGGCCCCAGGTATCAGCCTGCCAGCCTGGGGCTGCTCCCTCCAGCTCAATGTGTTGGGGCACACAGTTGCTTCAGTATTGGGTTAGCTGGCAGGCAGCCTCCACACTGAAGCACCTTGTGCCTCGGCCAGCTGTGGCAGTGTCTACATGTACACTGCTGCAGAGGAAAAGACTCTGCAGCAGGATTCATAGACGTTAGAGGCTGGAAGGGACTTACAAAATCATTGGGTCCAGCCCCCCTGCACTTGGATAGCACTTTTATTTACAAGTACCATCCTGCTGTGGAGTAAATTAGTTCACTCTGGCTTTGTAGGGGTGCACGTGTAGACATGTGACATTTCATAGGTCTCATAGATTTCATAAGCATTAGGACTGGAAGGGACCTCGGAAGACCATTGAGTCCAGTCCCCTGCCCGAGGGGCAGGAAATCAGCTGGGGTCACAAGATCCCAGCAAGATAAATGTCCAATTGACTCTTAAAGGAATCCAGAGTAGGTGCTTGCACCACCTCTGGCGGCAGTCTGTTCCAGGTCTTGGGGGCTATGACTGTAAAGAAGTTCTTCCTTACGTCCAGCCTGAAATGGTCTTGGAGAAGTTTGTGACCATTTGACCTTGTCATCCCATGGGTCACTTTGGTGAACAGGTGTTCCCCCAGATCCAGATATACACCCCTTATATACTTATAGGCAGCCACCAGGTCCCCCCTGAGTTTGCACTTTTTCAGGCTCAAAAGTGCCATAGCTCTCAGCCTCTCATCATAAGGTCTGTTTTCCTGCCCTCGGATCATGCATGTGGCTCTCCTCTGGACTCTCTCAAGCTTCTCCACTTCCTTTTTAAACTGTGGAGTTCAGAATTAGATACAGTACTCCAGCTGTGGCCTCACCAAGGCTGAGTACAGCAGGAGGATGACATCTTGGGGTTTGCTTGAGAAGCATCTACCTACCTAATTATAGCTTACCTAATCAGTCACAGTTTTTAAAATATGTAAATATAATGTAGTACTGTAGCTAAGGAGGGACAAATGGGGTATAAGCCCCCGGTACTGATTTGGGTTGTGTCCATTAAATTAGCAGCTGCTGCCGCAGCTGACCTGATGCCACTGCCACTGGAAACCTGGCTAGTACCTCTTCCTCATGTGCCACTGCTGTGTAGGGCATAAAACTGCCCCTGATATGGGGCTTATTCCTATAAAAATCAGAGTTCTGTTCTGGCTAAAATGTTTACAGGCTCTCTTCTTTGTCTATGCATCTTGTATAGGCTGAGAACTACTAGCTATTGCTAGGCTATGGCTTTGCATTAGCTTCAATATGACTGCACAAACACACAGCTCCACAGTTCCCATCACAATTATAGTCCAAAATAATAAGATATTACTAGATCTATGAAAGATCAGACCGTTTTTTTTTATCTAAAAAACAAAATTCAGCAAAGTTAATTTTCAATGATTTTTTGAGACTATAATTTACTTATCTCATCAAGAATTCTATAACACTTTTATAGACCGGATGAATATTGAACACAATATAAATGCTTTTGAGTTTATAATCAATGCTTATGTCAATATTAGATCTAATGAGTTCATGAAAAAGCCAAAATTAGTCTCTCTAACAACCTTAGAGCTGGATTTTTTAAAGCTGTAATCATGCAAGCACTGATATTGAGATTTATGGGGGGCTATTCTTCTAAATAATCGCTACTCATGTGAGTAAGTTTGTAGGATCTGCTCCTATGATTTTAATATCTGAAATTATGCAATCAGTTTAACCATGTTGAAAATTTATTATAATCTCTTCAGTTAACATGGTTAGACAGAGATAGATTGGGTAATAAAATGGTCCTTTCCTGAATGCTGTAGTTTATAGCAATAGGTGACATCATAGGTACAGTGTCCAATTATGGTAGAGAAGTAAAAATACATTTTAATCAGATAAATGTTAACTTTTTAACATTGAAAGTCCTATATGCTATCATTTGGTAGCAGAAATAGCTATATTTCAGGATAGCTACTTGGTTGCACTGAGAAATAATGAGATGTTAGTACCTAATTGTCCAAATAGATAATAAAATTCACTTTCAGGATATTTTGCATTCTTGGTTAGCAAAACAAAATATTACTGTGTAACAATAATCTTTCACCTTGATAGGTCCCTATGCATTTGTTTTCTGGTAGATGCATAGAATCCTTAATTCTAGTGGGTTTCTATCACCTTTTCAATAAGAATAATTTGATACATGGGCTAATATAAAAAGCAAAACAAAATAAAAAAATGTAATATGGAGCCAGTTTGTATTTCTGTATAGTACAATGCCATCACTCACCTGGTTAACGTTAGCACATATGTTCACACCCTGTCTAGAATCAGGATCATTAAAAAAAACTATAATATATGAAAATGCTAATTAAGAGAGAGAAATGAATGGAAAAAGAACAATGTTGCCTCGCTTTTAATAATCTAGCAGCAACCATCAGGCTGCACTTGGCACAACGTGCATTTGAATATCTTTTATTTATGTTCTGCATTCATAGATTGTATAGGAGAGAAGATTAGCTTGACCAAGAGATGAGATGTGTAAGTTTGGAATATTATGGGAATCTTGGAATACTTAACATAGCAGGATTGTTGTTCATAGATGTTAGGGTCGGAAGGGACCTCAATAGATCATCGAGTCCGACCCCCTGCATAGGCAGGAAAGAGTGCTGGGTCTAGATGACCACAGCTGGATGCCTATCTAACCTCCTCTTGAAGACCCCCGGGGTAGGGGAGAGCACCACCTCCCTTGGGAGCCCGTTCCAGACCTTGGCCACTCGAACTGTGAAGAAGTTCTTCCTAATGTCCCATCTAAATCTGCTCTCTGCTAACTTGTGGCCATTATTTCTTGTAACACCCGGGGCGCCTTGGTGAATAAATCCTCACCAATTCCCTTCTGTTCCCCCATGATGAACTTATAGGCAGCCACAAGGTCGCCTCTCAATCTTCTCTTGCAGAGGCTGAAAAGGTCCAGTTTCTCTAGTCTCTCCTCGTAGGGCTTGGTCTGCAAGCCCTTAACCATACGAGTGGCCCTTCTCTGGACTCTCTCCAGGTTATCCGCATCCCTCTTGAAGCGCGGCACCCAGAATTGCACGCAGTACTCCAACTGCGGTCTGACCAGCACCCGATAGAGGGGAAGTATCACCTCCTTGGACCTATTCGTCATGCATCTGCTGATGCACGATAAAGTGCCATTGGCTTTTCTGATGGCTTCGTCACACTGCCGGCTCATGTTCATCTTGGAGTCCACTAGGACTCCAAGGTCCCTTTCCACTTCCATGCCACCCAGCAGGTCATTCCCTAGGCTGTAGGTGTGCTGGACATTTTTCCTCCCTAGGTGCAGCACTTTGCATTTCTTCTTGTTGAACTGCATTCTGTTGTTTTCTGCCCACTTGTCTAACCTGTTCAGGTCTTCTTGCAGCTGTTCCCTGCCCTCCGGCGTGTCCACTTCTCCCCATAGCTTTGTGTCATCTGCAAACTTGGAAAGAGTACATTTCACTCCCTCGTCCAAGTCGCTGATGAAGACATTAAAGAGTATCGGTCCCAGGACCGAGCCCTGCGGGACCCCACTGCCCACACCTTTCCAGGTCGAAACCGACCCATCCACCATGACTCTCTGGGTGCGACCCTCTGGCCAATTCGCCACCCACTGGACTGTGTAGTCATCCACGTCAGCCTCTTAACTTGTTCACCAGTATGGGGTGGGATACCGTATCGAAGGCCTTCCTGAAGTCTAAGTACACGACATCCACCCCTCCTCCTGTATCCAGGTGTTTCGTAACCTGGTCATAAAAAGAGACTAGATTAGTCAGGCACGATCTGCCTGCTACGAACCCGTGATGGTTTCCCCTCAGCATAATTTGTCCTGCCGGGCTCTCGCAAATGTGAGCCTTGATAATTTTTTCAAAGATTTTGCCGAGGATGGAGGTGAGACTGACTGGCCTATAGTTGCCCGGGTCCTCCTTCCTCCCCTTCTTGAAAATGCGGACCACATTGGCCCTTTTCCAGTCCTCCGGGACTTGGCCCGTGCGCCACGAGCGTTCAAATATTCCCACCAGTGGCTCTGCTATGATGTCGGCCAGTGCCTTCAGCACCCTCGGATGGAGCTCATCCGGGCCTGCCGACTTAAAGGCATCCAGTTCTTCCAAGTGACTCTGCACCATCTCAGGGTCTACGCATGGCAGTCTGGCGCCTTGCTGCTGCCTCTCTACAACCCCAGTGAGAGACTTGTCGTGTCCCTCACTTAGGAACACTGAGGCAAAGAACTCATTGAGGAGTTCAGCCTTCTCCCCCTTGTCTGTCACCAATTGTTAGCAGGATTGTTGTTGTTTTCAATATCAGTGCTACCATTAACTCATGCATTACTTTCTTCTTATATGGAAATAATATTAGAAATAGCACTTTTAACACAAAAAATCTTTAACTCACCAAAAATTCAAAGTTATATATTATTCTACTTCATCTCATGATTTTTGAACATCCAGAATTTTATTTCTCCCAAATCTTTACATATCTTTTGGAATTTTAATGTCATACACATTCAAAAGTGTATGCATCTTTGAGAATTTTGGTTATTAAATGCCAATTTTTCTTTTAGCATATATTCATTGTTTTTAAAAACTGGAACTGTTTTTTAAAGAAAATTTCTGTCCTGTTTTCTATCCTCCCAGACTTCTAAAGCAATCATGAAATCATACAATAATCTAACAAAGTTACTTCAACTTTTTGATTTGATCATTTAAAAAAACGGAAGCTCTGAGTAATTCTGGAGCATGCATGTTCCCTTAAATCTTAGACTTCTAGTTATGTATTACCGCATATAAGCCATCTGTGATTTCCCCCACAGAGTGGAATTGATATTACTTTGTCCTTGCTCAGATCATACATTTGCATTGACATTGTTTACTGTTTGCTCATAGTCAGATGCCTGCTTCGCTTGTCATGACACTGGATTTAAATATCTTCACAGCCTTACATTTCTATTATCAGGTATAATTTGTAGATACTGATTAATAATGTCAGTCATTCATAATCAAGTTATATTATGAAGACTGCACAATTAATTTCAAAACAGTATTCCCACCTCATTATTTAAGGTAACTCCATGATAATAAAAGCAGATGGACTGAGGGGAGATACAGAGAGAGTGAACAGGCATGATCTTCTAAAGAGATGTAGGACTGTACACCCCTCTGCACTCTGAGCCAGTTCATATGCTTTGTCTCTTCATCCAGATATACTTGTTCCCTTCTCAAATAGCTGCTTCTCTCTTGCAATAGCTGGACTACTGAAGGGACATGCTACTTTTAAAATTTACAGAACACTCTTATGACTATCATCCTTAGCAGTGAGTGAATTGCCACATCGGTACAAAAGAGCCGCAGGTCACCTACTCTTTTTCTAACTATTGTAGACAATATAAATGGTGAGTTAGTATCATGTAATGGTAAATAATGAGCTGAAACAAATCTAGTTTTCCAATGTGCCTTCAAAACATGTACTTTACTTGAGCATGCAGCTGCTTGAGAGGCTTCTTAAAGATCTAATTTGCTTTCAGATACCACTCAAAATGTTCAGCTATCAAATGTTTCATGAATGGAATCCTTGTTTCCTAAGAAACCTTCTCTTTCCTTGTACTCTTAACTGACACTTGATGTATAAATTGAAAAGATTGAGCTGATAATCACTCAGTATATCCAAAATCTAAACATTCTTGTGAGTGCTTCATTGTTTTAGCAATTCACGCCCTTCTGGCTTGACAAAGCCTGAATTAGATTACCATTGTGACACATGGCAAAGTCTATTTGATTCTAAAGAGATTCTATTTTAGTCTCTGGCAAGAGAACTGGCTTTTGTGTTGTGCACAGATTCACTTAGAATCATAGAACCATAGAAAATTTGGGTTGGAAGGAACCTCAGGAGGTCACCAGCCTCCTGCTCAAGGCACAACCATCCCCAACTAGATCATCCCAGCCAAGGATTTGTTTTTAAGGTCTTAAAAACCAATAAGGATGAAGAATCCACTATCTCTCTGGGTAACCCATTCCAGTGTTTTACTACTATCCTAGTAAGAAAATTCTTCCTAATATCTAACCTAAACTTTCCTTGCTGCAACTTGAGACTGTTGCTCCTTGTTCTGTCATCTGCCACCACTGAGAACAGTCCAGCTCCATCCTCTTTCAAACCCTCTTCAGGTAGTTGAAGGTTGCTATTAAATCCTGCCCCCCCCCCCCCCCAGTCTTCTCTTCCATCAACTAAATAAGACCAGTTCTCTCAGCCTCTCCTCATAAGTCATGTGCCCCAGTCCTTGGACCATTTTTGTTGCCCTCCGCTGGACTCTTTCCAATGTGTCCATAACCTTTCTGTAGTGGGGGGCCCAAAACTGAACACAGTACTCCAAATGTGGCCAAACCAATGCAGAAAAGAGGGGAATAATCACTTCCCTTGGTCTGCTGGCAACACTTCTACCAATGCAGACCAATATGTTGCTAGCCTTCTTGGCAAGAAGGGCACGCTGCCGGCTCATATTCAGCTTATTTTCCACTGTAACCCACAGGTCCTTTTCTGCAGAGCTGCTGCCCAGCCAGTCAGTCCCCAGGCTGTAGTTGTACATGGGATTGTTCCATCTGAAGTGCAGGACTTTGCATTTGTCCCTTTTAAACCTCATGAAATTTCTTTTGGTCCAATCCTCCAATTTGTCTAGGTCGCTCTGAATCCTAGCCCTACCCTCCAGCCTATCTACTATTCCCCCCAGCTTGGTGTCATTTGCAAACTTGATGAGGGTGTACTCTATACTATCTTCCAGGTTGTTGATGAAGATATTGAACAAAACTGTCCCCAGGACTGGCCCCTGGGGCACTCTACTTAATACTGGCTACCAGCTTGACATGGAGCCATTGATTACTACCCTCTGAGGCTGATGCTCCAGTCAGTTTTCTAACAACTGAGAGTCCATTCATCCAGCCCATAATTCTTTAGCTTGCCTGCAGGAATGTTGTGGGAAACAGTATCAAGTTTTAGCCTTGCTAAAATCAACAGTTACAACCCATACTAGAGGAAGAACCAATCTTAAAGAGATCTTCACAGAACTACCCATGCTAGTCTTTAAACAAGCACCGAACGTTGCCAACCTCATCACCAGAAGCAAACTGCCTATAGCCCAAAACACACTGAATGGATCCAGACCATTTCATGACAGGAAATGTATAAACTGCCAGCATATCTCTGCCACTCCCAGAATAACTACACCCCATGACAGAAACATCAACATTTCTGGATTGTACACTTGCACCTCCAGAAATGTAATATATCTCATCCAGTGCACTAAATGCCTGATAGAAAATATGTAGGAAAAACCAAACAACAACTGCATACCAGAATGGATGCACAACAAAAATCTATCAGAGACAAGAATACCCAATTATCCGTTGGGGTACATTTCTCACAGGACAACCACACTCTCTCCAATCTCTCAGTTCTAATCCTCAAAGGGAATTTATAAAATATCTTCCACAGACGAGCCTATGAATTTCACTTCATCAACCTGCTGGGTTGTTCAATACAGGCCTTAGACTTCTATTCTTTTCTATCCCATCCAGGAAGAGCCTTTCTTTGTTCAGAGCACAAATGACTCAGTCTAAAGAAATGGGATCCTTGGTTTTTATAAGTATTGAAATATGATAGGTTCAAAATAAAAAAATAACATAAATACAAAGTGGATAAAAGACAGTAAAAGTTTCAGAAGAGAAGACTAAGGTCAACATATTATATGAATCATCTGTGCTGCTTTTCAGATAGAAATATAGTGAGCCTAATTTTTCCCCATTATAATACTTAAATTGGCTTGATCCTCTATTATATCACAGTGGGAGCATCTACACAAGACAGTACGTCACTATAGCAACAGGCTACAGTGACATAGCACAGACCGTGATGCTGCAGCTATGTTGCTGTAGCAACACACTCCCTCGTTATAGTGCATTGCTATGGCGTTGTAGTGGCTCAAAATAACTGTATGCCACCAACATGGTACAGTACAGGGTGTTACTACAGTCA
This sequence comes from Alligator mississippiensis, assembly GCF_030867095.1. NCBI lineage: Eukaryota > Metazoa > Chordata > Crocodylia > Alligatoridae > Alligator > Alligator mississippiensis. The sequence goes on along the minus strand of NC_081826.1, from coordinate 30,835,397 downwards.
TTTAGTACTTCCAAAAGGAAGTATTAAATGATGGTGCAGTAACAACGGCCCCATGGGAGCACATGCAGACTTGCTCAGTGTTGCATACTATTTTAGTTTTGAAAACAAAATTATTTTTTATCTAGAACTGGTGAAAGATTTCAGAAGTGTAGAACTGGGCACTTCTAACTCTTAATGAATTATTTTTTTTGTAGTTTGTGTCATGGAGTTGGTTCTCATCTACCATGCTTAGACGTTTTCTATAGCCTACAAAGCAATTAAAATAATATGAGTTTTAACTCATTGGGCAGTAGCCCAAACATTGCCTTTATTTATATCCATGGATTCTCATTGACTTGAGTGGGGTCTCCTGGGTAGTAGATATGAGACAAATTTGGCTGCAAAATATTATTCTCTATTAAAGTAGTTTAATTTAAAAGGTATCGGCTACTTCTCAAATACCCACTCAAATATAATTGATTGACTATTACCACTTTGATAATTGAAGAGAGACTCTTTTTGGGATGATTTAGTTTAACGGCAAATAAAATGTTGATCTCAAGCTTTTTTGTGTAAAGTTGGGGGGAAAAGGTTGATATTGAGATCTTTGTATGGCATAGGTGTTATCTAGGGCTTAGGGAATTCTTAAAATGCATTTCTTGTGAAATAGCAGACAAGGTTCCTTGGGTGAATTTGATATCTTTTATTAGACCAACCCAAATAGTTGGAGAATAGTTATTAAGCAAGCTTTCGAATTCAAAAACCCTTCGTCAGGCTAAGGAAGTTTCAGCAGTTGGTGTGTGCTCTTTCTGGATGTTTCTTGTGAAACACACACAAGAGCAGTTGCTCTAAGGAAAATAAAATCAGCACTATTGGTTTGAAAGATTTTCTTTTCAATAGCAATACAATATTTTATAACACAATGTATTTAGAAGCTATATTTTAATTATGAAGTGCAAAACTAATTCAACTGCATGAACACAGAAATATGTCTAGGTAACTAAAATAAAACCACTGTAAAAGAAATACTTTGGCAATTTGAGCTGATAAAGAAAATAAAGTACCAGTGTTAAAAAGCAAAATGAGAAACAAGATTCTAAATTTATGTTTATGATAAACTATATGGAATCATTTGTCCTCAATTTTTAGCAAGCTGAGTTACAAAAAGATTTTTAAAAAGCTATGAAGAAAAGTATATTAATCATGAACTATTACATCTTTTTAAGGTGCCAGATTGGAATTATTACCCTAGAAACAAAATGCAAGACTATCCAATGCTTATGTGGAACTTTTGGGGAAAAATACATGTTTAATCATTTGTTGTATTTAGTTGCCAGAATGAGAACTGTTAACGTGCAGGTATGTGATTTTAGACCAAGCACTGCATATTTCACTTATGGTACATGAAAATTGCTTACAGGGGTTGTCCTTCAACTGTTCCTCTTGACAAGGATGACTAGAGATCTGGTAGAAAATAATGCTTTCATAATGCTTTGTTAGAACATATGGAATTGTCCTGTCAAAGGTAGTTGTCTCACTTTAGGGCCTGTATTTTTTATGTTAAAGTTTTATGTGTGCTGAAAAGAAAAAACTCCACCAAAGGCTAGTGCTATTTTAGTGAAGATTTAGGATTAGATTATTATTCTACTTTTCTTATTCCATGGGTGTGTCTACATGAGATGCTAAATGTGCAGTAGACTAATTCTACTATGTATTAGTGTGTCACCGCAAAAGCCATGCTAATATGCTAATGCACAGTAGTATTAGTCTACTGAACATTAGCATTGCTTAAAAAGTGTGTGCCGGCACTACTCCACAATAGTGCCAGTTACTGCTCCTTGATTTAGTTCCTTTTTAATATAGATACTAAACTTAATGTGCAGTAACTAGAGCACAATAATGAATGTGTAGACGTGCCCCTTGATGCAGACAGTATTCCAGATAGGAACCACATTCAGCCATTGTGGGGACAGAGAAAGAGAATGATTCTCGTAAATTACAACAGCTCTTTTGGTTGGCTTTAAAATGAGACCAGAAGAAACTGAGGCACCCTCACCTAGTTCCAAGAAATACTATTCCCTAGAATAGGCTTTACATATAAGGTATCCTAATTTTTGAATGTTCCACCTGAGATACCTGGAAGAGGCATTGAGCATTCATTCATAGTTGAACAGTCATATACAAAAAATGATGTGCTTGAAGATATTTCAAATTGTGTAATCATACTGTTGAAAAATTACTGCTATAGTCTCAAAGGAAATAAATATAAATATATAGGGAGCAGGGAAATCATTGGGGTAATATATAGGCATACAAGGTTTTCTCCTTATCCTGAAAAAAAAACAACATACAAGTGCATTAACTTGGCCCTAAGGCAGAGCCACATAATGCTTAAATTGAAGTTTAGTATAGAGATCAGGGATAGTTAATAACAGGGTAGGAGATCTGATCTTGCACGCAGGTAAAATACTAACTAACATAACAGTTCTGCCTAAGGGGTACAGAATAGAGATTTGACAGTATGCTATGCTGCAGTCATTACTAATTAGTGCTAATTAGCTCAGTTAGCAGTAATTATTTAGCCCAATAGCATAGAGCTCACCTTGGGCTACAAAATTTGCCCTGAAAGCAAAGTACATTAGCTCATGAATTCTGTGCTGATGCATCTATAGGGCTACCAGGACCTGACCTAATTAATTTAAAGCCATTTGGGGTATGCCTACATTGTTAGTTACTATTGCTATTGACGCATTGATATATCTAGAAAGTATTTGACCTATTTTGGTCCATTTGCAGGAATTCAAAATAATGATTTAAAACAAGAGTGTTGTCTGCCAGCAAGGTGATATAATTCTTTCACTCTCCTCAGCCTGGTAAAGCTTCACCTGAAATGTTATGTCTAGTTTGGGGCACTGCACTTCAAGGAATATTTAGACAAATTGAAATTACACGCATGGATGATCTCTACCTGTCCCAAGAAGTTTATGGGTTGACAAGAAGTTAGGCACTGCTGGACCTGGTACTGGCCAAAGGAGATGATCTAATCAGTGACCTAAGTATCAAAGGGAAACTGGATGACAGTGACTGTGAGTTGATCACTTTCACTATCCAACGCAAAGCTGGCAAGTCAGCCAGCAATGCAGTAGTCCTTGACTTTAGCAAAGATGCCTTTCATAAGCTCAGGAGGCTCGTTCTTGAGGCCCTGAGAGGCCATGATTTCACAGGGAGGGGAGTTCTTGATGAGTGGTTGCTCCTTAAGGAAGCGATCCTAGAAGCACAAGGGGAGTCCATCCCTACCCGTAGGAAAGGTGGTAAAAGGGCTCAACAACCCCCTTAGCTCAACAGGGAACTCATGGACCTCCTACATCTAAAAAGAGGTCTATAATGGAAGATAGGAGATATCACTAAGTAGGAGCATACTGCAGTGGTCTGCACCTGCAGGGAGCAAACTAGAAAAGCCAAGGCTGTAACTGAGCTCCATCTGGCTACACAAATCAAGAACAATAAAAAGTCCTTTAGATACATGGGGAATTGAAAGAAGAACAAAGGCAACATTGGCTCCTGCTAAACCAGCTGGGGCAACTGACTACCAATACCCAGGAAAATAGCCAATCTGCTTAATGAATACTTTACATTTTGATTTTTCACCAGCCGAAAGGAACCACCCTGCCAAACATGATGTGGAATGACCAGGGTGAAAATGAATATATGCCCACCATTGGTGTGGATCTTGTGAGGGAGCATCTTGAGAGGATGGACCCCCATAAATCAGCTGGTCTGGATAGGTTGCACCCAAAAGTGCTAAAGAAACTGGCAGACATCATAGCGCAGCTACTGGTGAGGGTATTCAAGAACTCGTGGTGCTTGGTCGAAGTACCTGGAGATTGGAAGGGGCCAATGTGGTGCTTATCTTCAAGAAAGAGAGGAAAGAAGACCCAAGAAACTACAGGCCAATCAGTTTGACCTCAATCCCTGGGAAGAATTTGGAAAAAAATTATCAAAGAAACCATTCTTGACAGGCTAACAGAAGGCAACATTCTGAGGGATAGCCAGCATGAGTTTGTTGTAGGTAGGTCTTGCTTGACCAATCTCATTTCCTTCTATGACCAGGTGACGTACCACTTGGACAAAGGAGAAGAGGTTGATGATACTTGAACTTTAACAAAGCCTTTGACCTGGTGTCCCTTGATGTCCTCATGGAAAAATTGGTTAACTGTGGCCTCGACTACTTGAGGTCCGAGGTCAGACCCAGAGAATGGTTGTGGACTGAACCGAATCAACATGGCACTTGGTGACTAGTGGTGTCCCCCAAGGCTCCATTCTCAGACCTGTACTCTTCAGTGTCTTCATGAATGATCTAGATACTAGTGTCAAAAGCTGATTGGCCAGATTTGCTGACAATTCCAAACTTTGGGAAAGAGTGTCCACACTTGAGGATAGACTGGTGATCCAGGCTGACCTTGATAGGCTTGCAAGGTGGTCGGATGAAAACACAATGGCGTTCAATATGGAGAAATGCAAGGTGCTCCACCTCAGGAATAAAAACCCGCATCACGCTTATAGGCCTGGCAATGCTACACTTGCTAACACCATGACCGAAAGTGACTTGGGGGTTGTGACTGACCACAAAATGAATATGAGCCACCAATGCAATACCTCAGCTGGCAAAGCCAAAAAAACTCTGGTTTGCATCTACTGATGCATCTTGAGCAAGATCCAGGATGTCATCCTCCTACTGTAGTTGGCCTTGATGCGGTCACAGCTGGAGTACTGCATCTAATTCTGAGTTCCACAATTTAAGGACATGGAGAAGCTTAAAAGAGTCCATAAGAGATCCATGCACATGATCACAGGGCAAGAGAATGGGCCTTATGAAGAGAGGCTGTGAGCGATGTGACTCTTCAGCCTGAAGAAGCGCAGGCTCAGGGAGGACCTGGTGGCAGCCTATAAGTACATAAGGGGTGTGCATTAGGATCTGGAGGAATGCCTGTTCATCAGAGCACCCCAGGGGATGACAAGGTCCAATGGTCACAAACTCCTGCAAGACCATTTTAGGCTGGATATAAGGAAACACTTCTTTATCATCCAAGCCCTCAAGGCCTGGAACAAACTCCCCCCAGAGGTGGTGCAAGCACCTACTTGGGACACTTTCAAGAAACATTTGGATGTTTATCTTGCTGGGATCCTTTAACTCTATCAAACTTCCTGCCTTTGAGCAGGGGCCTGGATCCAATGATCCTGCCCTAATGTCTATGAAGTCTATGAAATCTATGTAAATAGTCCAGTAGAGAACAACAAAAATGATCAGAGGACTAGGAAATACAATTTATGAGAAAAAGTTGGAAGATCTGGGATTATTTAGTCTGGAGAAGAGAAGGCCTAGGGGAGATTTGATAACCTTCAAATACATGAAGAGTGGTGACAAAGAGGGAATAACTGGCTATTTTATCTGGTCACAGGGGAAAAAAGACAAGAACTAAATCACTTCAATTAGAGCAAGGAAAATTTAGGTTGGATATTAGTCCAACCTAAAACTGATGACGGTTAAGCATTAGTAACTATGATGGTGTTTAAGTATTGGAACAGATTACCTAGAGAGGTTGTAGAATCTATATCCTTGGGAATTATTAAGAACAGGTTAGACATACATTTCAATCAGATGATCCAACAGGAATGATTCAGTCTTGAGGAGGGGGTTGGATTAGATGACCTTCTGATCTCCTGTGTAGCTGTATTTTTCTGTCTTCTATGTTACATGGCTTAACATGCCATATCACCAACTTCACAGCCAGGATCCTTATTGGAATTCTAATCATATAGACTAAGAATTGAATAGACAGGGAAATTAATTGACTCTCCCATTCATAGATGTAGTCCTTGATGATTGCAGTTTCGGTATGTTGGGAAGGTAATATGGGGAAGATTAAAATCTCAAGGTCCATGGCTTCTGTAGAGAGAAACCTTTAGTTTGGTTACTACATGTACCTATTAAAGTGCTTCAATAAGCTCCAGTGCTTATTGTTCCAGAGGTTATTGCTCTTGGGTGTGCGTCTTCATGTGGGGCTGGGACTTTGAGGACATTGAGCCAAGGCAGAGCAGCCCTACCTGGCAGAGGGCCTGGCAGGTCAGCTTGTCATCCTGGGGTGACTCCCTCCAGCTCAATGAGCTCTGGAGGGGCTGTTTGGGGGAAGAGGATGCTTCAGCACAGGACTAGCTGGCAGGCAACCATTGCACTGAAGCACCCTTGTGCCCCAGCCAGCTGGGGCATTATCTACATATGCGCTGCTGGAGAGGAGTTTTTACTCTGCAGCAGGATAGTGCTTGTATTTACAAGTATTATCCTACTGCAGACTAACTTAGTTTTCCCCAGCCTAATAGGGATGCACATGTAGATGCAAGATTCTTACTGAGCTAGTTAGTCTATTGCACAGTAAACATCTTTTGTAGTTGCACCCATAAGCAATCAAAATCATTTTCAAAAGAAGAAAAAGTTTTAATAGAATTCAATACTTAGCTTGTGACCTTTGAAGTTTCTAAATACCTATTGTTCTAGTACTAGGAAATTTGTATGACTATTATGTTCATTGGTTAGACACTTTAATATAATTAGATCTAACGAGGCAGTTGCTAATACAGAATGTAATGTGCTGTCATGATGAGTACAATCTGCATATATTAGAAACTTTTTTTATTAAAAACACTGGACAATAAACAGAGATACAGTGCATTTCATTTGAAGGTCATCAAAAGTAGCTTTATGCAAATTACTGTTAGAATACTGTTTGTTCCAGAATCTATGTTGAAACTGCAGAAATTTACACGTTGGTTCACAGGAAGGCATCCAGAGTTTACTGACTGAAGAGTGGTAGCCCAGGGAGAAGGATGAGAAGTGACCAGACTTTCCCAGGACTTTGTGACTGTTTCTTTGAACATCATGAGTGAGGACATGAAGAAGTTAGGTTATCATGTAAGTCCAAGTGACATGCAGAATCCTTCCCTACTGGCTATTACAGATGGGATTCATAAATACTGAACTAGAGAGGGGACATTTTCCAAGGCATGAATGAAAGTTAAGCACCCTGCCCATGCTGACTTTTTGTTTTTCAGTGGGTGTGTCTACATGTGCATTTACACTGGCTTACTGCACAGTAAGCAGGAATAGGCCAGTGTTTACGTGTACAGGCAATAGAGCACATTAACACTGTGTGTGGACTGACTTGAGACACAGTGTTGCTGCACAGTAAAGTGTCTAAACATGCGTTACTGCACAGTAACTAATGTAGCATAAATTTGATGCCTGTATGATGCAGGTTTCAAGTTTATGCTCAAGTTGGCATGTTGCCTTATTTACCATGCAGTAATTTCAGTTATTGTTCAGTAAATGTGCACATGTAGATGTACCCACTTGGAATTGCATGACTTCCTATTCTTAGAAAATTTCCCTGGAGCTCTGTTTTCTGAATAAACTTGAGCCAGTTTGGCGTCAGTATATTATATTGCATGCATGTTTAAAATGCAGTGGAACATGTTAAACATACAGGTTTTTTTTAAGTGTTTGAATGAATCCAAATGTTCTCAGATTAGTAAATAGTTACAATTTTAAGATACAGTAACTGGTTTCAAGACATAACAAAATATTTTTGTAACAGAACCTTTTGTACATTTTTATTTATTTACAGAATAGTGTGTTTTATATTGTTAAATGTTTTCCTCATACTCAGAACATTAGTATGAATCCAAAGCCATTTACTAATGCTTTTATAATAGCAATGGGACATCCAAATTGAAAAACCTTTACAGGAAGTGAGTCTGAGAATATTTAATGAAACATTCACATGTTTTCCTCTACCATAACAATGTTTCTTGTTTGTGCAGCTATTGCAGTTTTCCATTATGATCTCATTTTAGTGCCTTGGAAGTTGCCTGTGACTAAGATATTGAATAAACTGTAAAAGTATATCCTTCCAAAATTATCAATGGAAGCAATTTGGCTTTTGCTTTTAAAACAAGTACTGGGAACACACAAATGGCTTTCCCATTTCCAGATTTTTTCCCCCAATGAATCTTAAAGCAAACACTAAGTGGCTCCTTTTAGAGGAAAAGAATTCCCATAGAGCTTTGTGCTCAGTGTGTCCTTGTTGCATGCTCTTAAATATCATTGGTGCTATGGGTGTTATGTGCAGCCACGGTGAAAATCTGGGAAAGAGCAGATACACACTAAATAAAGGGGGCTGGAGTGGCATGGGCATTGAGGTGAGTGGCTGACAGCCCAGATACTGCAAGCTTGAGGCCATAGAAGAAGTATTTACAGCATGGCCTGCCAGATTCTAATGAATCTGTAAATTCTGCTTAATATCTTATCATAAAGACACAAAAAAGGAAAGGATAGATTATGGAACAGAATAGAGGGTGGCAATAGAATGCAACATTCTCTGAGTATATTTGCAAGTATTAAAATATAATTTTTTTTATACTGCATTCACTTTCAATTTATGGAAGCAAGCTGTGAGTAAATTGATGGACTACTTCTATTGTTACTATTGACTTAATCAGACCATGCTTAATAAATGTAGAGAGGTTTTTGATGTTCCCAGTATTTTTCCTGCAGCTGGCGAGCAGTGAAGATCATGCCTCTTGATGCCTTAAATCCACATTGAGATTCCGGGAGGGGCTCTTCAGCAAGTGGAAGCAGACAGTTCAGGAGGAGTCTCACAGTTATCTTTCCTGTGGTGGGCAGCAAGATGATCCCTCTGTAATTTCCACAGTTAGACCTGTCTCCTTTCCTGACGATTGTCATGATCATGGCACCCCTAGGGTCATCTGGGGTTTCCTCATTTTAGGATGACAGCATGGAGCTGTGATGTGAGCTCCTCTTCTTCCTGCTTAAAGATTTCAGTGGGGTTCCCTCAGCTTCAGATGCCTTGTTGTTCTCCATCTGCTTGATGGCCTTCCTCACCTCATCAAGGGTTGGAGGGATTCTGAGATTGTCTCTGACTGGGTGTTGCAGGATGGCGTTGAGGTCACTCTTGCCAAGAACAATCTTAATTGGGGTGAGCACTGATGGCTCCCCTCCCAATGGGCATTGTTGGTTCCCCTTTCCTTCATCAGGTCTCCTCCATCCTTAGGTCTTAAGGGGGTTAGTCCCTAAGTACTCAGACCATAAATGGCTTTTGTGGTGCTTTTGTGACACTGATGGCTTTTGTGGCACTGATGTCATGGATATCTCCAAAATATTGAATCTCCTTCACCTTATCTTTTTACCATCTATTCTTCAACTGTGGGTGCTCCTTTGGACCTCTGCCTTGGCTTGGCAGTGATTCAATTTCTTTTTCTTGGAGTTGATGTCATTCTGCCAAGCACAAAAGGCCTTTCCCTTACAGTCAATAAACTCTTGGATCTGACATTTATTCTCATCAAACCAGGCTTGATGTTTCCTGGTAGAGAATCCAAGTGTTTCTTCACAGGCACTGATGGTGGTGGACTTGAAGGCAGCCCAAGTGTTCACTTGATGGGTCCCTGAATCCTTCAACGTTGATCTTTGGTCAGCATTGCTTATACTGCAGAAATTGTTTGGGAGCTAGTTTGAGTGGCATAATCGAGTGGGTGAGTGAGTCTGTGATTAGTCAAGCAATTGTCAGCTATTAGCATAGCTCGGGTGATGCAGACCTCTTTGTAGTCCCAGGCACAACCAATGACATAGTCAATCAAGTTTTCACTGTATCAAAACTTAATTAATTAGTCCCTTTGGGCACATCCAGATGAGCGCGCAGGTGCCTTTTGCCCCATCTCAAATCCCTTTGAGATGGGACAAGAGGCATGTACGGGATCAAAAAAATGTTCCCAGTTCTGCAAATTTGCAGCGTAGGGAGAAAAAAAAAAAGAAAAAGAAGTTAAAAAGAGTGGGCAACCAGAGGCTGGGTCCTCCATGGAGACGCTCTGGCTGCCAGAGCATCTCTATGGTTGGCCCTCACCCTGGTGCTGAACACACGGCCCCAGGCTGTGTGTTCAGCAGCAGGGCTCCATTGCCATGAGTAAGGGGTTGGGACAGGGTGGAGGAGGGGGGAGGGGACTATGGGGGGACCTCTGCTGACCTTGCCTGCTCCTCCAGCCCCCCTGATCCCTGCTGTGCCCAGCCTGCCCCCCCAACCCCCCTGTTCCCTGCTGTGCAGGGCACCATTCCCCCCAGTCCCCCAAGACTCCCCCTACCTGCCTCTCCACCCTGGCACAGTGCGGGGCAGGGTGACAGCCCCAGTGGCCCCAGCCTCAGCCCTCCTGCCCTGTGCTTCCTGGGGGGGGGGCTCTGCCAGGAGGCCCCAGAGCCACCTCCCCCCTCCCCAGCCCCTGCTTCCAAAGTAAGTAGAGGCTTTTTTTCCCTGTTTTTTTTTCCTGTGGGTTTTTTTTTTTATGTGATGGTGCCTGGGGTTGGGGGGGCATCCATGGGAGCCTGGGGGTGCAAGTGGAGGATGGGGTTGGGTGGGGCAGCCATTGGGGCATCTCGTGAATGTGGGGGGGTGAGGCTGGGTGGGGCAGCCATGGTGGGGCTGCAGCAGCTGGCAGGTGATGGGGCCAGGTGGGGCAGCAATTGGGGGGATGGGGTGTGGCACGTGGACCTTGCAGGGGGTGTGGTAGCCCCTGCAGGGGTCATTTGACCCTTGTTGGGGGGCCATAACCCCTGTATGGGGCTGTAGCCCTGTTGGGGGGCCGTAGCCCTGGCAGGGACCATTTGGTCCTTGTTGGGGGGGGGGTATAGCCCTTGTGTGGCTGCCATAGCCCCTGTTGGGGAGCCATCACCCCTGTGTGGGGGCTGTAACCCCTGTGTGACAATTGCCCTGCAACAGCCAGTGATTTAACACCCTAGATATATCACTAAAACATTGCCCAACTGATTGTTCTCTCTCTCTCTCTCTTTATAGTGATCTTTTGTTTTAATTGTGGAGGAACATGGATTTTGGGGTATTTTACAGAGTGACTTTGGGATTTTTTTTTTATCAGGGATTTTTCACTTTTCCAATAGGGAACGCTAGAATTCCTTCTAGGGAAGTCAGTGGCAGGACCCTGCCTGCTCAGAGCTGGCACCTTGGACCCAGCTGGCTGTGGCTGACCTCCAGGCCAAATGGGGCCAGGAGGACATGCTTTGACAGTTCAAAGCAGGTCACCACACCCGGAACATCTTCTGGGCAATAGTTGCCCAGGTGGCCGGGCAGGGGGCACACATGGCAATAGTGCTGCACAGAAGCCAACCTTGCATCCACAGCCTACTGGCAGCTGGCCCAGAGAGGCAGATGACTCTACTGGCTCTGCAGTCCCCATCCAGGTCTGGCAGGTGCACAGCAGGTCACAGCCAGGCAGCAGCCCCCACTGCCAGACTGCTGCAGTGGGTAGAGGGTGCAGGGAACTCTCACGGCTGCTTCACCTGTCCAGCTGGCACAAGGGGTAGTGTCCACAGGTACCAGTTGGCTGGGCCCCAGAAGCTCCTGAGAGCACATAGCCCTGAGCTGCTTGCCAGGGCAGCTTTTTGTGTGGATGGGGCCAGGACAGGGCAGCTTTTTATACTGATGGGGACAGCACAGGTGCTGGCCCCGGGCTTTGACTGCCCCTGGCTGCAGATCTGGAAGGAGCCAGGCAAGGTTATTTTGCCCCAAGTAACACAATTTGCTCCACAACAAAGTGCATGTCTGAGCACATGCACTGAGGCAAAAAGCCCCGGCTCAAATCTGCACTGCTTCTATTTGAGCTGCTGCAAGCGAACATGCTTGCATGTGTGGATGTGCCCTTTGAGGTTAAGATGGGTGTTAAGCAAGGCTGCATCATTGCTCCAACACTTTTCTTGATATTCCTTACTGCAATACTCTACATGTTACCACAAACAAGCTTTCAGTCGGAGTGGAGCTAAACTACTCAGTTTAATCTTAGCTGACTCTAAGCCAGAACCAAGACCAACCCAACTAGCATCAGAAATGTCAACAGAACTTCTCTACCTCAAAGTTAAACACATTCTTGGTTTATTCACTGTAAAATGAGCACATTCACTGTAAAAACTAATTCACTGCAAAACTTGGCTCATAAACACCGCAGCTGGAGTACTGCATCCAATTCTGGGCTCCACAATTCAGGAAGGATGTGGAGCTTTTGAAAAAAGTTCAAAAGAGAGCCACATGCATGATCAGAGGGCAAGAGATCCTTTTTGGGATCCTTTGACCCTGGCTGACTTCCTGCCTTTGCGCAGGTGGTTGGACCCGATGATCTTGCGAGGTCCCTTCCAGCCCTAATGTCTATGAAATCTATGAAAAGATACCAAGAGTGGTGATGTATGTGGCAGAAACAAGAGAGCTTTAATTTTTGTTTTTCCCACACACCCCAAGTTGAGTTTGCAGCCTTGGTACTTGCAGGAAGAGGGAAAGCAAAAACTTTTGACTTTTAGAATGAGGAAATTTGACACACTACCATCAATTTATGAAGTGATTTTTCAGTGATTCACTTAAGGCTAGACATGTAATATAGTTGGGGAACAGGTTCATTTTTCCATTTCTGGGTGATCACTCTGGTCTTCCAAGAAGGATTAGGTGACAACTAAAACATTTTTACTCCATTCCATTTTCCCAATAAAAGATTTACCTTTGAGAAGCGGTAGAATGAAAATTATAAGTGGGTCCTTATGCCTGTTCTTTATTCACTTCACTCCTTATCTAGCTCATTCCACTATCTTTTATTTGATAAGAAATGTAGAACATGAAAATACCACTGTCCATGAGCCTCCATGAGCAAAGATTTATCTGCAACCAGCAGGTGTCTGTCTCACATTATCGGCCTGTAGCAGAATCTGAGCCCATGATTGCAGGCTGCAAAGTTCCTTTCCTTTCAGTATCTGTTTTTCAGGTTATATTTTCAACAAGTATGTTAGTCTGCATTTCGTCAAGTTTAATTTAATGTCATATCCCTTTCTATACCTGCTTCCACAGTTTCAGCCTCTCTGGTGACTGCAGTAACCAATTTCAAGTCAATCCTAACTGATACTAACTTTTTAAAGGCCTCTTCCAGGGCATCAGTACTGATTAAATAAGCCACACTTCACATCAGCATTGTGGTACTCTTGCTAGACTCATCCTCCACTCACTCTGAAACATTGCACTCTATCCTTTAGTCTCTGTAGTCTTTGATCCAGTTTTAATCTACTAAGTGCTGATGTCCATGTCAATTAGAATTAATTTTGTGAGTAAGATTTGTGAACACCAGAGCAAGTCTTACTCCAGAGAAATACAAACAAGGCTGGATGATCTTTTAATGATCAACTCCTTTCTTTTCTTCCTCTTCACTTAAATAACCAGTTTCCCTTTGTCTTAGACTATAAAATAAAATATATTAACAAAGCTCAGCATGGAAAGTTTTTATACACAGTGACTGAAAATAATGATGTACAATTAATATGAGAATCTTTTAATTATTGAATACAATATAAAAAAGTGACATTTGTGATACAAGTAGATGTAAGAACAGATTTTGTGCCTTGGGGGTTGCTGATTGTTCAAATGAAGGGAAAGCTGCTGAAATATCTGCACATTTCAGAACAGCAGATTTAATGGACACATAAAAATCCATATAAATGCTCAGGACCTAAATTACAGCTGCCTTGGGGCCCCAGTAACTGCTGTGACTTCTTTTTACAATGTGCATTAACCTTTTGTAATGAATACATATATCTAATTGTGTCCTGTAAATCCTTTGCACATACTTGCTTGTTGTCCTCCTTCCCTGTAAGGTCTGGTTTTCCTACACTTTTAAGAGACACAAAAATGTATAATAAATTATGGAAATATGCTGCTGATATTAATGTCAGAAAAGTGACATTATTTGCCTTTTCATATGAATTCAGCTTGATTATTCGAGTTACAGAATACATTTATGATATGCATCAGGTCTTTACTTCTCTGGAGCCATCAGAATTGGTATAATTTTTTTTTTAAGTAAGCTAAATTAATAAAAGACTACCTAGTAAAGATAAATGTAATGCTTATAACAGTCTTAAAAGTTATTGGATTTTTAGCCCCTCTGTCTGCAGCAGTGTCTGTTTCTCATTAGGATGTTATTTTAGAATATAATATATTTAGTAATAATGCTGAAAAAAATGTGATTTTCTTTGAGACACACTGGCCATGTCTACACAAGACACTGACTTGTGTCGCGTGGCAGAAAGCATGATGCAATGCTACTACACAGTAGTCTCCGGCTTCTGCGCAGTCAGTGTCATGAGAAAATTGTTCAGTGGTGCTACTGTGCAGTAATTGGTTACTGTGAAGTCATTTAGTATTTATTTGTGCAAGTACTAAATGACTGTGCAGTAAGGACTAGAGTAAGGTTAGAGTACACTAACTTGCTCTGCAGTAAAGCATCACTGTCTACACATGCGCTGCTATTAGGGTGCAGTAGACTAATTGACTCCCCCATACGATAGTCCCATCAGACACAAGTACTATCCAATGGCAGAGTAAATTAGTGCGATTAAATGCATGTGTAGGATATGCAAATTGCACCCAGTCAGCAGAGCCAACAGGGGGCCAGACTCCAGCCTGCTGCCAAGCCATGTGGCATAAGCAGCTCTACTGCCACCCAACGCTGGGAACTGGAACATGGGGCTGCCCTGGCAAGGCCCCTGCCAGCCCAGGCACTGTGCCCCACCATTATGGGCACCTCCTGCCTGACACTGCAACACAGAGCCTGGGGCTGGCCCACCTAGGCCCCTACCAGCTCAGGCCCCCCAGGCACCGTGCCCCACCACTGCAGGCAGGTGCCACCTGATGCCATCACCCAGAGCCCAGGGCTGCCCCACCATGGCCCCTACCTGCTGCCTCCACATATAGATGCCACTCCCAGATTAGTTTACTCTGGTGCAAATTGGGCCAGAGTAGATTCATAGATTTTAAGGCTGGAAGGGACCTCAGAAGAGAATCGGGTCCAGCTACCTGCACCAAGCAGGAAAGATAACTGGGGGTCAGGTGACCCCAGCAAGGTGACTGTCTAGTCTCCTCTTGAAGATTTCCAGGGTAGGTGATTGCACCACCTCTGGAGGGAGTTTATTGCACAATCTGGACACCCTGACTGTGAAGAAGTTTTTCCTAATGTTGAACCTGAATCGGTCTTCCAGGAGTTTGTGGCCATTACTCAGTAAATTCCGTTGCATTAATTTCATGTATACATATGCCCACTGACTGCATCTATACATGCACTTTACTGTGAAGCTGACTAATTAGCTGCACAGTAAAGCATTACCATCTACATGTGTGCCCATATTAGGGCACAGCAAATTAATTAACTCTGCCATAGGATAGTACTATCCAGTACAAGTACTATCCTATGGCGGAGTCATTTGGTGTACCAAAACTCACATGTAGATGTGACTAGGGCTGTTTGGGGCATGAGGGTGCTACAGTGAGGGTGCTATCTGCAAGCTTGCTCCATATTGTAACACTCTCATGCCCCAGCCAGCCCCTCTGCTGCCTGCCATTGCCACCTAGAGCCTGGAACTGACTCCCCCAGATCCTCTGCCAGCTCAGGGCTACTCTCCACCAGCTCAAACAGCTGCAGTCCTGAGTGCATGTGAAGATGCTGTGCCTGGGAACAGCTGACTCATGCAAACTGCGCTGGAGTTTATTACTATGTACTAATTATACATGTAGAGGGACCTACTAAATAATACTTCAAGATTTTAGGAATTTAAGACTGGAAGGAGGTTTCCTGGGCAAGTGATTGCATTATCGAGCACTCATTTTTTCTCAAGAAATTCCCCATATCACTACTTTTAATCCTCCTAACAACATAATTCACACACAACTTCAAGGTATCAAATCATAAATGTCAAGAACACCCTACAACATGCCAGAGATAAAAGCAGAGGAGATGAGTACTGTTAACAGATTTCCATTACAACGGGGAAATTGTTAGGTATTTGCTCAGAAGGCCCTAAGGAAAGGACCTTCCCCCACAATACAGAGAAAGAAATCCCCTACCCCTGCATGCTTGCCAATCTGACCTAAGGGAAAAATATTTTCCTATTCCCTTAATTTGGTGGCCAGCATGACTCTGAGTGGAAATGCAAGGCCCCCTAAGTCAGGAAACCCTGGGCACAGCTGACCCAAGCCAAAACCCCCCAGTTTTAGCTGTGGCCAGTGTCCCACTGCTTCAGAGAAAGGCAGAGTATCATATATGCCAGTAGCCTTCATAAGAAGAAAAAAGCCTTTTTTTGTTTATGTGGCCTTGAAGCACAGACTTACAAATTTCTTATGCCCTCAAGTGGTGTGTCTACATGATATGTTTTACTGCTCAGTAGACTAATCTACTGCACAGTAAAGCATCACCATGTAACTGTGTACATAAGTTAGTGCACAGTACATTAGTTTATTGTGTAGTTAGCTAGTACCTGTAAATAGAGGTACTAAACTCACTGCTTAGTAGATATTGCACAGTAAGACTCATGTAGATGCTAACCAGGAGCAAATTTACTCCTGATCAGCCACACCAGCAGGGGGCCCAGTTCTGGAACTGCTGAAATCCTGGCTCCCCCCAGGAGCCAGCCAATCCGTGCGGGAACCAGCTCCCCCTCTGCTACCCCTCCCATTCTTGTCCTGGAGCTGTGGGGCTCCTGGTTCCCCACAGGAATGGGAAGTTGAGCAGCACTGGGACTGAGGATCTCTTTCTTCCCTATTCAGCCAGGGGCTGGGTGGGAGCTGTTCTGCTGGTGGGACAGCTAGCAGGGAGCCCCTAGCTGGATGGGAATTCTGCTGGTGGGACATCTCCCAGATCTCTCTGGCTGAGCGGGGAATTCCTGCTCATCCCGGGGCCCACTGCTAACTGCTCCACCAGCTGACAAGGGCAGCGGGGTAGGAAAGAGCTGCAGGGGAGGGGACTCTTTCCCAGTCCTGGGGTTCAGAGCTGCTGCTTCCACCCCTGGAGCCCAGCTCTGAACCTAGTGTCCCCTTCCAGCCTGGGACTGGCACCCAGGGGATCCTAGAGGTCCTCCTGGCTGCCATATGGCAGGAGAGCAGGGTAGGAATTTCCCTGCTAGGAACTGCTCCTGAACTGTTCCCATCAGGAGCAAATTTGCTCACAATGGGCGCGTCCAGATGAGCTGACACGTGCCTCTTGTGGCATCTCAAAGCAGTTTGAGACACTGCAAGAGGCATGCTGAGAACAAAAAAAATGTTCCCTGTGCTGCATATTTGCAGTGTGGGCTCAAAATTTGAAACCTGGAAATCCAGGTATCAAAAAAAACCCTGCAGAAAAAAGTGGGGCAGGGCACAGTCCAGAACCATGCCCCAAGGCAACTGGGAAGCCAGTCCTCCAAAGAGGTGCTCTGGTTTCTGGACAAAGCATCTCTACTGTGCTCCCTTAGAGTGCTGGGGTAAGCAGAAATGGGGCAAGGCTGTGGCATGACTGGAACTCAAGAAACTGTCCCAGGTAAGTAAGGGATGAGGGTGGAGGACTTTATGGGTGTGGGTGGGTGTGGGGCAGGGTGTGAGGAGTGGCAGGGAGACATGGAGGGGTATGGGGCAGGTGTGGGGAATGGCAAGGGGTGTGGGGGAAGTGGGATTCATGGGTGGGTGTATCAGGAGTGATTGACCAGGGGCTGCCACATGCCAGGCTGCCCACCTGATGCCCGTGGCACCCGTGGCCCATGGCCCAGATGCAGGCATAGCTCATGGTGACATTCATCCCAGTGGAGTGGGGCTGGTTGTGGGGTATGGGTCCCCCGCAGGGCCCACAGATCCCCCCATAGGCCCTCACCCCCACAGCAGCAGTGGCCATCAGTACTCAGAGCCCACTGCTGGAAAAGCCCCCTGCAGCATGGCAAGGCACCGGCCAACTCAGCATGACACTGTGCACCTTCAGGCAGCCCCAGGCTGCTCAGGCTGTCACCTGGGGCCCAACATTGCTCACAGGGACCACATGTCACACCGGGCTGGGTCCTGCGTTGATGGGCCACACACACCATTGGGCCAAGGCAGTTCCATGGAGGCAGGACCCAGCCTAGTGTGACACACAGTCACTGTGAGTGGTGCCAGGCCCTGGGTGACAGCCCAAGTGGCCCGCGGCTTCCTGAAGGCACATGTTGCTGTGCTGAGCCAAGCCAGCCCTGCAACAAGCATCACAGGTGGCACTGGGTATGAAGTGGCTAGTGCTGCATCGTACCACTGGGGTTTTTGCCAGCAGCAGGCCCTGAGTGCCAACAGCTTCTGCTGCTGCAGAGATGAGCTGTGGGACTTGTATGGCTGTGGGTCCTGTGGAGGGGGGCTGTGGTCTTGTAAGGGGATATATGGGTTCTGTAAGGGGGTGCTGTGGGCCCTGTGGGGTGAATCTGTTTGCCCTATGGGGGATCTGTGGCCCTGTAGGGGGGGCTGGGGGCCCTGCAAGGGGGACTGTCCATGTGCTGGGGGGGGCTGCACCCTGTGATGGGGCAGGTGACACATGCCTCCTGAGCAGCTCCCCACAGTCTCTCCACACCCACAGTCCCCTACCAATCCAGCCACACCTACCCTCACACTCCCTGCAAACCCCACATCCCTCCATCACACATCCAGCATGCCCAGCTGCCAGACAGGATGAGACCTGGTGGCAGGAGCTGTGGCTGCAGGGGCAGCTGTTCCCACATCATAGTTAGTGAAGGGGTCAGGGGGAGCTCTAACTGCTCTATGATAAGAAAACCAAAAGCAAACATCAAAACATATAGATATTTAGAATTTATTTTATTATGGTGATATAGACTCTGGCAGGCTTCTAAATTGAAAGCCTAGTTCAAAGCAGGCCACCACACTGAGAACATCTTCTGGGCAATAGCTGCCCAGATGGCAGGGTGGCAACACACATGGCAGCAGTGTCACACAAAGGCCAACTGGCAGCTGGCCCAGAGTTGCAGATGTCTCTGCTGTGACCATACAGTCTCCATCTGGCTCTGGCAGGTGCACAGCCTTGGACCAACATGCTGTCGCAGGTGGCAGCAGGTCACAGCCAGGCAGCAGCCCCCACTGCCAGACTGCTGCAGTGGGTAGAGGGTGCAGGGAACTCTAGGTTAGGGCTGCCGCAGAAGTCTAGCTGGGACAAGGGGCTAGTGGCTCCTGATACCAATTGGTTGGGCCCCAGAAGCTCCTGTCTATTTATTTCATTTGTTCTATACATCCACCTGGGACACCAGCAATTTGAGTCAGGATGGAGCAGTTTACACCAGGGGTATGTCTCCCTGCCCTGCTCTACCCCGAGCTCTGGGAGGCAGCAGCAGGTGGAGGGGTTGGCTGGGGCATGTGGGTGCTGAAAGTGCAGAGCTGTGTGGCTACGCAGCAGGCAGGAGTATGGCCCCCAGCTGGCTGGGCTGACCAGTTGCAATTTATGCCCATTGTCAGTGTCTACATGTGTGTTTAATTGTAGTTAATTACTGTCTTATGGCAGTGTTAGTTTACTGCAGTGTAATACCATCATATGTGTAGAAGGTGATTCTTTACTCTGCAGCTGATTAGTCCATTCCATAGTTAAGCACATGTATAGCTCCTGGTATATTAATCTGGTTCTCTTTCATATTGGCAATTGCCCCCACCCCCAGTTTAGCATCATAATATGAACAGCTGAACTCACAGTAAGGACATAGGACATTTTGCTTATATCTACAAAGAGCATGTCTACATGTGTATTTATGTGTGCCTAAACTTAATGAGTCTTTGCTTAAAATGCATGAAGATGATTTAGGCATGCGTCTACATGTGGATTCGCTAATGAGCATTAAGACACATTAAATTTAGGCATGAATAGCTAAGTTGCATTAGCGCATGTGCAGATGTGCTAATGTGTATTAACACAATGTCTATCCATTGACACACACCTCATTAATGTGCATTAATATGTCTATATGTGCACTAATGCAACTTAGCTATTTACACCAAAATTTGATACCTGCTTTATGCAGGTATCAAATGTAGGCACACATAGTCTTAAATTGCCATTTTTAAGGTGCATTAAGGTATAGACATATGCCCTTAATGATCCTTAAGAATAGCAATTTTAGGCTAAGCCCACTTAAAAGAGGCACATGTAGATGCACCCGCTGCCTCCTTGCTAAGTCTTAAACCACTGGAAAGAATCAATACTTGCTCCATTACTCCTGCTGTATGGACACACAAGTCAAGCATTTAGGTAGAGTAGACACTCACGGTCCCGCTAAAGCTATTTGTGCTGCTTAATTGCTGGCATGCCCAGACCAGGAGTGGATTTGATTTGTTTATCTGTGGCTGTCTGAGACTGGGAGGGGACAGAATAGATATGGCTAGATATAAAGTTATTTAAACTTAGCCCAGTCTTAGAACTGTCCTGAAGCTAGGTCTTTTAGTAGGATTATTAAAATGTTTTCAACAGGCATTAGTTTAAAGGCCTCTTATCTATCCTTCAGTTCTAGAGATTTTATTCATTTTAGTCTCAAGGGTTTAACTGTATGTGATGTCGCTTCACTTTTAGTACTGGGAATTGAAAATCAGATACAAAGAATCATGAAATTCAAATCAGAGAATGACTGAATGCTATAAGATTTTAAAATTTCCCCCTATTAATAATTATTTGTCCTCCACATTTGGGATCTTTATCCCATATTCTGCTCTTGGTACACTGAAATCACATGGGTATTGATGCACTCTGCAAGAAATTCATATGAAGTGTTTTTCACAAGTGGCAGGGAGAAGCCAGCCTCAGATAGGATTACAATCATGATTTTAATTGTTTTCCATTCTGTAGAAGAGTGGCTAGATAACCTGGGTCTCCAATGTGTAATGCTTTAGCTCTAGAAGATAGGAAACCAGTTCAGAATTCTCAAATCTCTGGGCACAGTAATTGTCATATGTTTCTGGCATTTCAGACAAGACGTTAAACTCTTACAAGAAGCTGCTTGAACTCACTTCCCCGTACTACTTTTTATACCTTTTTTGGACAGGATGGAATCACTGTAGCTATGCTAGTTTTAAGAGCTGAAGTTCCATTGCAAGATAACCCTCTTTGGTTGAATTTGATTTTTTTGTCAGTTCTAGTACTCTTGTACCTGTTGCTATGACTGCTATCCCTGGCATGGGTTCCATTTAAAAGATAATTGCTCTAGATCTTCAGTGAGGATCTTGGGACCAGAATTTTAATCTGCAATTCAGATTGTTTGTAGTACTCTGATGGTGCAAAGGGATCAGAAATGAATGTGCCAGAATCTACTTTATAAAATAGAATATATAAATTCTTCTGTTCACACTTCTATTGAAGCTCTGTGAGATCCTGCCAATAGGAAGCCTAATAGTGATTATTTGTAGAACCTTGCAGCCCCTAGGTCAGGTGTAGGCAATTATTTGTGCCTGTGGACCACGTAGGGAGTTCTGCAGACCTGTCGTGGTCTGGGTAAACACCCCTTGCTCCACATACATAACAATGTATGAAAACTCCCTATGTGGGATGGTGCCACAGGCAGGTGGGGAGTGGTGTTCAGGAGTGGTATGGGCAGGTGAAGTTGGGATCATGGGGCAGTGTCACAGGGTGGTGACAGCATGGGGCCAGCACCTGGAGGCAGAACTGTCATTCTCTCCCTGAACACCCCTGAAATGGGAGTCACTTCTGCAGAAGGGGGCATGAACAGAGCAGATTGTGGCTCTGTCCTGGGCCTAATCCTATTCTGTCACCCCCCCCCCCCCCAAGATCCCAGACCCATCCCTGGACACAGCTCCCTGTATGCCCAGCCAAATACCCTGCCCATATGGCTGCTGGCTGGTCTCCATGGAGACCCTGGGATCATGGAGTGGTGACAGAGCAGCCCAGGAGTGGGGCTGGGGCAGAGCCCTGGTTCTGTAGGCAGGGACATGCAGGGAGCAGACCACAGCTCTGCCCTAGTCCCGCATTGCCACTGCCCCATGATCCTGGGTTCTCTTTGGAGACTGGCTGGGAGCTGCATGGGCTGGGCACTTGGCCAGGTGGGAGAGAAACTGCATCCTGGGGCTGGGTCCAGGATCTTGGGGCAGTGACAGTGCAAAGCTGAGACTGAGGCAGAGCTGTGATCCACTCCCCACACACCTGTATTGGTGAAACCAGAGTCCATCTCAAGGACATGTGGGCAGCAGGTCACAGGTCTGCCCTGGGCCCTGGTCCCATGCTGTCACTGCCCCAAGATCCCGGGGTCTCCTGGGCCCCACTCACCCATTTCACTCCTGGACTCTGCCCCCAGCAGGCCTGTGGACCCATCCCAGCCACCCAGCCAAGCGTCTTGCCCATGCAGGTCCCACCCCTGGCAGTGGGATTTGGGTGGACAGGCTGGGTTGCCCAAGTAGCAGAGCTGGGCCCAGCAGCTGAAGCCATCAGAAGGAGCTGCTGATGCCAAGGCTGCTGGGAAATGGAGTCTGGTTGCTGTAATGCTACACACACTATAGCCTGGAATGCCCCCCACGCTGGGCCAGTCGGGGCCCTAGGTTATGGGCTTCACTTCACTGTAATAGACTTTGTAGAAAGCCACACTATCATGAGTGTACATTCAAGATCTTATCATGTGAAACAGACAAATGTGTACAAAACTATTTTTGAGGGATTTATAAATATACTAGGATAAGGTTAACTAATATGTAAAACAATTTTGTTTCTCAATATTAACTTTATGTATTCATTGCTGTGCGCGCCGGGTCTGACCCCAGGTCGCTTACGTCGCTCTGCACGCGGGCTGTGGCCAGCAGCCCAGGCAGGCCGGATCGGAGAGGGCGGGCGCCGAGCTAGAATTAGGCACAGACACGTAACGGTTGATTTTAAGATTATTTTACTTACACGGAGATGGTCGTGGTGTAGGCTGAGCACTTGCTTGAGTTGCGGTTACAACAAAAAACATGAACACACGTGGAGGTTGCAAGGCTCCACGCAGACAGAACACGACAAACCCCGGATGTCCAGGACAAGCGCGCATTAAACTCGTTGTTACGTCTTATAGTAGGCTCCGTTCGAAGACGGGAAGAGGTGGGCAGTGGATCAGGCCGCCAAACCCCTCTGAGCGACACACAGGGTTTCTATTACCCTGCTGCGCACACCCAGAGTCCCCACGAGATGGATGCGGAGTCCTCTTCGGCTTGGGCGGAAACTGCTCAAGCCTCTTATACGGCTAGCAGGCCAATCGCTAGCCGCCACGTGTGAATAATTTAGAACTAGCCAATTACGGGGCACGAATTTGCATACGATGAGCGGGAAACCTTTGCACTGTGCATTTCTGTGCTGCAAAGGAAATGCACCCTGCAAAGATCACTGCAAAGTGGCGGGAACACTTCCCTGCACGCAGGTTCTCTGCGCAGCAGAACTCCTCCGTGCAACGAAGCTGTATACCCATGGGGATAATTCTTAGTGCCGAAGCACACACAAAAAAAATCAGACCTTTGGGTCATGGCAATTGCAAGATACTGTGGTACTCATATGAAATTAAATGATTTATTGGTTTATTGCAAATAAAAATGGCAGGAAGATTTAACTTTCTCATAATCCCCAGATCAGGGAGAGCAATGTAAAATAACATCTTATTTGTTCATCACTTCAAGAGGATGCGTAACTATGGCTAATTATCTATGTGCAACTAATAATCAGTAGTTAAATATTTTCAGCTTTTCCTGAGATATATTTTGCATGTCATTTTGAAACAGAGGTTCAATGGTTTTTCATATTTTTAGTGACCAAAATATTATAACATTTCTAAACACACATTATACACACTCAGCCTCACTATGAAAAAACTGTGATTCTACAGACACATACTCAACTGTACAATTTTGTGTTATGAAAATTTAGAGTTCTCTGTATTTGAGAATTACATAGTTATGATCGAGTAAAAAAAATGTCGCAGATTTTTGTTTGGCATTCTTACATATACTTTGCCAAAATAGAAGATAATTTTGCAGAGCAGAATGGTTGACCATCTGTCTTGATAAGCCAAGGAAAGCTGAAGTGTATCCAATACTGTTCAAGCATCAGCTGACTTGACAGGTAATATGGATGGCATTGGTCAGTACCTAATTATCAGGGACAAATTCCATTGTGATTTAGTATGTGTTTACACTTGGAAATGCCTAACTATGCTTTAACAGATAATGACACATTATCTCTATTAGTACTTAAGCAGATTTCACTATATAATAAAATGCTTATTTTTACTTAATGCTAATGTAAAGGTATAGCACCATCTATTGCTAGAGTTGCTGTATGTACTGGTCATTGAAATGGCAATGAGAAAATGGGTGTCTTCACAAAATGTGCTGGGACAAAAGCAGAGATATAGAGTCTGATACAAAGAACTACTCTTTTTCTTTTAAGACATCAGACTTTTCTGACTATATTAGAAGGGTTTCTGTCTCACTTCCATTTCATTGTCATTTTTACATTATTGAAATATGTTATCTCTTGTAAACCTGATTGGAGAAAACACTTTATTTTCTTTGTCACTTGCTAATAGGAGCAGAAATTTTATTAATTTTAACCCAGAATTCAGTCAAGTGGACAGCAGGCAGGAGAGCAGTTTCATGAAACACAGTTAATATCAGAGTTTTTGTTTTCTTATTTTTTTAAAGCAAGAAACATTGAAATCCCTAAAGCATTCCTCTGCAAGTGTTTTCAGCATGTAGGCTGGAATACAACTTCTTTTCTTTGTTGTTATTGCAGGGTTGGTTGAATTGTAATTACAAAGCTTTCCATAGTGCGCTTGCTGCACTGCATGCATGGCTAGATATTATAAAGAATTTATACTGTGGTGTTAGAAGTGATTTGAGAATCCCATTAAAAGAAATAGCCTTAATCATCCACAATAACATTGCATAAATTATTAATAGATCTAATCAGTAGGCTGAAATTGCTCACATCAAATATTAATCATAGGGGTAGATGAATTGATACCATTTGTGATAGGCATACTGTCCTTACTTCTGGATACCTTTTAAACTGCTGTTATTTACATGCCACAGATACTGGGGAACATTTCACCAATCCCATGTACAAAGATTTCTACAAAGATTGACTTCAGAGGTGTAACAAGGGATTCAGAGGGGATTTTAACAGGGAAGCAGGGAGCTCCTGCCACTTTAAGAGAATGCAGCAGGCTAAGCCAGCTGTGTAGGGCTGTGGCTGCAGTAAGGGGTTGATATGGGAATAATACAAAGGCGGACGATGTCAATGGCAATACCTCAACAGACTTTGCATCAGTTCCTTTGTGTATGTTGTGGAACCTTCTTATGTTACTCAGTAGTATTGACAATAAATAAAGGAAAAAGAATATTCTTCTTCATTTGTATTTAATACTTAAAATAGGCCAGTCCTTCAATCATGCCTGAAAATAGTCTGCTTAATTCACTGAAGCTATTTACCTGCAAAACTTCATGAGGGATTATAGCCTAACTGCATAGTCAACACAAATGTAGAAGTTGGAGATGGAGAAACAAACTTTATTTGTTCATTTAGTTTATTTTTCTAATGTCCCTTTAAATTACTCTAATGATATGAGTTTGTGTTGAATGAATACATTTTTAAAATTTCAGTCTGATAATTGTATCCAGTTATTTCTGATATTTCAAAACTTTATTTAATGTTTTCATTAAACATTACCATAAACAATAATGAATCCAGAAAAAAGCCCTATGAAGAGTTTTTGCATAAACTGCGTTATCTCTTGAGTTCATAAATATCAGGTCTTCTTACCAATTTAAAATAAATAGCATTGAATAAAATAAAAATCTTTTAGATTTGTGTTTAAGCTTAATTTATAAATGTTACAAGTATTAATATTGATCTAATCTGAGTTATAAAATGTCAGCAATAAGCCTTTAATGCTTTTTGTTTATGTATATTTTTATTAATTATTGATCATTATAAGGCCAGATGAACTATAGTAAAATACATCTTATTTCTAGAAGATTCTAAATCATAGTAATTTAGTTACATAGGTCTGCCAGTACAGGGTGGGGGTGGGGGGAAACCCCCAAACCCTTAATTACACAAAATTAAAAAAAAAGATTCTTTATAAAAAAATGTTATTTCAAAGATATTGGCAAGTCTTCTAGTCTGAATTTAATAAGTGAAATATTATTTACTTGGAAATTATAGATGTAAAGATAATTAAATAAAATATTTAGGACTTTTACTCTATTTGCAAAGGAAGTAAATTAGTTAAAGCCTGCTACAGCATCTATAATTTATTGCAGTATGCAAAAGTAATCTGGTTAGTTGTTCTACAGTGAGTCTTCTAACACCGTAAGTCACAAAGGGCCTATTTCTCCTCTTCACATAAGCATTGAAGTAGAGGTATTCAGATATCACTGTGATTACTATAGTCACAGTCTACATATCTATACATGGATATAGTCATCACTTTAGTCATAGAATCATAGAAAAATAGTTCTGGAAGGGACCTCAGAAGATCAATTAATCCAACCTCCCCCTGCTTAAGTCAGGGTCATCACTCTCTAAATCTTCCCAGTACAATTGCTTGCTTAAACAACTCCTAAAACGACACAAACAACCCTTTTGCACAACTATAAGGAACATTACTCCAGAACACCAGGAACACCCTAACCTGCGATGGGTACAGCAGGGGACTAACTCACTTGTCAATGTCCTGCCACTAAGATTTTTAAAATGTATTTAAGAAATCCAAGGAAGAGCACCATACCCCATCTCCACTGAAGGGAAAGGTAAAAACCATGACAGTTCGTGCTAATTTGACTGTGGGGTAAAATTCCCTCCTGATCCCAAATGTGATGGTTGGTCTGACCCTGAGCAGAGGAGCAAAACCCTTAAATTAAGAACCTCTGGGCTTCAATTCCAGGAGGAGCACTGGTAAAACCCAGTCAAAAAATCTCAGCCTTGGCTGTGAACAACATCCAAGGCTTCCTGAGGAAGGTGAAAAAGCCCCTAATGCCAGCAAAAACAGCAGGGAAAATATTCCTTTACAGCCTCATGTGACAACCTGCAGAACTCAGAAGCATGGAAAAAAATCAAACACCCTCCACTCTGTTTTGCAACCGAGGGACAGCAAACAAATCCACACATTACATTTCCTAAGTGGAGAGCCAGAATTTACCTTTATATCATCCTGTCCCCTCCATAGAAGTATCTTAGGTCCTTGAATCTTGTTTTGTAACTAAGCCACCTGTGGAGCATTCTTCATTCTCCTTCTGTTAAGCACTGTCCTCTTCAATAGTCACCTGGTCTCTGATCAGACCAGAACTTGACCAGCCTTACACAGTCTACTCATTGCCTGATTACCCTAAATTTGAACTTGGGCCAGGGTTATGGTGAACCAGCCACAGATCTCCATCTGGAGTTTGGCAGTTGGCAGTTCCTACCAGCTTCCCTATCAATCTGTTGGGCTACCACAAGCTACTGTCCCTTTCTCCATGATACACTGAAGTGGTGGAGGGGAAGTTATTGCTCTAACTTCCATACACATTTCAAAGGAAGAGAACAAATGCAATGTTTATGAAAACACATTTCTAACTCCATCTTTAAGTGGGGATCCAGAGTTGCTAAGTTTTTTCATGGTACCTTACAGAAGGCTTTAGTCATAGGTCATAGAAAATTAGGGTGAAAGGGACCTTTCCCCCTGCTCAAAGCAGGACCATCCCCAACTAGATTATCCCAACCAAGACTTTGTCTAGCCAGGTCTTAAAAATTTCCAAGGATGGAGATTCCAGAGCCTCTCTCAGTAACCTGCTTTACTACCCTCCTAGTGCGAAAGTTCTTCTAGTTAAAGAACCTAAACTTCCCTTGCTGCAACTTAAGACCACTGCTCCTTGTTCTAGTATCTGCTACCACTGAGAAGTCTAGCTCCATCCTCTTTGGAACCCCCCTTCAGGTATTTGAAGGCTGCTACTAAATAAGCCCAGTTCCCACAGCTTCTCCTCATAAGTCATGTGCCCCATTCCCTTAACTATTTTCATTGCCCTCTGCTGCACTCTTTGGTTTGTCCACATCCTTTCTGTAGTGGGGAGCTTGAAACTGAACACAGAACTCCAGATGTGGCCTCATCAGTGCTGAGTAGAGGGGAAGAATTACTTCCTTCAGTCTGCTGGCAATGCTCCTACTGATAGAGTCCAGTATGTCGTTAGCCTTCTTGGCAATGAGGGCACACTGTTGGCTCATGTTCAGTTTATTGCCCAGTGTAACCCCCAGGTCCTTTTCTGTAGAGCTGCTTCTTAGCCAGTTGGTCCCCAGCCTGTACTGGTGTATGGGATTGTTCAGTCCTAGGTGCAGGACTTTGCACTTGTCTTTACTGAACCTCATAACATTTATTTTGGTCCAATCCTCCCATCTGTCAAGGTCTCTCTGAATCCTAGCCCTACCCTCCTGCATATCTGCTACTTCCCCCCAGTTTGGTGCCACCTGCAAACTTGCTGAGGGTGCATGCTATCCCATCTTCCAAATCATTGAAGATACTGAATAAAACAGGCCCCAGGACCAACCCCACTTGATACTGGTTGCCAGCTAGACATCAAGCCATTGACTACTACCCTATAAGCCCAATGATCCAGCCAGTTTTCTATCTACCTTTCAGTCCATTCATCCAGCCTGGACTTCCTTAGCTAGTTTGTGAGAATGTTGTGGGAGACTATATCAAAAGCCTTGCTAAAGCCAATGTATATCACATTCTCTGGTCTCCCTGCATCTACAGAGCCAGTCATACCATCATATAAGGCAATAAGGTTGGTCAGGAATGACTTGTTCTTCCTGAATCCATACTGACTGTTCTTAATCACCTTTCATAATCTTAGTGATTTAATTATTCACACAAAACACACAGGTAACAGCTGTAGAAATTTATTCACAGTTTTATTTAACTGCTTTTAATACAACCACATTGGTATTCAGATAACAGTTTATGAATTATTCATGCCAAACACTAATGTGTTTCATTTAGGGACTAACACAACAAAATCCAAAGAAAATGGGAGAAGTGTTTCCCTTCCCCTTATGTTCCCCAAAGCATGCCTTTTCCTTCATCTCTCCTGCTCCAGAACCATGTCTCCACATCTTTCTTCATGGGAGCTTACAAGTCATTTTCTCACCAAGGGAACTTGGTTGTGGAAAAATTACCCCTTAGGAGAAGTGTGTATTAAGTAAAGCAAGGCTGGGTTTAGAATGCTGTACAATAGCACTCCTGCTCTTTTGGGCAGGTGGCTGATCAGGACCCTCCTGACAGGTTCCAGGCTCATCCTTACCTGCTTTCGCCCTCACTTGGGCAAAGCAAGGACTTGGTGCAGGGTAGCCTCTTCAGGCCTGGTTTAGAACATGCTTAGGAGCCCTGAGGCAGGAGGTTTCAAAGCATATTGTGGCTGCACAGATGGACATGGAATGTGACCTGCATGGTATCCTGGGGGAAGCTGCTGTAGACTGGGGGAAACTAACAGTCAGGGAGACCTAAGTTTTACTCTAGAACTGTTTGATCAGGAAAGAACTGCTCTACCAAGTGAGCACCCCATCTACGCTCCTTGCGGTGGTGTGTGGGCCAGGAGGACAGATGGATGCAGCAAAAGATAGATATACTATCCTCAGTGGGATAATTCAAGTATATTTTAGATTCACTATTCTGGTCTGCACTCATTTATACCAAGAGTGCTGAACAGAGTGATCAAAACTGACCGTGGATGTGGCTTTTGCCTAGCACATGGTTAGGGCATCCCTCACCTGCACCTCCCCTCTGCTATTTCCCTCTTCCCCAACCACAGCCTCCACTGCCATCCACAGCCAAGCCTGGCTTCCCATACAGCTTCTCCCCACAGCCCTGGGTAGGAGCTTCCAGGATCACAACAGTAGTGGACAGGTCTCCCCTTTCTGTGTCCAGTGGTCTAAGTTAGGAGGGTGAGGGGGGAAATGGGAAGAGAGGGGTGGTGCTGTTGAGCATGGATGCTGAAGGTGAAAGGGAGGGATGGGGGAAGATTTTTGCGTGAGTTGGGGACTTCAACAAGTCCTTGGCTGCTGCTTCCTTTGTATAGTTTGCATTCCCCTTTCAGGGGGGAGGCTGGGACTGGTAGTACAGTCACTTCTGCAGTGCTAGTCACTTTTCCCATCCCCACCTCATTTTACAATCTTGAATCTGCCTATGATATACAGTTTCCCAAACAGTCATGAAAGGTAAGAGCATCTTAGTTAACTCTTCATCAGGGGTACAGTAGATGTAAGCAAATAAGCTTTGTACAGAGTTCTAAACCCAGTATTGCTTTACTTAATAGACAAAACACAAAGTGATAACAAAAGTGTGAAGAACAACAAACTTATTTAATATAATACCCCTTATTCTAACTCAGGAAGCATGCTGGCCAAGTTTGCAGATGATACTAAGTTATGGGGAAAAGCAGCCATGCTAGGGGATAGGATGTGGACCCAAGTGGATCTGGACAAGCTGGAAAGGTGGGTGGAACAGAACCAGATGCAGTTCAAAAATGATACACACAGAGTGCTTCATCTGGGGGGAAGTAACCAAGAACATGAATATAGGTTAGGAGATGTTCTGGCCAGCATGATGGCTGAGAGGAACCTCAGGGTTATGGTTAATCACAGAATGAACATGAGTCGCCAGTGTGATGCTGTAGTCAAAAGAACTACTGGCATACTGGGATGCATTAGCTGATGCATCACAAGCAGGGCTAAGGAAGTGATACTTCCTCTCTATTCAGTGTTGGTGAGACACCAGCTGTGTCCAGTTCTGGGTGCTGCACTTCAAAAAAGATGCGGAGAATCTTTGAAAGGGTCCAGAGAAGGGCCACAAGAACGATTAATGGCCTGTAGGACAAACCTCATGTGGATAGTGTAAGGGATCTGGGACTGTTCAGCCTGGGGAAGAGAAGACTGAGGGGGGACTTGGTGACCATCTGTAAGTATGTAAGGGGCGAATACTGGGACCTGGGAGAAAAACTGTTCACTAGGGTGCCCCAGGGGAGGACAAGTACCAAAGGCCATAAACTGTTAGAGGATGGTTTCAGGTTGGATGTAAGAAAAAACTTTATGGTAAGGGTGACCAGAATCTGCATTAGACTTCCTAAGGAGGTGGTGCAGTCCCCAACCTTGGAAGTCTTCAAGAGGAAACTGGACAGACACCTTGGTGGGATCATTTGATCTCAGTAGTATTCCCGCCCAGAGCAGGGGAGTTGGACTCAATGATCTTTTGACGTCCCTTCCAACCCTTAATTTCTATGATTCTATGATGTCTATTTCTATGATTTCCTTTAGAAGTTCCTAGGGGTCTGTCTGTGCTTGGGAAGGAAGAGCTTCCTAAGGACTCAATCATTTAGACTGAGCTGCTGAAAATAGTTAAGAGGATGAATATCTTATTTACTATCTTTTTATAAAGTTTTGTTCTCCATCAAAGAGCCTTGACCATGGACTTCAATTTCACACTGAACTCCTTCTGACAATAGAGAGTATTTATTGTTTAGATAACTTACATGTTAAAAATATAGCACTTAAGTCACATGTTAGTTCAGTGCCATAATTGTAAGGAATTTTAGACCCAATACATGGAGCACAAGACATTATAACATATAATTTGAGAGAAAGAACATTTCAGAAACATCTGAAACTGCATATGATTCAAAGAAAGTCCTAGAAGTTAATCACCCAAGATGTGCAATGACCTACGTGAGTCTCACCATGAGATGATACATAACCTCTGAATAGTGTCCACTTTATACATAAAATGCAATTGGTATTTTAAAACAATTCCCAAGTAGACATTTTTCCCCAAAAAAGGGAGAAACATACAAAACAGTGTAAACAAAAACGTAACAAAAATGGGAAAGGGTATAAGAATCTCATCAGAAAAGTTACAAAAGACAACACAGCAGTGAAAAAAGTAACCTTCCCAAAACTGTCTTTGTACAACATAAAGGGGAGGGCAAAATACAGCCTGTGGGCCAGATTCAGCCTGCTGAGGGATTTTATCTGGTCCGTGGCAGGTCCCTCAGTCCTGCCCAGCCCAGGCATAGGAGGCAGCCTGGGTCTTGGCATGTACAGCCAGTTCTGCTGCCCCCAGATGCAAAGAGGGGCTGAGATGGCATGCCAGCTAGACTCACTTCCCAACAGCTCTCACAGTGGTGGCTCCTTCCAGCTGCTGCCACCACTGGACCCAGCCCCACTGCCTGGGCACCTCAGCCTGTCTGCCCTGCACCCACCATTGGGGGTTGGACCTGTGTGGGCAGGGTATGTGGCTGGGCAGATGGGATGGGGCTGTGGGCATGCGGGGAGCGGTGTTTGGCAGCAGGACAGGCAGAAGCAGGGATTGCAGGGCAGTGACAGCACAGAACTGAAGCCAGGGCAGAGCCACTATCTACTGTTTGCATGGCTCTGAGATGGGTGCAGGTTCCACAGGCAAAAGCATGTAGGGAGTGGGTCAGGGCTCCAGCCCCGTGCTGTCACCATCTAAAATCCAGGACCCAGGCCTGGATACAGCTCCCTGCCCACCCTCAGCCCCAACCTGTCTACCTGACTGTGCACCCTGCCTGCATGGGTCCTGGATGGTCTTCATGGAGACTCTGGGATTACAAGGTGATAACAGCATGGAGCCAGGGCCTGGGGCAGCGCTGTGATCTGCTTCCTGTATGCCCCTGCCTGCAAAACAGGCACCCATCACAGGGATATGTGGGCAGTGGACCATGGCTCTGTCTCAGGCTCTAACCCAGTGCTGTCACTGCCCCACAGTCTCAGCCTTGGCTCCAGCCACCCAGCTCCAAGATGCCATTCCCCATCCTGCCACAGCCTCATCCCAGCCAAACATAGAAAAGATCCACTTAGGCAGTTTTGGGGAGCTGTTGTATAGGAGGAGAGGATGCTGACCCGGCCTGCAACACCTCACCAATACTCCCTATGGGGCACATGGGCCCAAATATTTGTCCACCCCGACCTAAAGGCTAAAACAGTATAAGTGATGTGAAACTGATTCAAATATGTAATACAACAGAAGTTCAGTGCACATAAACCACTTTCAAAATGGCTGACACTAGTTTAAGATAAACCTGGATGGATGTAGTGTCAGACTCAATTGATTTAAGTTAAATTAGTTTGTTGAACTTCTATCCCAGATCCCCTCCAGATTCAAGTTAATTTACAGTCCCCCAGCATTCCAGAATGCTGTGTACCTCCCCCACAAACCCCCTTTGCAGGGTGAGTGGGCTAGCCTTGGCCCAAGCTGTCTGCTCTAGCTGAGCAGTGAGGCGTACTCTAGACCTCACCCCCTGCCCCTGCCCCGCAAGCCTGGGCCACTGTACAGGCATGTGGCTGCACTTCCAGAAGCAGAAGTGAATGTCTGTTCACTTGCTTATTGGTTCAATCTAGGCAGCTTAGACTAACCTGCAAAGATTAAATTAATTCAGCCTCAGGCTTTTTGACTGCTTGTACTTAGCTGTAGAGAACAAGGTTAGAGCTCTGCTTCTGTTTGCTGTAAATGATAGAGGTGTTCAAACCACACATACGTTAATCAGGTTGCATAAACATTTTCTGAACCAGGAGTGAATGTATGTTGGCAGAGGTTTGCATTACTGAATCCCAACCTACCAATGGTATACACAGCAAGACTAGGGATTTGCATATATATTGTATAATTCCAGGACACGAAAGGAGTCCCAGGCACACTTCTCTATTCTGCCTTTTCTATTTCCTGGCTTAAAAACTATTGTGTGTGTAGTATGCTGACTGTTACTGATTCCAATCAGAAGTGTTGGGTTATCTCCATTCAAGGAATGGAGACTCAGAACCCATAACTCCTGTATTTGAATTGCACTTGTGGGTGCACCTGCATAAGTTCTAGGTAGGACAGTACACTGCAATTCCAAGCACATTCTTTTTTTGAATCTGAGTCCCTCACGCTTTTATTGGATAGAGCCACATGTGGCTGAAACTGTAGGCATTTAAGCCTTTGGATCTAGCCTTGGGTCCCCTCGCGAATCTGGCCCCCCTCCTTTTTTTAAAAAAGTCTCAAAATAAAATGTTTCATTTTACCTCAAACAATTTTTGATTCACTAAAACAATTTTTTAAAAAGTATTTGGATCAATTGGTTGACCCCAAATTATTTCTTTCTCAGCTTTTTTCATTTGGTCAGAATTGAATGGCCAATTGAACTGTTGATAACACTGTTCTTCTCTCATAAACTACCTTCCATTTTCTCAGCTGGTAACTATCCACCGGTCCTCTTGGCAACAGATCACCCTGACTACACTTCATCCCTATGCAGGCCATATGACTGACTGCTTAACTAATTCATTAACAATTGGGTTCTGACTCATTTCATAACTGAATCAATTTTCTGCCTGCTTAATTGACCCATTCTTCAATGGCTTGTCTGCTTATCAGATTAATTGCTGAGCAAAATTTTAGTTACTTTACCTATCACTCTAATTTCTCTCCATTCTAAGAATTGTTAATTCACTTCATAACCATGTAATCTGTATAATTTACTCCTAAAAATTTCATTGCTTTGCTAGCTCTTCCCACGCCTGTTTTTATACCAATGAATGTATATAAGTAAATGAAAGAGCAGCTATTTATACCTCCAGGCACCCTTGATAGCAGCACTATAATCTATAAACACATCCTAACTAATGATAGAAACAAACCCCAGGCTATCACCACACTACCATGTACAACAATATCATCATTCTTACATTTCATCTTGCTGCCTAAAAGCCCCAGTAGAAATAATTGGGCTTTGTTTATGCTCTTAAAATTAGTCTGTTTGGAAGAAAGGGAGAACAAGTTCTAAGAGAAAGTGGTTATCATGGGGAACACTCTCAGAGACCCCTTGGCCTTTATATCCTGAGCTCATGCACCTTAGACAACTATATAGCAAAATGATAGGTCGAGAACTCCAGGCTGTGAGGAAAGAGGTGGGCCCTCAGACAGGCAGACTACAGGCCATTTAGACTACAACTTCCGCAGCTGATTTTTGCTAATGATTTTCTTTCATGATTTACTGACCTTGGTTATATAAGTACTTAAGTGCCTTGTTTATCTATTGCATGATCAGCTTGCTATGGGACTTAATTCGCTATCTGACTTGGCAAATGATTTGATGTAGGTAATAAACTTGCTACAGATTTCAATTCTTATTACACTTTTCTCCATATATCTGTCTCTTTTCTCTCCCTCATATCCCATTCTTTCTTTTTTAACCTTTCTCTTCAGCTGCCTCCTTTTCTCTCTCCTCCTCACTCCTCTTTCATCTCCATACATCTGCTACCTCTGTGGCCATCTGTACCCCCCTCCTCGCCTTTGGAGACCTTTTATTGCAATCTAGTCCACCTTCTGTACCCATTCTTTTATTTTCATGGACCGTTCCTTGACATTGCCTCTGCCCTTTTAATCTCCTCACAGATTTCAGACTTTGGAGTCTAATAAAAGCAACATACAATGTCCCAGTTTACAAAAAGCAGGCTTATCACTCTCCTAATGTAACCAGCCAATAATTGACCACTTTGCATACAGAGTCCAACCCTTATTCACTGTGGGCAAAATCCATTTCCGTTACTATCTAGTAATACCTTAGTTCTCAAGTAGTATTCCTATGAGCAAACCATTCTGCTTACTGAAGGTGGAATTTTGTGTTTTGCTTCATTCGACACAAATTGCTCTCAGTGGGACTATTAGGGAAGTTTGGCACTCCTCAAAGTTAATAACAGTGACAGAACATGGACCTGGAACTTTCAGTTCCAGCCTGGAAATTGTTACTGTATAATGTATTATTAAACCATTCTGCAAATGCATCCAATGAGGCTATGGAGAATGCTTTATAATATTCTCAGAAGATGTCATCAGACCCCAAGGGTTTTCCAATAGGTATTTTTAGATTACTCTTTTTTGATTTCATCATCATCAGTATGTACATTCTGTATATGCTGAACCGAAATCTTAGAGGAATTTGAATCTCTAATAGATTACTTTAGATATTTCATTGAGGCAGAGCCTTGATTGGTGTAAAAGTAACTACAGAAATTCCCAGAAGTCTTCCGAATTACAGGCAGAGTTGAATTTAAGGGTAAAATAGAGTAGGAAATTGACCATGTTGTGGTGGTGTCCTTTAGGTTGAAGTCTCAAACTAAAAGTGAGGGTTTTTTTTTTACTTTTTATTTTTATTTTATTATTTCAGCTCATGGAGGCAGTTAATTCAAAGGATGTGGTCATCATGGGTGGCCTAAACTATCTGAACATTTGTTGGGAAGAGCAGTCAGCCAGGTCTGACGGCTTATGTAGGTTCCTAGCTGTGTTACAGGACCTCCATCTAATCCAGGAGGTGCACAGTCCCACCAGGGGAAATACCTTGTTAGACCTGGTCCTGGCCACAAACAACAACCTGGTGAGGGGACTGTGGGTTTTCGACCACCTGGGCAACAGTGATCATCACCTATTGGAATTCACAATCCAGCGTAGGGTGGCAAAGGCCTGCAGCAAAACAGCAGCCCTAGACTTCAGGAGGGTGGATTTCAGTGAGTTAAGGAGACTAGTTGGGGAAGCACTGAGGTCCTGGAGGGGTGGGGAGTTGGGAGTCCAAGAAGAGTGGTCATTCCTGAAGGAGACGATCCTCCATGCCCAAAGGGTGGCAATCCCAGCACAGATCAAAGGGGACAAGAGTGCTCAAAAGCCCCCATGGCTCACCAAAAGCATCCAGGAATGTCTCAAAGCTAAGAAGGAGGTGTACACCCAATAGAAGGGAGGGGCCATCACCAGGGAGGACTATACCTCCGTTGCTCAGGATTGTAGGGGGGCTGTTAGGAAGACCAAGGTGGAGATGGAACTGGGGCTAGCAACCCCAAAAAAGGGTAACAAGAAGTCCTTTTTTAAATATATAGCAGGTAAAAAGAAGGTACCAAGTTATGTGGGTCCTCTGCAGGACATGCTTGGTAATCTGGTGGTAGTGCCAGATGACAAAGCTAATCTTTTTAATAGATTCTTTGCTTCCATTTTTCTGAGCAAGGACAGGGACATCCCTCCCACTGGTATCCTGGTCGGACCCAGAGGAGGCGCTGCCAGGCCTAGGGTCAGTGAGGACCTAGTAACGGGAATTTCTGGTCAGACTGGACATATTTAAATCAGCAGGTCCTCATGATCTCCACCCCAGAGTGCTGAGGGAATTAGCAGAGGTCATTGCGGGACCCCTGGCACAGCTTTACGAGCACTTGTGGTGCTCTGGCAAGGTGTGAGAGGACTGGAAAAGGGCCAATGTGGCCCCCATTTTCAAAAAAGGGAGGAAGGAGGACCCAGGAAAATAGAGGCCTGTTAGTCTTACCTTCATCTTGGGGAAGCTCTTTGAGAAAATTATCCAGGTGCACATCTGTGAGGGGCAAGCAGGGGAGTGTATGCTTAGGGGCAACCAACATGGGTTCATTAGAGGCAGGTCCTGTCAGACCAACCTGGTGGCCTTCTATGAACAGGTCACAAAATCCTTAGATGCAGGTGTCACGGTGGACGTGTCACTTCCTGGACTTTAGGAAGGCCTTTGACACTGTCTCTCACCCCTTTCTCATTAAAAAATTAAGAGATTGTGGTGTTGATGCATACACAGTCAGATGAGTTGCCAATTGATTGGAGGGCCACACCCAGAGAGTGCTGGTAGATGAGTCATTTTTGACCTGCAGGGATGTGGGCAGTGGGTTTCCCCAGGGCTCAATCCTGCGCTGTTCAACATCTTCATCAGTGACTTGGACGAGGGGGTGTATGGCAAAGTGGGCTTCTCTCAGGCCAGCTGTCGCCAGCCTCCTACCTGCCTCCAGGCATGCCGCCCGCCTGTCTCTCCCGCCATGACTTGTTGGAAAATTAATAAGTTTTTAAATAAGGTGGAATGCTGCCCACTTCTTGCCCCGATTCCAGGGGGCACTATCTATAGCTCTGGTCCTCCCTTACACTGCAGCTGAAGCCTCACAGATGGCATCCAGATGTTAACAGTCACACCAGACCCACACTAGGCTCCAGAATCCTCCTGGCAGGACCCTCTTTTGATCCCTCTGCTCAGGTGGCCTACGCCACCTTCATTTAGGTTCCCAAGCTCCTTGTAACTGGCTCCCGTTTTGGGCATGGTCCCCACTCGGGATCTTCAGCCATACACAGGCCCTGGACTCACCTCCAAGGCCAGGCGGGGTCCCAGGTCCATGACTCTGGTGCCCCTCATGGTGGACGCCTGGCCCTTTTGACCATCTTAGTCCTGGCCCCAGCATGGACCAGTCAAGGGGGCACTCTACTTCTGGCCTCATGAGCCCCACATTCTCTCCAGGTCCACCTTCCTGGATGTAGGGAGCTGGGGTACCTTACATCACGACTGGTGCCCCAGGGTCTCACAGGGGACTCTCACTCCCTGCCTGGGGCAGCAGGTCATGGTGCTACTTCAGATCTTACATTTGACCCACACTCGGCCTCCCAGCTGTAGAGGACTTACCAGGGTCAGGGCCTGCCTCTCTCACTCTGGAGCTAAGCCCATTTTACTCAGTGTCTTGAGCCCCTTTCACTCGGCCTGTGGCCCAAACCTTGGCTGCAGGTGTCTGAAGACTTACCTGGGCCCACTCCCCTTGCTTGGGGTTCCACATCACCCCCCGCCCCTCACTTGGGGCTACCAGATCTCTGCCCCTTACTTGGGGCTACCCCCCAACTGGGGCTCCACAACTCTTCCTCCTCACTTGGGACTACCACACCACCCTTCGCTTGGGGCTACAGATCTCAGCCCCCTTTACTGGAGCTACCCCCTCACTGGGGTCCTAATTTCTGCCACCTCTCACTTGGGGCTCCAGACCACCCCCTCACTGGGAGACCACAGGGTTTGCTCCCCAGTGAGCTCAGATGGCCACAGCCATGCCTGGCCCCAACTTTCCCTCTCGGGGTCTTGCAACCCTGCAGGGATCAGGTAGCCACAGCTGTGCCTGGCCCCCCTCTTCTCCTCAGGGCTTGCACTCCTGCAGGGCTCAGGTGGCCACAGCCATGCCTGGCCCCAACTACCTCCGATGGTATGCAAACCCACCCGAAGGTGAGGGCTAGGGTTAAGGCACCCCTACCCACCTTTCACCAGGGTGATAACTGGCCTGGCATTTCCTGGGGGCTCCTGCACCACTGAGAGCCTCACCGGGCCACCCACACTTGGCAAGGTGCAGTTTTAGGTCATGCCCAGGACCAGGAGCCTCCTGACCATCCCCTACAGCTCCTCCTTTACCTCCAAATATTACCAGCAGCCGTGCAGCCAGGCAATGTTGTTGCCTGGCCCTCCAGCAGAAAAAAAAAGGCCCTGTTTATATGGGCAGCCCTAGATCCAAAATGATTGCCCTCATCAGGCACCTGCCGGCTACTAGCTTCAGGCCCTTAAAGTGGCAAGCACCTACAGTGCCCTGCCAGAGGGTGAAAAGCACCTTGTTCAAATTCACAGATGACACTAAGATGTGGGGAGAAGTGGGAATGCTAGAAGGGAGGGACAGGCTGCAATTGGATCTGGACAGGTTACAGGGTGGGTGGATGAGAATAAGATGGGATTCAATACTGACACGTGCAGGGTACTGCACCTAGGGAGAAAGAACCAGCAGTATAACTACAGGTTGGGGAACTTCCTTCTCATCAACACAGAGGCAGAGAAGGATCTTGGATTCATTATAGACTCCAAGATGAACATGCGCCACCAATGTGGGGATGCAGTCAGGAAGGCTAACCACACCTTGTCATGCATCCACAGATGCATCATGAGCAGGTCTAAGGAGGTGATCCTCCCCCTCTATATGACATTGGTCAGGCCGGAGTTGGAGTACTGCATCCAGTTCGGGGTGCTGCACTTCAGGAGGGATGTGGACAACATGGAGAGGGTCCAGAGGAGGGCCACTTGCATGATCAGGGGACAGCAAGGCAGGCCCTATGAGGAGAGGCTATGAGACCTGGAACTGTTCAGCCTCCACAAGAGAAGGCTGAGAGGAGATCTGGTGGCCATCTATAAACTGGCCAAGGGAGACCACCAGGCAATGGGAGAGTCCCTGTTCCCCCGAGCACTACTGGGAGTAACAAGGAATTCATAGATTCATAGATTCATAGATGTTAGGGTCGGAAGGGACCTCAGTAGATCATTGAGTCCGACCCCCTGCATAAGCAGGAAAGAGTTCTGGGTCTAGATGACCCCAGCTAGATGCTCAACTAACCTCCTCTTGAAGACCCCCAGG
Source organism: Alligator mississippiensis (assembly GCF_030867095.1). NCBI lineage: Eukaryota > Metazoa > Chordata > Crocodylia > Alligatoridae > Alligator > Alligator mississippiensis. Next base: position 30,795,251 of record NC_081826.1, on the reverse strand, counting down.
GTAGGGGAGAGCACTACCTCCCTTGGGAGCCCGTTCCAGACCCTGGCCACTCGAACTGTGAAGAAGTTCTTCCTAATGTCCAATCTAAATCTGCTCTCTGCTAGCTTGTGGCCATTATTTCTTGTAACCCCCAGGGGCGCCTTGGTGAATAAATCCTCACCAATTCCCTTCTGTGCCCCCGTGATGAACTTATAGGCAGCCACAAGGTCGCCTCTCAACCTTCTCTTGTGGAGGCTGAAAAGGTCCAGTTTCTCTAGTCTCTCCTCGTAGGGCTTGGTCTGCAGGCCCTTAACCATACGAGTGGCCCTTCTCTGGACCCTCTCCAGGTTATCCGCATCCCTCTTGAATTGCGGCGCCCAGAATTGGACACAGTACTCCAACTGTGGTCTGACCAGCGCCCGATAGAGGGGAAATATCACCTCCTTGGACCTATTTGTCATGCATCTGCTGATGCACGATAAAGTGCCATTGGCTTTTTTGATGGCTTCGTCACACTGCCGACTCATGTTCATCTTGGAGTCCACTAGGACTCCAAGATCCCTTTCCACTTCCGTGCTACCCAGCAGGTCATTCCCTAGGCTGTAGGTGAGCTGGACAGTCTTCCTCCCTAGGTGCAGCACTTTGCATTTCTCCTTGTTGAACTGCATTCTGTTGTTTTCTGCCCACTTGTCCAACCTGTCCAGATCTGCTTGCAGCTGTTCCCTGCCCTCTGGCGTGTCCACTTCTCCCCATAGCTTTGTGTCATCTGCAAACTTGGACAGAGTACACTTCACTCCCTCGTCCAAGTCACTGATGAAGAATTAAAGAGTATCGGTCCAAGGACCGAGCCCTGCGGGACCCCACTGCCCACACCCTTCCAGGTTGAAACCGACCCATCCACCATGACTCTCTGGGTGTGACCCTCTAGCCAATTTGCCACCCACCGGACTGTGTAGTCATCCAAGTCACAGCCTCATAACTTGTTCACCAGTTAGATGGGGTGGGATACCGTATCGAAGGCCTTCCTGAAGTCTAAGTATACGACATCCACCCCTCCTCCTGTGTCCAGGTGTTTCATAACCTGGTCATAAAAAGAGACTAGATTGGTCAGGCACGATCTGCCTGCCACGAACCCGTGCTGATTTCCCCTCAGCATAATTTGTCCTGCCGGGCTCTCAGAAATGTGAGCCTTGATAATTTTTTCAAAGACTTTGCCAAGGATGGAGGTGAGACTGACAGGTCTATAGTTGCCCGGGTCCTCCTTCCTCCCCTTTTTGAAAATGGGGACCACATTGGCCCTTTTCCAGTCCTCCGGGACTTGACCCGTGCACCACGAGCTTTCAAATATTCCCGCCAGTGGCTCAGCAATAATGTCAGCCAGTGCCTTCAGCACCCTCAGATGGAGCTCATCCAGGCCTGCCGACTTAAAGGCATCCAGTTCTTCCAAATGACTCTGCACCATTTCAGGGTCTACGCATGGAAGTTTGGTGCCTTGCTGCTGCCTCTCTACAACCCCAGTGAGAGACTTGTCGTGCCCCTCACTTAGGAACACTGAGGCAAAGAACTCATTGAGGAGTTCAGCCTTGTCCCCCCTGTCTGTCACCAATTGTTTCTGCCCATTTAGCAGGGGTCCTATTCCTCCCTGGGCCTTCCTTTTACTCCCTATATATCTAAAAAACAATTTCTTGTTGTCTTTTACTTGGGTTGCCATCCTCAGCTCCATGGTAGCTTTGGCCCATCTAACTGTCTCCCTACAAGCATGAGCAGAGGAAGTATATTCATCTTTGGTGATCTCTCCCTGTTTCCACTTTTTATGTGCTCCCCTTAATAACGGCCATAAGTTGACGGAGAATAGATTCAGGCTAGATATCAGGAGGCACTACTTCACAGTCAGGGCGGCTAGGATCTGGAACAAACTTCCAAGGGAAGTGGTGCTCACTCCTACCCTGGGGGTCTTCAAAAGGAGGCTAGCCTAGCTGAGGTTGTTTGACCCCAGCATTCTTTCCTGCCCATGGCAGGGGTTCAGACCTGATGATCTGCTTAGGTCCCTTCCGACTCTACCAACTATGAAACTATTTTCTTTCCTAATAAATAAATATACAAAATGTAAGATTTAAATAGTTCACATCAGGATGAAACTGGAATGTTTTGAAGCAAATATGAATAGAAGAGCCAACATGCTAGTCGTGCTAGGAGTACTTGCCTAGGAGTCTATGAGAGGAAAAGAAGTCTAGGATTGCTGGCTGTACTCTAAGAAGAGTGAAGAAGAAAGCCATCTTGATGTGACAGTAAAATGGGATATGCAGCAGGCCAGCTTAGCTAGGCAGAAATCTCTTGAAAGAGTTGAAACTTAAAAAGGTGGAAAACTTGGTTGTAAAAAATGGAAATGTGGTCATAGTACTGCTGGAAGAGTATGAGAGTATCACGTGGACATACAGGGAGAAAATTAGGATGGCCAAAGCACAATTTGAGATTCAGCTGTGTTCAATGCCAGTGAGCTGGAAATTATTTTTATATGCACTGAGTTCCTCAGCTGAAATTGGAGACAAACTGTGCTAAATGCACATAGCATTATGTATTATACACAGTAATGGCAGTCTGCCTCAGTCTACATGGATTCTAGCATACAACAAGCATACAACAAGACAAAGCATACACCAAGACAAAGGACGAGAGAGAATAAGCATTGTTAATTCCTGCTTTGCAGAGAAGTAACTGAATGGAAGATAAACTAACTTGCTGTAGTAATTGCAGCAACACCTCAGTAGAGCTATTCACTCTATAATAATGGATAGATAGTACACATTCTTCCCTTTCACATACTGATCCAGAAGTACAATATAGAGCTAAACCAAAGCTGTATTTTAATATGAACCATGTAAGAGAGCCATAAACATAGCTAGTAAAAGAATACCTAAAACAACTATTTTTTTTACTTTTCTTTTTTTTTCCTGCTAACTGCATGCAGCTTTCTCTACTGTAGATAGACTTAACTTTATTAGTCAAACTCATGCTATCTCACCCATCACTTTTGTTCCTTTGACCAGACCCTGAGCTGGGATAAATTTGTATAGATCCAGTGATTTAATGGAAATATTGAGACAAATTTAGTAAAAAGTGAATCTTTGATACCAGTCTTAAAGATAAAATTTCAGTGGTACAATCTATGGTGGAGCTGAGTATATTTCTCTTGGTCCAGCCATCATAATTACTGAAGTATCTGATATTTGTTTACAGGGCAATGGGCTTGGGAAGGGCTCTACTTTGCTTGACTGCTGTCTTGAAGCCACAGGACTGTAACAGAATGATGATGATGGTAAGTGGATGGCATTTCAATGGAACAGTAAGGGATTAATTCAAAAGAGAGATCTAGGTACCTGTGTGCCTTATTAGATGATCGAGATGAACCTTAGGTACCATGGGTATTCACAAAACATCTGCCTAAGCCTTAAGTTGCCTAAAGTAATTTAGGACCCAAATTTTTGCTTCTGGGGATGCCTGTACACAAGCCAGGAGGCTGCTTTAACATGTTGCAATTACAGTGCATCGGAGCAGACTTGATTAGTCAAGTCTGCTGAAGTGTGATAATTACCACACTCCATCCAGCCTCCATGTCTTGTGTATCAGTGTCCCCATGCTTCAAAATCGTAGCAAAGGTGATTTATGTAAAGTTTGTTCAATGAGCTTTAGATAAAGAGTCCTTACTGCCATTTTGAGGTGCAGGGACCCTGATACATGAGACAGTCCAGGTGCTTTAATTAGAGGGGATCTCAGAGCCACTGTAATTAAAGCACCCTACCCCACACCACCCCTGGAGCAGCTGTAAAAATGCTCTGGCTGTGCACCCAATCACCTAAGTCCTAACTGCAACAAACTGCTTTATATTTACTTCATACCTAAGCTGTGATTCAGAAACAGGCATTTCCTTACCTCTCTTATCTACTAGAGCAGGCCATACATGCTCAGAGCAAACCTAATCCCCTGAAAAATACTACAGAAGAAAAAGCCACTAACAGCATAGTGCTTAGGAGACTCACCTGGGATGTGGACAAGTCTGGTTTAAATTCCTCATCTAAATGATGAGACATGAATCCAAAAGTCCCATTTCCCAGAAGATTGCTATAACTGCCATGCTGTAGGATATTCTGCTGAAGCTATTCCACACTCCATTAAATTCTTAAATAGTCACCTGGCTAGATAGAGGATAAAATGGTTGCAGTGACTGTACATGTCAATGGTTATAGCAATCATTTGGAAAGATCTTCTCCTGCCTCTGGTGAATAGTTCAGTTTGTCATGCAACATGGGACATCTTACATAGCAGAGAGTTATAAAATCCCACCCCTTAGTCCATTTTTAGTGGCATATTCAAAGAAAGGTTGGGGGGCATGGATTTGGATTCTCTCAGACAGGAGAGATACTTGATTTCTGGCTTCTGACATTAGGGATGAGTGCTCTATTCAATGGATAAAAGGGGTCATCATCACCTGCTGCTGTATCTTCTGAGCTGTTCTTGGTTTAATAAGAAAAGATTTGTTGCCTAAGCCCCTCCAGGGAGGGCTCATGACTGTGGAACCCAGATTGAAGGAAACACCTCTGTCCATTTGACTTTGATGTTTAAATCCATGTGAGGATGGAAATGTACTTCATGGCTGTCTTTTGCTGCTAGGAAATATCCTGTGTTAGTTTAACCAGTTTGCTCCTCATCAAGTTGAGGTTTGTATACCTCTTAGATACTAAACTCTCCACATGCATGGTAAATGGGAGCCTAGACACCACTTTAGGGTTTTGAATTCCATTAGACAGCAGGACTCCTAAAAGTTAGGTACTGCTATACTAAGTATTGCAACACATAATTCACCTTTGTGAAACTGTAAACCATGTTTCTTTAAATTGATCACTAGGAAAAGGTCTCATGGCATATCTTTCCAGGTATAATCTACAAGTTTATAGGTAACAACCTATAATCTGTATGCATCTACAGATATACTTGAGGTATCTGAAGGGCTGGGGTGTGGTATTTCCCCAACGTGGTAAGATGCATCTTTATGAGTTGATAGTAGGGGTGTGCAAAGTGGGCTCTATTTGATTCAGATTCAGATTTGGCCTGATTTGGGGGTCAATGATTCAATTTGTTGATTTGGATCACTGTCCCAATTCAATTCGGCTGAATCCAAATCTGAAGATTCAATTCTTATTTGGAGAATCAGCAATTTGGCTGTAGACTCAGCTTTAAATGTTTTTTCTACGTACCTCGAGGTACCAGGCACAGCTCTTGAATGCTGAGATGGTGGGGCAGACGGAGTGTCCCACAGGAGCACAGGGCATGCTTGGTGGAGGACCCCCCCTGCACAACCCCAGTTCAGTGATCAGCCATGGGGGAACCCCAGGTGCCTTCCCCCCAGACCCAGGAGGCCTCAGTCGCCGAGCTGGGTAGGGGGGGGAGGTCCTCCATGCACTCCACGGTGGACCCCCCAGTGCTCCTGTGGGACATTCCATCCGCTCCATCCGCTCCATCATCTCAGCATTCATGAGCCGTCTGGTACCTTGAGGTATGTAGAAAAAATATTTAAAGCTGTGTCTATGTCTGAATCGTTGAATCTCTCTGAATTGATTCGGAGGATTCTGATTTGATTCAGAGAGATAAAAGGTCCTCCTGATTCAATTCAGATTCAGAGATTCAGCCACTGAAGCAGGCCAAATCTCTGCTGAGTTGAATCAGTGACTGAAGCTTTGCACAACCCTAGTTGGTAGACACAACAGGAAGACACACACATATCAGATTTTCCATTTTTGTTTGCAGAAATGTATTGAAGGCAGAGTGGTTATGGCAAATGCAGTGTCTAGACTTTGGTTTATATTACTGAGTCACAGCTGACTAAATGATACAAATGACTACAAGCTTTATACAGGTGTTTGATCTGCACTATGTGATACTGAACACTTTTCTGAAGGAGAGTTGTGCACCTAGAATTTCTGATGCTTTATTTGTTTCAAAGTGGCATAGTTCCACATATTTGTGTCTCAAAATTACCAAGTTGTTGCACATTCTCCATGTTGATTTGTTTTTAGGCTTCTGAGAATACATAAAGGGTTGAATACTGATTTCTGTTATTTTGGATCTTTGGCCTATGTCAGTCTATTTTCAACTAGGCCAGTCCTTAATTTATCCTCCAAATGGTTTGACTCTACTGTAACTGGACATTTATTAAGAATTAAGTTTTTATTTGCATGTCAATTATCTGCATCCTTGTAAGGCTTTGTTGCTTATAGTTCTGATAAATATCAAATATGGAAAAATAGATACATATTGTATATAAACACCTTAGTATTTTAAACTCTAATATCTAGAAACTGATGGCTACATCCAGTAAAGCACAGGGTTAGACAGCTACTGAGTGGGATTATTTGAAGTAATAATCTCACATTTAGGGACAGAGCCAAGTTATTTTCTTTGCTGATTGCACTTCAGACACATTGCCATAGGAGTGTGATCCTAAATTGACAGGATGAGGCATATAGGATCATGATATAATGAAAATTGAGAATTAGTTCCACTAAGGGTCAGTCCTAGAGTTAGTCAATAGGAAATGTTGAATAATGGCCTGTTTAGTCTCTTCCTGGCTTGGGAAGTGGGAGATATGGATTCTAATCCTATTAGAGGGCCCTGAACCCAGGCCTTTCATTTCTTGGGCAAGTGCTCTAATTTCTAGGCTATTGTGCAAAAGGAGGGAACCACAACGACCCTAGTACCATCATTTTGAGTAGAAGTGATGCAGGATACAGCACAGCTTAGACAGAAGTTAGGTATACCAACTGGATTCCTTCTGGGGGAAGAATGTAGTATTTTAGCTGTTGGTTTTAACTGTTATAACCTGTTACATCTTCTGGAGCCCATAGTGATACAAATTGGCTATAATGCCCTACTTTGACCCTGAATGAAGTAGGCTTAAAATAGGGGAAGTTTTGGTATCACTGCAGAACCATGTAAATATAATAGCTGCATTGTAATGGTTTATATCAATATAATTTGATATTGATGCAATTATTATGGCTAGCTGTACCTCAGATTGTGCAGAAAAATGTTTAAGCATAGAGGAAGTGGAGATGTCTTCCAGGTTTTACAGTTGTTGGAGTAGGATCAATCCTAAACACTTTATGTGATTTAGGCACCTAAATTTGAAGCCCATTTAGGGCCTATAGTTCAGATCTAGCCCCTAAAGTTACCCAAATCTAATTTTAGATGCTCCATATTTTAGTCAGTTTGTCCCTGAAATATACACCTAGATTTCCATGCTTACACATGTTTAGTTTCAGAAAACAAGGATAATATTGTACTTTTCTACCATCTACACAATACATCACCATGCTTTAGTACTTCCTTTTGGAAGTACAAAGCATGGCGCAGTATTGGCGGTTACTGCATTGTGTGCAAGGCACATGGGTAAATTCCATTGCAATGTTGCTGTAGTGGTGGGCTATACTGGGGGAGCGTACCACTACAACAACGTAGTGGGGTATCGTGTATAGACACATGTGGTCACTACATCACCATAGTGCACTGTATGGTGACATAGCATGTTGCTACATCGCCGTGGGGTTATATGTAAATGCGCCCAGTGATCACTATTCTGGTGCCTCTTTTAATTACTCATGCCACATATAGCAATTCTGAACAAACAGCAGCTTTTAACTGTTCTGGTGAAATAGGGGATGTTACTCAAGGGAGCAGGCTTATACTTTCTGGAGGACTGAGAAGTATGTTGTGACCCTCTGGACCACAATCTATTTTCTAATCTGTTCCCAAATCAGTACAGCTATGCTTCTTCATACACAAAACACTAATTTGTAGTCTTGCCCTTTATAGATTCCTTTCCAAATAAATGTACAATGATCCTCACACTATTTTCTATGTTATAGTATTCTTGATATTTCTTAGGGTTAACATTGTTATACATTATAAAGAGAAAAAAAAAGCTGAAAAATAATCAATGGATGCCACCAAAATTAACCAGATATTTTTAATTAGTTTGCTGGCACTTTTTTCTAAACAACCAACTTTTCTAGTGATATCTGTCAAATATTATTTCATACTTAGAATGAAATATTACCAATTCTTGTGTTCTCAGTGAAGCAATTAATTACAATACTTTGATTGAAACAGATCTTTGTAGCCATTTTTTTATATGCAATAAAAATATTAGTTAACTGTCAGTTTTCCAGTGCCTTGAAAAAGTGTTCCTTGGGTGAATCTGATATCTATGTCCTTAGACCAACACGGCTACAACCTACACTCCTTGAAAAAGTGTTGTAGTTTCTGTTTCCCTTTTGACTAGTTCTAATATTTTCAAAACTGCTTCCATGACTGCTCTGGAGGAACTTAACCAGTTTTACTAACAGGGTAGACAGGCACTAAGGAAGTTAAATGGAAAGTAAGAAAAAGTTGTTTGTAGTTGCAAGCATTAATTAACTACAAATTGATCATAAACAGCTGACAAAAGTGATGGAGTGAGTCAATATCTGTTTTACAAAAGAATATTTGATTCAGCAGCCATGCTTGGCCAGCAACAGTCAAGCCAATTGTTACTGTCCTCTGGTCTCTATTAAAGAAATTGTAACTCAATCAACTCCCATTTAAGTCAATAGAAAGACTCCTGCTGACTCTAATGGAAAGATAGTTACTGGTTTCAAATAGGAGTTGTATCAATCTCAATAGGTGTTCAAGCATTTTCCTCAAGAAAAGTATTTGAAAAGCGTATATAATATCTTACGCTTCTGTGAAACAGAAAAAAGCAAGATACAAAAACAAATACTTTAATGGAAAAAAATTAAGTCTTTGGGTTAAGATTAATTCACAGATCCTTTACTTGATAAACTAAGCATTTTTACCAATATAAGATAGGAATTGAATAGATTACTTTCCCAGAAGACAGAGAATGCTTTATACAGATTACAGCTAGATTACTGCAGAGTGAGGGAATATGCAGAAAGGCTGCTAGTCTATAGACTAAAGAGTAAATCCACCCATAATAAACTATCAGCTGTAAGAAACTCTCTGGGCAATACACATATGACACAGAGACAAATCAGTGAGAAGTTCAGTCAATTCTATTCTAATTCTTACACCAAGAGTCTGAATATTATTAGACAGGAAATAACTATGTTCCTTTACTTTGTACTCATACAGCAAATTTCAGAGGGGAGGGAGGGGGGAAGGAGAAAATTTTGGAGGATCCTTTATAATAAAATGAAATAACACTGGCCTTAAAGGATATGGACAATAATGTATCTTTGGACAGCAATGAATTTCCTTTGGAGTTTTATTAAAAACGTAAAGATATATTGTTACTGAATTATTGAACATCTATACTATAGTAAAAAAACCAAGGCAGGAATTCTATGAATAATTCTAATTATAGACAAATGTCTTTACTGAAGAAATACAGACACCAACATTCAAGCTAAAACTTTATCACATAGATTGAAACAGGTCCTCCCTAAATTAATACTTAAAAATCAAGTAGGATTTATCAAAAAAAAGCATGGTTCAGATAATCATAGAATCATAGAAAATTAGGGTTGGAAGGGACCTTAGGGGGTCATTTAGTCCAAACCCCTCCTCAAAGCAGAACTATCCCCAACTAGATCATCCCAGCCAGGCTTTGTCTAGTAGCAGCAGTATGAAATTCCTAAGTTCCTCTGGCTCTTACAGCACTTGATGCAGTAGAGGCTCTTGGCTGCATATCTTGGAGGTGCCTTTTTATGTAATACACAAGGTGGGATATGGTAAAGATATCATAATAGCAATTGGATATAATTATTATATATAAATCCCACTTCAAGAATTATGAACAATACTATGTTATCTGATCCATTTTTCTTGAAAAGCCTGACTCAGCAAGGTGGCCCATTAGACCTCTTCCATTTAATTTAGCATTGAAACCACTGGCTATAGGAATAAAGGTGATCTAAGAGGCATTAAGGCAGGAGATCCTGTTGCATACATATAATACATTAATATTTATATCAGAGTTTAAGAAACCAGTTCCTGCCCTTGTTAATTAACTTTTTTAACTGGTTCTAAAATTAAATCTAGCTTATCTGGACTAAATACTTGTACCAAAAAGGATACCAAAAAGCAAATGGCACTTTCAATCAAAATGCATAATTTATCTGAGTATTAAAACATTCAAGAATATTAATGTTATTGTCTATGAAAACTCAGAAGATTCTCACTACTATAATGAACAAGTGGAGGAGGTTGGCAATATCCTTGTGGGAATGCGTTAATATTTCCTAAATGAATACATTATGTCACCTAATTTCTGTATTATATAATCTACCAGGTGTAATCCCCTGACTTTATTTTGTTAACATCAACAAAATATTTAACAATCTGTAAGAAGAGAATGAAAGGGCTTTTCTCACATTAACAATTCAACTACCAGTTGAAACTGGTAGCATTCATCTTCCAAACCTACAACAGTATCACAACACTTTCTTAGTAAGTCAGGCTATACACTAGATGACTGAAAACTATCAATCAATCCATACCCCTATATGGATGGAAATTGAACAGGGACTTATGTTTCTCTTTCCATTACCAAGTGTTTTATGCTCTACTTATAATAACCCTCTTTCTAAGTCTCGAATCCTTATAATTTTTGTACAAGAAGCTGGAAAAAATTGGCCAATTTATTGACATTTCATCTTTCATTAAAGTTTCCATTTGGGATAATCCCTTTTAGAAGTATGGATCCTACAAGAGGGTATGAATAAAGTGAATAGATACTATTTGACATGTACAACAGCTTCTAGTCGTAGAATCATAGAATCATAGAAGTAGGGTCAGAATGGACCTTGTAGATCTTCAAGTCTGACCCCCTGCCTGGGCAGGAGGAAAACTGGGCTCAAATGACACCAGCCAGGTAGGCATCAAGCCTCTTCTTAAAGACTCCCAGGGTAGGAGCCAGCACCACTTCCCTTGGAAGTTGGTTCCAGATCCTGGCTGCCCTAACTGGGAAGTAGTTCTTATGGATGTCTAATCTAAACCTACTCTCCAACAACTTGTGGCCGTTATTTCTTGTTATCCCGGGGGGCGCTAGGGGAAACAAGGTCTCCCCCAAACCCTTCTGGTCCCCCCTAGTGAGTTTATAGACGGTCACCAGGTCCCCCCTCAGCCTTCTCTTGTGAAGGCTGAACAGGTTCAGGTCTGTAGCCTCTCATTGTAGGGTCTGCCCTGCTGTCCCCGGATCATGTGGGTGGCCCTCCTCTGGACCCTCACAATGTTGTCCACATCCCTCTTGAAGTGGGGTGCCCAGAACTGGACACAGTACTCCAGCTGTGGCCTGACCAGTGTCACGTAGAGGGGGAGGATCACCTCCTTGGCCCTACTTGAGATGCACCTGTGGATGCACGATAGGGTCCGGTTAGCCCTGCCGACCGTGACCTCGCATTGTCGGCCCATGTTCATCTTGGAGTCAATGATGACTCCAAGATCCCTTTCTGCCTCCGTGCTCTCAAGAAGGGAGTTTCCCATCTTATAAGTGTGCTGCTGGTTACTACTGCCCAAGTGCAGCACCCTGCACTTGTCTGTATTGAAACACATCCTTTTTTTGTTAGCCGACCCCTGCAACCTATCTAGGTCTTGCTGCAGTCTTTCCCTCCCTACCAGCGTGCCCACCTCACCCCAAATTTTGGTATCATCAGCAAATTTAAACAGGTTGCTTTTCACCCCGTCATCCAAATCGCTGATAAAGAAATTGAACAGTGCGGGCCCAAGGAATGAGCCCTGGGGGACTCCGCTGCCCACTTCCCGCCAGGTCGAATATGACCCATCCACCACCAAAATCGTATTAAATCTTTCTCTGAGATGTAATCAATTTGACCTTTCAAAAACAGTTGAATAGAAATATATGCGACTGAAGGCGTGTCTACATGAGATGCTACTGCGCAGCAGCTCATTACTACCATGTAGTAGCATTGTCAGGCACTAACCATGCAGCGATGATACTGTGCAGTAGTTATGAGCTACTGCACAGTAGCTCTTTGCTACTGCTCAGTAGCAGCTAAAAAACCATGTGGTGATGGTACTGCGCAGTAATGCTAGGTACTGCACAGTTATTTAGTACTTACTTACATATGCAAGTACTAAATCACTGCTCACCAGTCTGTCAGCTGCACCAGTCTGTCACCCATGTAGATGTGGTCTGCATCAGTTACTGGAAAATCAGTATGGACCTGAGGCCTTAGGTATAGCAGATGTAGAGGCATAGCCGGGCAGCTCCATGCCTGGGGCAGTGCTAGCTGGTGCAGTGCTACAGTCTGCTCCACTGCAGCGATAGCTATTTTTCATCCTCCGCAAGGATGGAAGCCAGGATTGCTGTCCTTCTCACTTCCCCTCAGTTAGGCTATGCCATTGGGTGTTATCATTGTTGTCATTGTTGTTGTCCTCATCGGGTGTTATTGATGTGCTGTCAGTGTTGAAGCCTCAGAAACTGCGATGTCAACAAAGTGCTGGATTCTCAAAGCCAGGAGAATCCAACACCAGTTTTGTCTTAAAGAATGATAACAGGCTTGGCTTGGTGGCAAAGATTCAGTCAGGTTTATTATCTACAAGCACAGCCCTAACACATTTTGGTCTAACAGGTACATCAGACCAGGAGTTAAGGCATGTGTAGCTGTGACAAGGTAGTTGACACAACACCATGCAGGCTCCCCTAGGCTGCTACAAAGTTCCCCTGATTCCTAATTCTCCTTTTATATAATGATCAAAGCAAATTATGTGTTGCACTCCACTGTACCTTAAATATCTCAAGCCATCCTGTACCATGGAATTGTTTCACATCCTGATCTGGCTGTTCCTGTTCTAGTCTTATCATGCAGGCACTGGACTATCCTATATCTTGTACAGCCATCTCCCCTTCCCATCTTTTGGCAGGAATGCCCATCTGGCTCACACACAAAGATTTGCTTACGTAAGGAGTTCATGCATCGGTTAGGTTTACAACAGCTTTTGTGTGAGCAGTATATCTTGATCAATGTCCTAAGAAGACGTACAGGTTATTAAGTGAATGCACCAGATATATTTGTTTTTTGCCTTGAAATCTGCTTCTCTATGAATATATAGTCATGTAATAAACAAGAAAAAACCTGTTAAACTGTTAAACATAGCTACCTAAAACATCATTCTCATTAAAAAAGAAAGTGAGTCTGGTCAGAGTGGAAGCTTCAAAGTGTGAAAATGACACATTCATGTAATTTTTCTTTCAAAATAATAGGGATAAATGCTAATCCTTGTGAAACTAGCAAATCTGTAGTAAATGTAATGAAATGTGAGATAATTTCTCTGGATTTACACTGGAGATCAGAATCCTGTGTTACTCAAATACCGCCATGATATATACGCTCTATTGAAGCTCCTGTAACCCACAAGAGTTTCAAAGTTAGACTGTTTCCCTAACTTATTTTAATTGATAATTCTGCTCCTGGAGTTCTCACAGCAGAAAGAGAAATATATATTTTAATTAATTACAGACCAATGCACAAAGTAAACACTAGCATAAAAAAGACAAATAAATACTAATGGAAATGCAAATATGTTTCCCTTTGGAAAGTCTGGCTTATTTTCTTAAAGATATAATTCACACTAAAATACGAATCTACTTATTAGTCAAAAGTTTTTTTTCTTCCATGTCCTAATATTGAAAAGTCATTTCCAGCATTTTGTGGATTCATTCATAATTAATTTTTACACTATTAAAATCTGCCTCTAGTTCTTTAAGGGAAGAAATACAGATAACTTAGGGCAAAATGACTTCTTTTTTTATTTTTATTAATTTAGCAAAAATGAATATTTTGGAGGTATACTGATAATTTGAAATGAGTGCTGTGCTTTCCTAGTTACAGTCAATTAATGATTATGCAGATTGACAGGCAAATAACCTCCCTAACTAAAAAAATAAATGACCAAATCTTGATTCTTTGACATTAATGGTAACCCTTCATTCACTTCAGTGGGATCAGTATGTAGTCCATTATTCCTGCCCTAAAAAGTCACATTCCAAGGGCTAGATTGTGTTTTGTTGATCCATATATATAGAAAGAGCCCTCCACCTCTGTTTATCAGTAGAGGAGGAGATTATGTGCTCTGCAAGGCATCGTGTATCTTTTCCTTGCTCTGTATCTGTGAATCAGCCTGTAGCAAAGGGGCAAGCTAGAAAATCAGCAGGGAAAAAATGTTCCCCTATCTAACACTGTAGGCAATCCTACAGAGCTCAGAGACTATTTGCGCATTGAATACTAAAGAAAAGTGGGGAGGAAGGTGTTGGAAAAGCAAAGAGCTCAGAGTCTGAAGATCATCACATAGAACAATAGGGAGAGGTAAGGAAAGAAGCAAAAAGGCCACATACATAGAATTTCTAGGTCAGATGGAAAAATAATACTTTATTGTACAACTTCATTGGCATTTTTACACTAAAAAATACTGAAGGTTGAATTGTGGCAAGGAGGTGTTCTGATTATAGTGAATGACTGTTTACAATATTGGAGCATATGTTTCCACAGGAATCACATGAGATGGAGGTGTACAAGGGTATAAAAGAAAAGCTTTATCTTTCAGTTACAAGGCTTGTCAGTTCCAGCGAAGAAAGCCAAAAGGAAGGAGAATATATATTTTAATTTATACATTTTTTCCCCTACTATAAGGTTATTAGGGCCTCATCAGACATTACATTTAAGACATGTTTTATTTAGATCATCGTGGGTGCATCTACACATGTGCTGGACTGCACAGTTGTTATTGTGCAGTCATTTAGTACTTGCTTAAGTAGTTAAGTACTTAAGAAAGTACTAAATGACTGTGCAGTAACTACTCCTGGTGCTACATGGGTCATTTCCAATGCTACTGTGCAGTAGTGATGAGCTACTGTGCAGTAACTCGTTTCTACTGTGCAGCAGCGTCAGCATCACGGTTCGTGCCTACTAATGCTGTCACTGTAGCAATGAGCTACAGTGATGTAGCATGTTGTGTACACATCTCCACTAAGTATTACTATGAGTTAGAAGTTTTCTGTTCAGTCACATAGTAATGCTTCCTACAATCTAAATAAACATTTCCTAACAACTGGAGACCTTGAAGACTCGGTTGTGCTGCGGTATACTGCAGGGACGGAGAGTGATAAACGGCTGTGTCCCTCCCAGCCCTGGCATGGCGCAGGAGCTGTTCAAGGCTCCAGTGTGGTGCTGGGGCTGGAATCAACAAACGGCTGTTTTTCAGTCCCAGCCCCACCACTGCACTGGAGTTTCCCAATCCTATTATCTCCATGGAGCAATCTGACATACTCCTCACTGGAAAAGTTCTAACTTTGCTATACTATAATGTCATATAGCACATTTTACTCTTTGAACACTTGGACACTAGCATTTTAAATGCAGTTAACACATACTAAGTGTAATATGTGACAAGGTACCTATTCTCTCATAAAGAATGAAGGTTTGCCATGTCACACATTTGAAGAAGCAGGAAAGGAAACTCACTGACTTTGTTTATATAGATGATTATCAAGTGAGAGTCACAGGGTTGGAAGGATCTGCAGGACCACCTAGTTCAATCTCCTTAACAGACGCAGGACTCTCTGTGCTCCTATATGTGCACAGACAGCCCGCTCTGACACACTAGAAATCCACCGTGTCAGAGTAGACTCGATTAATCCATGTCCTCTGGCAGCCTTCTGTGTCATGTGTATCAGCATTCCTGTGCATCTCTGCACTGAAAAAGTGCCAGTGAGGCACTTTGAAATAAAACACACTTGATGAATGTTAGTTTAAAATGCCCTGCCACCATTTTTTCACTGAAGGGATGTGTGGGGATGCTGATACATGTGACACACGGGCACTTTTAATTAGCATGGCTTACTAATTAAAGCACCTGTGCTGCAACCCAGAGCACATGTAAAAATGCCCTTTCTTCCCAAAGTACTTTAGACAGATCTAGCCTTTCCTTGAAAACTTCCAATGAAGGAGACATTGAAAACTTTTCTAAGCAGTTTTCTCCAACTCTTTCTTTCAATTAGGCAGTCTATTTTCTAAGATGTAATCAGACTCTGCTTTGCTGCATTTTAAACCCATGATTTTGTGTTCTGTCCCTGTGGCAAAGGAGAACAATTTACCATCCTTTTTATGGCAGCCTTTCAAATATTTGAAAATTGCTACCATGATCTTATTACTTCTCCTTTCTCCAGAGAAACCTATTTCCTTTACCTATTTCCTTCAACCTTCCCCATATAGCTTGCATTCCAACCCCTTTCTTTCTCATCGCTGGATCTTTGCAATCTTTCTACCTCCTTTCTATAATTTAGTACCTCAAACTAAACATAATACTCAACTTGAGGCCTGACCAGTGCTGAATAAAGGGGTAATATCTCCCTATGTCTTACGCACAATGTTCCTATTAATGCAATGTAGAATTAAATTGCTTTTTTTCTGTCAGCAACACACTGCTAACTTATACTGAGCTGCTGATGCACCATCACCCCCAGATCCTTCTTGGCAGTGTTACTGCCAAGTTATCCTTTGTTTTATATTTGTACATTTGATTTTGTTTTTCTCCCTATGTGTAGCTTCTTGTATTTGTCTTTGTTGATTTTCATTTTGGCATCTGTAACCAATTTTGACAATTTATCAAGAACCCTTTGACATTTAGTACTATCCTACAAAAAATTAGTGGTCCCTTCCAGATTTGTTGTCTCCAAATCTCATCAGTGTCCTCTCTATTCCTGCATCCAAGTCATGAAAGAAAGGATTAAAACCACAGTGAACCCAAAATAAGCCCCTGTGGGCACTTGAGACTACCTTCCAGTCTGACATTAATCCTTTAATATTTTGGCTTCTGGTCATTCAACCACTTACTGGTATTTTATCCAGCCAGCATTTCTACAGATTACTTATGGGAGTAGGAGTGGGACTGTTTCAAATGCCTTTCTGAAGTCCAGGTGTATTATGCCCATCACATTCACCTTATCCCCTAACTCAGTTACCCTGTCAGAGAAGGAAATGAAGTTGTTTTGCTACAATTTGTTCTTAAAAAAACTCAGTGTTGGTTGCAAGTGATAAGCCCTTCATACTCCAGACTAGAATATAAAACATGTACTTTTAAAATTTGCTGTAGTAACTTCTCATGTATTAAACTCAGTCTGATCAGTTTACTATTCCAGAGGTCCTTCAGCAAGAAATTGCACTCAGAAAAAAAATTGCTAGTTGCTGGCTGGTTGAAATTGCCATAGTTGTAAACTAATTTGGAATGTATATTTAGAGCTAACTAAAATATGTAAAATACCTTATTTACATGAATCCAAGATGATTTTGAATTTAAGATGACCCCCCCCACCACCACCAATAGTTAGATTCTATACCTGGAAAATTATAAAATTGTTATGATTTCCCTATATAGCATCTAATTTGTGGAAGGCTGTCTTAAATGCACTCCCCCTGCGCACACTGTTGTGGCAGGCAAAGCAGTGGCAGGGGCAAGCCTGCCTCTTCTTCCTTGTGCTTGCACCCTAGCATGTGCCCCTACCACCTGCCAGCCCCACTCCCAGCTCTCACCTGAAGCCCGTTCCCCACCACCTGCCCCTCTTTGCTCCACTCTGCAACCTGCCCCAATCCCCCATTCTCCTCCTCAGCCTGCTTCCCCTACCCTCTGTTTCCCCCTGCCCATGACTCCCTACCCCTGACCTGCCCCATGCCTGCCTTCCCCTACTTTCTGCCCACCTGCTCCCTTACCCTCTGCTGCAGCTCTGCTTCTCCAGGGCAGTCAGCCGCAGCATGGCTCTGGCCTGGCCCCAGCCCAGCCTGGCTAGGGAGAAGCAGTGGCAGCTCCTTGACAGGCTGGTTGGGGGCTGAAGGGACTAGAGCAGAGCAGCAAGTAGGGGGGCGGGGGCAAATGGGAACGGAGCAGGGATTGCGGGGGTAGGCTGCAGGCAGAAGCAGAGCGTGGGGAGGAAGGTTGAAGGTCCCCCCCTGCAGTCTCCCTCATGCTCCTCTGGTAACGTGTCCCCTACCCTCACTAAATGAGCTATTCTGGCCCAGGGCAGGTCACAGCTCAGTTTTGGCTTTAGACCTGAGCCCAGGGCCAAAGTCAGATCTGAGCCACTGCTACCCCAGGCATACCTGTATTCAAATCAAAGTCGTCGTGTCCCCCCACTCCCATGATTGGGCGAAAACACTCATCTTGAATTAGAGTAAATATAGTAGCTACTTGTTAATAGCATTTCTCTGTTTTAGTTGTTTATTATACATATTATATGCAGTTAAATATTATAAAGTTTTCATTGTGATCTTTTTGTGGTGTCCTAGCCAAAAACTGAAAATCAATTACATATATCATGCCCACATCATTCTATAATGTGGACACAAGTATGTATTTTGTACATATTTATACCATAGTATGAGCTTTTGTCACCTGTACCCTCTAAATCTCTTTCTCCTCTGGAATCATACTTTTTGTGACATCATTTTGACTCTATCCTGGCAAAACTTTTTATTTCAGTTGAACTTGGGAAACCCTAGCTCATAATAAAAACAGGACTAGTAACTGGATGTTTTGTAAATGGAAAGGGCTGGCATTGAACTGTGACTCCTTACAAACTTCCAAGCATACTTTTCATGAGGTTTTGAAGTTTACTAGGTCTGTAATTGGCTCTGTTTTAGGAAAAGAAATGTCTAAACATACAAGGAAGCAAACCAACTAATAAGATATCAACACATTTTTATTACATGCTTGCATGCTATAATTCTCCCTAGGTAGTCCCATCTTTCGAGACCACTGCCATAGACTATTGTTCCCTGCTAAAAGACTCCATCTCACCAGGATTCCTCAGGAGAAGATAAATGTACATTGGTAGTATCTGTTTGCTTTTTGGATAAAAGCTTGGTGAACAAAGGGTGGTGGTGCAAAGTGGGTCTAAACTAGCATTCTGAGTGTATGCGTGGGCTGTCTGTGGTAAATGAGGCATTATGCTGAAATTCAATAGCACAGAGGTAGGTCAGCGACCCACCATCACATACAGTGCATAATGGAGAAAATGGCTATTTTCAAATGAAATCGTTTGATTAGGGAAGCTGTGACCTGTGAAAGAATGAGGTGCAAGGAAGCTATCTGGGACTTTTCAGTTTGTTAATATTCTTCATCACAAAAGCCATCTTCCTATTCACTAATACAAACAAAGCAGTAAGAGCAAAGCTTTTTTTTCATTTTTATTCCATTGGTTCTTTCAAAAAAGTTGCAAGGGAATGTTTTGCTCATGAAAGCATGGAACTAGTTGTATTGTTTGCCCAGGTTCAGCACATATAGCTCTGTGTAAGCTTCCCAGTGAAGTTTCTAATTTAACCTGTAATGCTGCTTTTTTCCAGCAGTTATTTACATTCACACCACAAGTCCAAATCCTGCTGTCTGTTCTAATCCACTGATTCTGCATATGCTCACATGGATCTTTATATCTAATAGAGTCAGTGTGGTTATCAGTGGGACTCCATGAGAAGGTGAAGTGGGATCTTAGATTTTAGTTAAATAAAACTTCTTTTGATTGCCAATGGTTACACAGGTGTTGAACTATAATTCACCTTAGCAGTAGTGCTGTGATTATTCCTAAATGGAGAGAGCTGTCATTAGATATAGCATAAGCGAGTTTCAAAGGTAGACTCTAAAAGCACTGTTTATTAAGGTGAAAGACTGATGTACTAACTAACCTTAACCACACTCTTTATTTCTCTAGCACCATTATTTACTACAAATTTCTACAGCTGGATATATAATGAAAAATAAATCATTCATTTTATTAAAAAATATTAAGGAAAGACAAAAACTGTTCTCTGAAAAACACCAGCACTACAATGCATTGTTCTACAGTCTCCCTTGCTCTAAACTAATTTCTACACCTTCCTTATGTATGGACTGATCCAAAGCTCACTGCAGTTAGTACAAAGGCTCAGCTTCACTGCATGGGACTTTTAAACAACCCAATGCTTGTGAATGTTCCCTTCATTTTAGAAAGCCATTTCAATAGTTTATCTGTGCTATAATTTATTTGCTGAGCCTCAGATTTGAAAAAGGAAAATAAATCTTCAAGGTGCATGTCTACATGTTCGTCAATGTGCCTGAGTTACTGTGCATTAAGGTTAGTACCTGGTTAACCCAAGTACTAATTCAATGCACAGTAACTCGTACTACTATGCAGTAGTACTAATGCACATTTTTTATGCTTACTGTGAAGTAGTCTAATAACACTGCACAGTAGTGTATTAGTACAGTTTTTGACTGCCATGCTACTGTGCAGTGTTATTAGCCTACCGCACAATCAGCATCTTGTGTAGGTGCGCACTGTTTCTTTCATTTTCCTCTGATTGTGACCAGTGCCAGAAATGAAATACTGGACTGGAGCCAGAATAGCAATACCTATATGTTACTAAAAAGTCAGGAGAGACCACATGGCCTTTGACTTTTTATCTCAGAGGAAAATAGATCTCAGCTGAATATTTCATACACTGTTACATTCAAGAAAGAAAACAGTTTGGCTATTTAAAAAGTGTGATGATGCCGAAAAATGGGATACAAAGTACAGCCTTCCCATGAGGCAGCAGCACAGGGAAAAGAGGGCACTTAAGAGGACCATAGTGTTTGCACCATCAAATGCTAGCTGGCTGAAGCGGGCACCCTATCAAAAATAATCCATTAATGTATCTCTTGGCTAATATATGCTTATGGAAAATTCCTACAGAACTTAATAGGGACAAGATCAATACCATTCTTTAGGCATTACTTCAAATGCATATGAAATTTAATAGACAATAGTACAAAAGGATACAGTGTTATCCCTTCTGGAAATGTTTTGAACCATCTTATAGGAAGGATAACATTTTGCATTTAAATCCTGCATCAGTGCCCATGACCCTTCTTCTCCAGACAGCACTGTTCACTTTCCTGAACTGTTGTCAATGACTGTTCTTGACTCTGTGCTTGATTTTAATCCTTAGCTTTGCAAATACTCCTCCCCAGGGAGCCTACAATCCATGTTCCTCATGTCTATAGAAACAATCATGCCAGGAAACAACTTGACTATTTTAAATGGAACTGAAACAAAAAGAAACAGCTAAGAACAGAGCTATGTTTGGGGTCTTACTCATGGTTCTGGATTCATGAAGGGAGACTTTGAGCCATAAATGCCACTTTTATCTCTGATAATTAAAAATTAACCAACACATATGGTTCCCTATCACAATGAACACAACCTTGTTATGCTAATGCTGCTTTTCTAAATTGATTAAAACCTAGAACTGATAAAAAAAATGCCAGTTATCTTTCACAGTAGTATAAAAGTGATGTTGTATTCAAGATCGTCCAGAATTTGTGTGAGTGGTAAGGATGTTTTAGGGTTGTATTTTTTATTAGACCAGCTATATAGTCAGAATAAAGTTAGATTAGCTTTCAAATGCAGGACGTTCTTTATCCTCATCTATCTCTGATAGAAAGTCTTGCCTCTCACACAATTATCTTCTATGGAGTTTTTTAAAGACAGTTTTCCCCCCAAATTGTTCAAGTTTCCCATTTAAAAAATTTTGGTTTTGAAAACCATTTTAAAAAAGCAAACAAAAAAAACCCTTTCAGTTTTCAGTGTACTATTTCAGGTTCAGTTTTAAACTCAAAGTCTAAGACATTTTGATCAATTTAAAATTGATCTATGAAAATTTATGTCTTCAGAGTAATTTTGCATAGATATACATATAAAAGATAATACACAGTATGACTAATGTCTCTGCTGGTGTAATTTAGGTGATAATAATCTCTTTCTATAAACAATTGCACAGAAGCCTTAAAAGGACATGATCAGATCAAATTTGGCCTACAATGTAGGTTTTGTTTTGACAAAACCACTGACCAATAGCGTTTTGTTTCAAATTAATCCATTTATTTAAACAAATAAGCATCCCCCTGAAGGTAGAATGTGAGAATCTGAATCAGGCTACCTTGGAACACACAGAATGTGTATGGTAAGCAAATCGGTCACTTGCATATATGTCTCTAGCACTATATATATATAGATATAGATATATATCTATATCTATATATATATATATACATATATAGCACTATTATATATAATGTGTGTGTATGTGTGTGTGTGTGGTGTGTATGTATATATACATGTATATATATTGCGCTAGAGACATTTATGCAGGTGGCTGACTTTTTCCATTAATATATATATATATATATATATATATATACACACACACACACACACACACACACACACACACATATGAAAAAGCTGGCCACTTGCATATATGTCTCTAGCACAATTCTCCATTCTGAATTCACTGTTACCTGTTAGGCAGGAAATCAAGGGATGGTTTCACACTGCCCTATGGGATCATTTGACCATCCTCAATCCCCCTGCATCCAAGGGGTTCCACTGCTAACATCTTTGTGGCTCACAGTCTAGTGAGTCTGGAGTTGTAGTAAGAGAATAGATCTTCTTTCTCTTTTCACTGTGGAATCAAACTCCATTGTTTCCATTCCACAGATGAGAGTGCATTTCCTGTACACCTGACTGATACCAATCTGATCCTTGAGCATGTAGGTGGACAGTGAGAGCAATAGTAAGTAGAGGGAGGAGGAATTGAGAAATTGATCACCACAGTTAATCCACAAGGATTGAATTACACACTTAAATAAGGGCCAACCAGAATACAGCCCACTCTCGAATCTGATACAGAGGTGGGCATATGATCTGATACTGAGGTGGGCAGATGAGAATAGGATGGAATTCAACGCAGACAAGTGCAAGGTGCTGCATCTACGGAGTAGGAACCAGCAACACACCTATAGGCTGGGGAACACCCTTCTTGTCAACAAGGTGGCAGAAAGGGATCTCGGAGTCATTGTTGACTCCAGGATGAACATGAACTGCACCTTGTTGTGCATCTATGGATGCATCACAAGCAAGTCCAGGGAGGTGATTCTTCCTCTCTATCTGGCATCGGTCAGGCCACAGTTGGAGTACTGCATCCAGTTCTGGGTGCTGCACTTCAAGAGGGATATGGCTAGCATTGAGAGGGGCCAGAGGAGGGCCACTCACATGGTTAAGGGGCAGCAGGGCAGGCCCTACAAAGAGAGGCTAAGGGACCTGAACCTATTCAGCCTCCACAAGAGAAGGCTGAGAGGGGATCTGGTGGCTGTTTACAAACTCACCAAGGGAGACCAGCAGGAATTGGGGGAGGCTCTGTTCCCCTGGGCACCACCTGGGGTTACTAGGAATAATGGCCACAAATTGTTAGAGAGAAGGTTCAGGCTGGATATCAGGAGACATTACTTTACAGTTAGGGCTGCCAGGCTCTGGAATGGACTTCCAAGTGAGGTGCTGCTTTCTCCTACCTTGGGGGTCTTTAAGAGGAGGCTGGACAGTTATTTGGCTGGGGTGATATGACCCCAGCACCCGTTCCTGCCCGGGTCAGGGCGTCAGACCTGATGATTTGTTTAGGTTCCTTCCAACCCTAAGCACTATGATATTATGATACTATGATAGCAGGAACATTTGCTTCCATTGTGTAAGTATACACACATTGTGTAAGTATACATAAATACATAAAGACCAGTGTTAACGAAGATTCCCAATGCAAAGTAAAATAGCATCATTTTATGCATTACATTTTGTTAAACTTTTCTTTCCTGGTTAATCAGAGAAGTGAATTAGGTGCAGTATTTACTTTTAATGTATTTTATTCAGGGAAAACATGCCATCAAAATTAATAGGATTCTTGCAACATTGATGTCAATGTCACTTTGAGTCATAAGAATACTATATGGAACAATACTGCCTAATATTTTTTGGAAGAGCGCTATTAAAGGGTTGCTGCTACATTTTATGTGAGAAGAACATCATTCCATGGACCATTTTCAAAGTTGCAAAATAAAACTAATAGCAAAATTATGTAAAATGATACTGCATCCCATCTCAATGAACAGGATATGCCATTGAGGTCAATGATGACACTTTGGCAAACAGCAATGTTATACTGATATATTGTGTAAATATGCCGTACTGCAGCATGGAGAGATAATACACAGTATGACTAATGTCTCTGCTGGTGTAATTTAGGTGATGATAGTCTCTTTCTATAAACAATTGCACAGAAGCCTTAAAAGGACATTATCAGATCAAATTTGGCCTACAATGTAGGTTTTGTTTTGACAAAACCTCTGACCAATAACATTTTGTTTCAAATTAATCCATTTATTTAAACAAACAAGCATCCCCCTGAAGGTAGAATGTGAGAATCTGAATTAGGCTACCTGGGAACACACAGAATCTAGGCTTAGTCAGTAGGTGCCAAGCTACAGGATCCTAAGGATTAATAAGGCCCAAGAACAGAAGACAATTCAAAACCCTAGTTAGGTCCTTACTCCTGGTTATCCTGGGGATCTGATTGTTCCCCTATTTAATAGGACAACAACACTGTGCATGCATGCCTCACCATAATTATCGAGCTATCACCACGACTGCTTAGTGGCAGAACATGGGACACCTGTGTATTCATTTACTTACTAGATATGTGAAATACTTATTTCAATTTGGCAATGTGGTTAAGGCTGTCTATTCAACAGGGGAGTTGATATTTCAGGTCATACCACTAACATTGGTAAATAAGTGTAAAATCATTTAAAACTTTATTCCAGACTGCAGCATCAGAATTGCTGCTTTTTTTAGTAGCATGGGTCAGGGCCAGGACTGATGTAGGTGACTTGGAAAATTCCTGAAATGTTTCCTAATCCTGATGTACTAATTCCTCCTTACACCAAACACAGCTGTCAATGCCTTGCTGAGGGAATCAAATACCTAGAGATGATCACCCCCATCCCTTATTGCAGTTTCATTTATCCATCCAGTCAGGTTGCAGAGAGTTTTTGACCAAGGTAGTTGACAGGGATTGATACATATAATTCATTAATATTAAAAATTACTCCTAACCTGCGCCTAGTCTATGAAAGTGCATTTCTATCACCATTCACCTCATCATCTTTTCCAAACTCCTTTCAGTTGTTTCACTCATGGTGGCACCTTTCCCCTGCCCTGAAAGTTAACAACATATTATTTTACAGCATCTACCAGAGAGGAGTCCTGAACGAATGCTCTTGGAACACACAAACAAGAATGGGACTTATGATCAGAAAGAAGAAATAGAGAGTAGCTGATACAAAAACTGAAAAAGTTCAAAATTAATTAATAAACTAGCTTAAATCAAAATAATAATTTGGCAAATAATTTCAAGTCTGAATGAAGTCAAGAATAGTGTGATATATGTGCCTGATACAAAAGTAGAAAAAAGGTGTAAAACTTGTTGACTAGGGTATTAATTCTAAATTATTCCCTCTGGATTTAATTTGTCTATTTTCTATTATTTTAAACATGCTATCTAGGGCCAAATACTCAGTTATAATTCAACAGCTCTCCAAGAAGCTTTTTGCTTTTTTTCATGATACTGTGTTTTGGGGCTTTTCCACAGCATGAGTTAGTGCAATTAGCTCCCAGTGGCTCCCAGGGGCTATTGTAGAGGTTATGAAGAAGGGAGGAGAGGTGGGACATAGGACCAATGGTGAAGTGCTTAGCATACCAGTCCGTGTATATGAAAAGAACTTAAAACCTGACATTATACCACAGAAAAATCTAGTGGCTGGTTAAGATAGTCTTATGGCCAGCAAACAGTACAAGGATCCTCAAGTCAGGGTAGGGTGAGGTCCTATGTATCCATTATATTAATTTAGGCATTTATTTCAGTACAGCTTATATTGATGATGATAATACAGTATTTGAATTCAGCAGAGACTTGCATTTCTGGCCAGCTACTTTAATCTTTATAAGTACTTGAAAGTGCAGTTATTTATGATCTTGCGCTGTTCTGCCATTCAAACTGTTCACCAAAGTCTCAGCAGCTATATCTTACTGTTAAATTAATTGATTAATGCAAGCCCTTAGCAAAAACTGAAGTTACATTATTATGAATGCTTATATTTGTACTCTTTCAAAGAACTCTCTAAAAATATTAAATTCAGGGAAAAAAGACTGATAGAAACTGCCTAATCTAAGAATCATTTATACCTTGTAATATGAGATATATGTAAATTGACTATGTTTTAATTTATATTTGTCACTGCAAAACATAATGTCATCTCATAAAATTGTTTGCAGAACATTTCTTTTTGATGTAAAGAGAGGTTTTAATTTCTTCACTTGCATGTAAATATTTTCTTTTGAAAAAATGAGAACTAGGGTAATATTTAAGGACCAAGGTCCTATTTTCAAATATGACTTGAGGCCAGATTTACAAATGGACTTGAATGCTGAACTGTTTCTGTAGGCATTCAGAATCTAAAATTTTGCATCAGTGTAATTGAGGACTGTTCCCTATGCTGCTTTCGCTCCTTGCACCCTATCCTCTGCGTGAGTGTGATGTGCTATGGTCAACGTTTGTGATTAATGGAACTGGCATTTTCTGAGGTGCATCCATAACACCATAATTGTATTGTGGGTGCCAATGATTGATACTGTTTAAAGTAATTGCTCACTTACCACCTTATCCATGCCCCTACCAGAAACACAATAGTGGAAATGCATAGCTATAAGGTCCCTTCTATATTGTGCCTGGCCTCATGCCCAGAGCTTGAGATAAACCACTAGTTCTGGCTTCATGCCCAGATGTTAGGACAATGAAGTACTACCACAAGGTACCTTTTGCCTTGACAGTGACTTCAGCTTTTCACCTTGGCTTCTGCCCTGAGAAAGTAGTACTGACATTCACTCAAATGCAAACAACTCATTAGGGATAGATGAAGGCACTTTGTTACAAGTGATGCATTGCAAGCCAGGAAACAGGGAAAGGAAAAAACAGAAGGATTTTAATCATCAGGTCTGCTGCTTGGTTGGTTGGTGCAGTGCACTGTGGTAATTCAGGTTTCTCTCTAAGGGCCTTCTTACATGGTAATTTTAGACACCTTCTGGAACTCTTAAATCCTGGATTGGCTGCACATTAACAGCTTTAAGTGGCTTAAAGCACTCATTATTCGTCTTAAAGTTACACCACTCCAGGGCAGCATTATCTCTAGTCCACCTAATTTGGCTCCTGTTCCACTGAAGTGTGGCCAATTTTCACAGCTATTCCACTCAAGTTGAAGTCCTCCAGCAGCCCAGGAGGCAGTGGCCCCTCCTGAATCGGAGGGAAGGGGCAGGGAGGGGTTGCCAGGATGCAGCAGGGCCTAGCCTGCTGCTCCTGCTGGGCAGAGCCAAAGCTGCAGTCCTGGAGTGCCCAGCAACCATGGCACCTTCTGGATTGTCTTGCTGCTCCAAATGCCCAGCCCCAACTCAGGATGCAGTGCTTGTAGGGACTGGCAGGCTGGTACTCATCCCTCCCACTGACCCACTGTTTAACCTGCTCCACTGCAGCATATCCCCTACCAGTGCCTACAACCCCAGGACCCAGACACATGTCCTAGCAGGGCTGGGCTGCTGGAGCAGGGTGGAGCTTGGTGTCTGCAACATGGTAGCTTGAGGCCGATTTCCACTGATCCCATGCTCCACCAGGCTGTGCAGGTTCTGGCCACTGACCCTACCCCACCTGGCTCACCCTGCAGAGGTAGCAGCTGGTAGGTACCTGAAGCCCTGCGAGCCCTCCTTAGCAGTCAAGTGGCTCTGGGCACAGAGCTCAATGCTGCCTATGTGGGATGGGACTGCACAAAGCAGGCAGGGAGGCTGCTCCACTCACAGGCACCTCCCAAATCCAGCAGGAGCAGGAAGTCCTATCCCTGTACCCAGCGACTGTTGGAGTGTGTGCCTGGATCTAGGGGCCTGATTCTTTATTTTCTCTGAAGCTCACCCTCCCATGCTGCTGCCATCTGAGCTGTTGGCTGGCAAGATGCTGTCTCAGCTCTAAGGGGTCCAATCCTTTTTGGAGCTCAGGAAATGCCCAACTGGGCAGCAGTTTAGGTGGGTGTGATGTTGGGGGGGTGGGGTCCAGAAAAAAAAAAAAGAATAATCAGGACCATTAGAGCTCAAGTAGCAGGCCAGTCCTGTCTCTAACTCCTAGTCCTGCCCCTATTCACCAAGCCTTTAGGCTAGGGACAGAAATTATACATAAACCAGTATAAGTGATCAGAAACAGGTTCAAATCTGTAAAACAACAGAAGTTCAGTGCACATAAACTGCACTCAAAATGGCCGAAGTTGGTTTAAGATAAACCTGGATGGATGTAGTATCAGACTTAAGTGATTTAGGTTAAATCAGTTTATTGAATTTCTGTTCCAGATCCCCACCAGATCCAAGTTAACTCACAGTCACCCAGTATCCCAGGATGCTTTGCACCTCTCCTGCAAGCCCCTTCCTTGCAGGGTGGGTGGACTAGCCTTGGCCCGAGCTGTCTGCTCCAGCCAACTCAAGCTGTGTGTTTTGAGTGGTGCAACTGCTAGCTGTCTGCAGCCTTTGCAAGTTACTGGCTGACAGTTCAGTTAGACACATATTGATTATGTCCCAGCTGGATCATGCAAAGTGGTCATAGCAGGTAGTGAGGAACACCATTAGACAGTCCCTGACATTCCAGGGAAGAGCCAAATGCACTAGTGAGGCATCACAGCATGCCTCCCTTCTCCACACATCAGAGTCATCAGGGATCACCATTTCCTGCAGTAAGAGGCAAGCAAAGACTGGTGGACTGCCTTGTGCAGCAATGAACGAATGCCACCTCTGCTGTGGGGTCAGATAGATCAGGGTACCATGGGACAGAGTGCCAATGTCCTGTGGTTATAAGTAAGAAGCATTAGAGGGACCCCAGGCAACAGACCATGCTTAATGCCAGCCTAAACAATAGGGCTGTACGAAACACCATCATTTTGTTTCAATGTCTGTTTTGCCATTTCAGAGGGACAGAGTTTTGTTTCGTTTTGAAGCACTGTCCTGTCTTGTGTCATCAAAACGGTTTTGTTATTTCTACATTTTGCACATAGGCTATACGGCTGCGTTCCGCGTCCCACCACTGCACTGAGCTCCATGGGGATGTGGATCTGCTCAGAGTGCAGCCTGGCAGTGGGAGGTGTGTGGAGCCAGGGCTGCGCTCTGCCTCCCGCTGCCTGGCTGAGCTTGCATGTAAAGGCTGTGGAGCTGCTCAGAAAGCAGCCCGGTGGCAGGAGATGGGGAGAGCCAGGGCTGCACTTCAATCAGCTCTACTAGCCCCATGGAGTGCAGCCCAGCAGTAGGAGGTGGGCAGAGCCAGAACTGCACTCCCCGCTGGGCTGAGCTTCATGGAGCTGAGGAGCCACTTGGAACCCAGCCATGGCTCTCCCCTGCCTCCTGCCACTGGGCTGCTTCAAAGCTCTAAATGTTTTGAAACTTTTGAAACATTTTGAGTGCCCTCATTTAGTTTTGAAACTGTTTCAAAGCTTTTTGTTCCATTTTGATTTCGCGGTTTTGAGCTCAAAACATGTCAAAACAGCTTTGAAATGAAACACTCAGTGAAATTTCACACAGCCCTACTAAACAAGCCCTACTGCACTCCATTGAATTCAGCCCCATACCTATTGCATGTACAATGCAGAGACCAGTTACCAAAAAAGGTTCCAGGCAGAAGATGACCCGTGATTGAAGAAAGATGGATGTGTTTGCCTTTCTGGTGGAGGCCAGCTAATCCTAGGTCCTAAAGGTCAGGCAATGGAGCGAGGAAGAACAGGTGTACCACAGCCAATGCTTGGACATGGTCAGGCACAGGATCATCATGTGTATTGCACTGCTGTGCGTCTTGCCAGGTGACACGCAGAGGCCAAGAAGTACTATGCAGCCATTACCAAGTGTAAAAAACAAGGTACAGTAAAAGTTCTGTTATCCAGCATCTTACAAGCCAGCATGCTCCCTAACTGGCATGCTGGCTTGTAAGATAAAGTGAAACCAGAAGTGCCCACTGTGGCACTTCCTGTTTCTCTGAGCCTCCATTGCTCAGGGCAAAGCAGCCTGCACTGCCGAGCCCTCATGGCCCGGGGGCATAACAGGCTGTGTGGGGCTGTGCAGGACTGACCTCCCTGTCCCATGGGGCCCTGTGGACCCCACGGGAGGTTCAGTGATGTCGTGGGAGGGGCGGAGGGATGTCCCAGACGTGGCATGAGAAGCAGTGGCCGAGGCCACACAATTAACTGGCATATTTTGTTATCCGGCATCTTTCATTCCTGAGGGATGGCAGATAACAGAGCTTTTACTGTACTGAGTGCATGAGTGACTGGTGCCTCCTGAATCTGAGGCGGCACCCTTAGAAGCTGATGATAATGGCAGCCCTGTCAGGGGGGCACCAGCCCTGCTGACAGCATTGTTGTCAGCCGTCGGGGTGGGGCGGGGGGAACCAGCCCCGTCAGTGGGGCACGTGCACCCCTGTGCACCCCCTACCCATTGCCTATGACTCAGTCAATCTGTGAGGGCTGAGCAGGAATCCATGGGTTGCTTCATGTCTGCCTTGAGCCTGCAGATGGAGGTATCCTTGATGCTGTCTGTGTCACTGCACAATTCAAAATATGAATGGGATTGTCTAGTTGCCGTTGGAGGCACAAGCTGCCACACAGCTTCATCGTCCCACAGGAGTCTCCTGCTTAAGGAGTAGGAGCATATACACCCTAGCAATCAGCAAGGTGCACAGTCATCCAAATGTTTAACAATTTCTTTATCTCCATTTTTCTGAGTAGTGACCTGGCCATCCCCCCACACTTGGACCCCTGTAGGCCCCATGGGAGGCACACCCAGGCCTAGGGTCAGCAAGGACCTAGTCAGGGAACTTCTGGAGGGACTGGATGTATTTAAATCAGCAGGTTCTGACGATCTCCACCCCAGAGTGCTGAGGAAATTAGCAGAGGTTATTGCGGGACCTCTGGCACAGCTTTACAAGCACTCATGGTGCTCTGGTGATGTGCTGGAGGACTGGAAAAGGGACGATGTGGTTCCCATTTTCAAAAAAGGGAGGAAGGAGGACCCAGGAAACTATAGGCCCATTAGTCTTACCTCAGTCCTGGGGAAGCTTTTTGAGAAAATTATCCTGGTGCATGTCCACGAGGGGCCAGCAGGGGAGACTATGCTTAGGGGCAACCGACATGGGTTCATTAGAGGCAGGTCCTGTCAGACCAACCTGGTGGCTTTCTATGACCAGGTCACCAAATCCATGGATGAAGGTGTCGCAGTGGATATAGTCTTTCTGGACTTTAGGAAGGCCTTCAACATGGTCTCTCACCCCATTCTCATTAAAAAACTAGGAGACTGTGGTGCCGATGCCTACACAATCAGATGGGTCACTAACTGGCTAGAGGGCCGCAACCAGAGAGTGGTGGTGGATGGGCAGTGGGGTTCTGCAGGGCTCGGTCCTTGGGCTCACACTGTTCAACATCTTCATCAGCGACTTGGACAAAGGGGTAAAAAGCAACCTGTTCAAATTCATAGACGACACTAAGATGTGGGGGGACGTGGGCATGCTAGAAGGGAGGAATAGGCTGCAATTGGATCTGGACAGCCTACAGGGGTGGGTAAATGAGAACAGGATGGGTTTCAACACTGACAAGTGCAGGGTACCGCACCTAGGGAGGAAGAACCAGCAGCAGACCTACACGTTGGGAAACTCCCTTCTCATCAGTACAGAGGCAGAGAAGGATCCTGGAGTCATTATTGAGGTCAATATGGACATGGGCAGACAGTGTGGGGATGCAGTCAGGAAGGCCAACCATACCTTGTCATGCATCCACAGATGCATCTCAAGTAGGTCCAAGGTGGTGATTGTCCCCCTCTATGTGGCACTGGTCAGGCCGCAGTTGGAGTACTGCATCCAGTTCTGGGCACTGCACTTCAGGAGGGATGTGGATAGCATGGAGATGGTACAGAGGAGGGCCACCCGCATGATCAGGGGTCAGCAGGGCAGGCCCTATGTGCAGAGGCTATGGGACCTGAACCTGTTCAGCCTCCACAAGAGAAGGCTGAGGGGGATCTAGTGGCCGTATACGAACTGGTCAGGGGAGACCAGCAGGCATTGGGAAAGTCCCTGTTCTCCTGAGCACTCCCAGGAGTGGCAAGAAATAATGATCACAAGCTGGCAGAGGGTAGATTCAGGC
The DNA here is from genome assembly GCF_030867095.1 of Alligator mississippiensis. Taxonomy (NCBI): domain Eukaryota; kingdom Metazoa; phylum Chordata; order Crocodylia; family Alligatoridae; genus Alligator; species Alligator mississippiensis. Next base: position 30,763,103 of record NC_081826.1, on the reverse strand, counting down.
TAGATATCAGGAGGCGCTACTTCACAGTCAGGGCAGCTAGGATCTGGAACCAACTTCCAAGAGAAGTGGTGCTGGCTCCTACCCTGGGGGTCTTTAAAAGGAGGCTGGATGAACGCCTTGCCAGAGTCGTTTGAGCCCAGCATCCTTTCCTGCCCAAGGCAGGGCGTCAGACTTGATGATCTGCTCAGGTCCCTTCCGACCCTACCAACTATGAAACTATGAAATATGGCTGCTGCAACCCAGAGACACTCTGCACATAGTTTTTTCCCCTGTGTGCATGTATGCTGCAGTGGTGCCAGACCTGCAGCCTACTCATGTTTGCAGGAATGATAGGTTCCCCCAGTGTAAATTTATAGGGTCATTGTTATTTTCTTTCTGTCTTTAAAATATTTGATTTGTTTACTTGTTCTATTGACCTCCCTTTTCACATTCCTGTTATGCTGTTTAATACAAATTCAGCCTGTTTTCAGACCCATGGTTGTGGTATATGGAATGTACCTGTAAGAGGCCAGCAGTGGGATGACCCAGTCTTTGTGGTGGTGGGTAGTTGTAGTTCTCCCTACAAGCTGTGAGCATGTGAGTTACTCAATCCTGTTCCTAATAAAGATAAAGCTGTTTGCCACCCCACCGATGAATGGTGACTCAAGGACAGAACCCCAAAGGCATGGAGGTCTGAGTGAGTACCCCACCCTGGAACCCAAAGGCATAGAGTAAACATTATAATGGTCATTCACCATATGTATGTGGAAGGAGTGTTGGTGGGGCATCAGCCAGTTCATTTCTCTCACTTTCGTGCAAAAAAAAAGAAGCCATAGCTAGCACTAGATGTGTCTCCCTCTGTCCCTCCTGGGAACTGGCTTTAAGAGCCCAAATCTGATTTAAAAAGCATGGGTGGGAAGAAGCTGTACACAGATGGCCCAAGTTGTTCCTCCTTCCCTGTCCATCTCCCTCTCCTCTCTCCATCAGGGTCCAGAAGAGTAGGGTATGAAGGAGTCCACAACCTCACACACCCAAACATTCACAACTTCTTTTCACTCCATCCCTTGCATGTCCTCAGAAGCACAGCTCAGCACCCAGTGGGCACCCAAGCCTCCACAGAGCTCTTACAGAGTCCACAGCTTTGCACAGCCAAAGCCTTAAATACTTCCCTTTGCTCCCCTCTCCACATCCCCAGGAACGTGGCTCAATACCTGACTAAATTCTTCCCCCACCCCAACATCCCCTGCCTATGTTGGAGATGAGTAATTGAGAACACAAGTTCTGTTTACAGTATTTAATTCTGTACATGTTTAATTGTTTGCATCACTATTCTGACTCAGTCCAGAACCTGGCAAAGTGGTTTGCCAGAGTGTCTCACACAGGGTACTAGGTGAATGGTCTGTATTTGAGAATTCACAGGCATGGCACCTACAGAAGTCAGGGGCTGCTTCACTTTGACACTCTTTGGCCTCTCAGATGTGCAGCACGTAAGTATGCAGAGACCATGAACCGGGCACGTTTTACTCGCTAGTATCCACACATGTCCTCATGTCCTTTTAGTGAGCCTTGAGATGGTCAAAAGCACAGTTCTCTGCCATTAACCTGGTAGTTAAACAGTTTCTTCCAGGCATCCAGTGACAGGCCAGAAGTGCAGTGAGTAAGCATGGTCTCTGATTAGTAGCAGCAGTACAGTCACTCCCTCTACCTGGAGATTGGGGACATCAAGAACAAACTTTCTGCTCCATCAGTTCAGAGAGGAGTGAGCTCCTAAATTTCCCGACATCCGACCATCTGACATTTATGTGTGTGATACAGCCCTGGTGGTCCATGACTGCTTGAAGCATGACCAAGAAGTAGCCCCTCCAATTGATGAATTGGTTATTGGTACACAGGGGAAAGGGTGACAATGTATGTGCTATTGATGACCTCAATGCAAATGGGGAGCCCCAGGATGGCAAACCTGTCCTCAACCTCAACCTGACAAAATGCCAAGATGGTTTCTCACAAACCGGAGGCTGTCCAGGGTTGCAACCTCTACAGTGATGGCAACATACCTCTCCATGGATAAGGGCACTGGCATTGCCCACTGTACATTGTAGGGCAAGCTCAGTACATATCTCCATGCAAATTCCCCTAGACATCCTGAATTTTGTACACTATTGTTCATCATCCCAGGTGGTCATGGTAATCAGTTGCTGGTCACCTACCTGGCCTAGAAATGGCACTCTGTAGTTTAGGATCACTATCATGTTTGGCTGGCCACAGTATGCTGGCCATACCATTTTCAGGGCATCAGTTGTTGCCATGGATTAGAAGCCAGATGTAGCCAAAGACCATCCATTGTTTGGCATCAAGCACATGTGAGCTTCTCTCCACAAGAACTGCTTCCTTGCTCTTGGTGTGAATGAAATAAGTCACGGTGGTCATTAGAGCCTGCCAATGTTACCTTCTTCATTCAATCTGACTTACGAGTTCATGACACTGGGAACTGGCAAAGACTGCAAGGTGATAACCACAAGTGGATTCACAGAAACCAGTGGTGGTTAGTGAGTGTTGGCAAGATAAATGCATCAGAAATACATATGGGTGGTTAGGAGCATGAGATGCATAGTGATTTGCACTAAAATTCTTCCCACAGAAATTTTACTACATGCAATATGAACACTCATTGGGCATTTTGTTCAGTACTGGAAGTCAGGGGAACCTACAGACACCTGAACAGAGCAAGACATGCTGGGATAAGTGCTTGCTTGAGACACTTGCTAGTAGAAAAGCAATGGTGCCTTCAGCCACTTTGTGACTCTTATTGGAAGTACAATGTGTGGGCCCACCAATTCTATGACTTCTCTATTTCAGTAGTTGCAGCACAACTGGTCCTGGGAGAAATGTGACATCTGTATATAGCTTATGTGTCTAAAACTATGTCTGGGCTTGTCCAGAATTCTTGGTTGCTAGCTTATCCTAAGCCTGTCAGGATCCATTAAAATACTTCACTGGAGCAGGAACTGGAAAAAAAGATCTTCTGTTTTGTAGGTAACTACCCTAACCAACAGAGCCATGATCACCCACTCTCCATGTCTCAGTGGACATTTATTCATTCCTTGCAAAGTGGAATCATTTTAACAGAAAGGGCTGAGAATATTCCACCCAAGGATACCCAATATCCTGGTAAAGAGGGAATTTACCTGGAAGCCTGGAGATGTGGGTTTATAAACTTTCCAGCTGAGGATGGATCTCATATGATCTCCCATTAGAATAGCACTGCAGAAACTTAACATAAAATCATCTGTAAGAATTCTGAAATGAGAGGAAGGGAAATTTAAAGGTGGTTTAGCAATAGTAAAGTGACTGAAGATAACACATTTAGGAACAGAATTTCAATCCCAGTGTTGACAAACTAGAAAAAACAACCAAGACACACACTACAACAAGCAGTACAAGAATTATTTACTATACAATTATTTTGATTTCTTCTTCCCTTTTTGGTTTTATAAACTGTCCAAAAATCTCTTTGTATTTCTGTGAGGTTTAGGAGTCCTTGCTTGACATAGAGCTTCAGGAAAAGAACTAAGCAGAAAAATTCCCTCCACCCCGCCAACTTAAATCTTTCTATAACAGCTTGGTTTTACATGCTGTACAGCTTCAGAATAGGTTTTAAAATTCCCTTTTTTGTCTAGAAAAATAAAGTTTGCTTTGTTTGGTTGCCTCCCACTCCCCCAGGAATAGAAAAGCAAAGGGAAAAAAAAATCCCACAAATAATATAAAGTGGAGTTTCCATAAACTCAAGTTCCATTTTAAATATTTCTAGTGCTGTCTATCACAGTTGTCACAGGTACTGTTGTTTGCCTTACAAGTGTGTTTGTGCTTACTTTTTCCTATTAAGGAGGGGGAAAAACTAGATAACATGGTTGGGTAGCAGACCTATGAACTGTGGCAGGAGATATCTCTGTAGGGCTACGATAATGCTCTGAGACATTTTGCAGAGAATGAAAAGCTGGGGCTCAGAAAAAGATGGAAATGCCAATGCCACTTATAACAACATACATCATTAGAAGAATACTAGAAGAATAAGTTCATATTTCTGTCATGCCAGGTCATAGGCAGCCAGGTCATGGATGTTACCTCAGGGCCAGGAGAAGCAGCCAAGGTCCAAAGGAAGTGTGTTAAGTCAGAGCATACAGAAACCAGAATCTAGAAGGTTCATCCAGGGAATTCATTCAGAGATTCAGAGGGCCATGCAGAGCACAGGGTCAGGAGGCTAGTGGGGTCAGGTATCCAGAAAATCAAACCAGAATCCAAAGGGTTAAGCCAAACTCAGGTTCTATGGGTGAACCAGGTCAAGTATCCAGAAAGTCTGTCAAAGAGCCAGAAGTCAAGAGTACAGGCACCCCAGTACAGAACTAAACCTTGCTGCCTACACACTTCCTCATCCAGGTTAGGGATTTATATTGGAAGGGGTGAGGAGACAGCTGACCCTGACTGGCCACTCTGGACTCCAAGAAGGCTGTTCCAACACAGCACATTGGAGCAGACTTGATTAATCACATGGCAATTAAAGTGTCATATGAATCAGAGCCCCTGTGCTGGAAATGGCAGCGGGGCACTTTAAAGCTCATTCAACAAGTGTTAGTTAAAGCGCCCTGATGCCATTTTTCAGTGTGTGGATGCTGATACATGTGACACTCCAGGCATTTTAATTAGCGCAGCTCTTGGAGCTGTGCTAATAAAGTGCTCCCCACCCCACCATACCTCCCAGAGCATGTCTATAAATGCCTTCTGTTGGCAGGGAGTGGGCATATGCCTGAGTCCAACTAGAGGGTGCTGGCCATTAGTGCTCTGCCAAGAAGGTGTCAGACAAGGATGAATGGCTGCACTAAGAAGAATGAATCTCCAGGTTCAAAGCCACAGCCTGATAGCTTCATTACATTAATGACAGAAAGTCCTTCGTAGAACACAGTCATTTAGAAGAAAGAGGAGTCCTAGAGGAAATAAAAAGTATAACCTATCCTATGGACTTCAGTGAGGTTCTCCTAACTCTTCTGTTCTAGATCAGATATCATGCAGAAGAAACCCATGAATACAAGTCATATCAGTAAAACAAATGAGGAAAGGCATCTGCATTTCTGGGTAATCTGTTGCCTCTCTAATTTCTTACACATTTTTTCTCTTGCAGCATGTTCATTGCATAGATAATGGAATGTCAGTGAAACTGGGGAGTACTGTAATAATAAGCTTTCCTCTGGTAACTTTAGGCGTTTGCAATTCTTTTCAGATTTCATTACATCTCCATTTCCTGGAGACTTTCATTACCACATTCTGCAATCTGCTTCACATTCTGTGATCATTTGCCTAAAATATAATAATATTACTAGGTCTGAGTTTTATTTATTTATTTTAATAACTAGGTCCTGGTAACATCTGGGGATATCCAGTGTTTAAGACTAAATGGCATTCGTGAAGAAACGAGAAGCAATCTATTTTTGACTGCACAATTATGTATCTTTAAAAGGCTGCTTGTTAAGCTTCTTTTAAAGGATAGCATTTAGCTTTGTTTTTAATGACTTATCTTATCTGGCATCCTGGTCTTTTCCTTAGCCCTTTTCTAATAGCTCTTCAGGCTCACTCTAACACCTCTGTCTTGGCTTCTCTCTTAAGAAAACATACAGAAGCCATATTTGCCTCAGGCATCTTGTACTCATCAATGATTACAATTCTGCTGCTTTTTGATTCCTCATATGCTTTTCAACACTACCAACCATGGCTTAAATATATCATGTGTAACAAAACAAAATCTGGCATTGCTCTCATGTTAAATCAGAAAGCTTTCAAAAGTACCCTCTAGGGCTAACTCGGAAGGAAACAAAAACATCTTCCATTCCTATTGTCTTTATTGTTATATCGTACAATTTAAAACTGAAAGCAAAATGAAGTTATTTTCTTAAAAGCTGATATTTCGATTAAATTAATGATCCTACAAAGAAGTCTTTGAGGACTAGATGGCTAATGTCCTATTCCTGAAAAAAAAGACCATTGCAATTAACTGCACTGGATTTTTACATGGCTTGTTAAAAATTAATCTGGTGAAGATTCACATTTATTAGCCACTAGTTCCTCTAAAACATATTTATAGAGAATCCTTTTAAGAGCATTATCCAAAGTCCACTGAACTCAATATAACTTCTTCAATGAGTTTTGAATTCGGCCCTAAATAACTGATAAAGCAATAAAGTTATCAAAGAAAAAAGATTCACACCAAGACTATATATCAGGACTCAGATGTACCGTTCAGCATGTTTTGCTAATGCAGTAAGAGAATGCCATTGCTACTCAGTAAGAGAAGGCCCCTTCCAGCTCCTATATTTATGTAAAACATGATCAGAATGAGTCCAAAGCATGAAATCTCCCATGGGGAGGCACCATGTATATTGGATCTCTTTAGTATAGAAGTAGATGTAAACCATTATTTAACTTTTCATGTTAAGGGCCATCTCATCAACTAAATGAAGAGAAGCCAGGTGAAAATAAATTCTGGAAAAAGATAATTGGGAGAGGGAGCATTTTAATGAATCTTTCACCTTTATATTATTTTTCACTAAGAGCAGCTGCCTCCAGATCAACAAGATGATCTACAGTAGTGGTATTCAGCTGCAAGTTTCCCTGCTCTGGTTATCCAAATATACATACCCCCCCCCCCCCCAAACAAGAACAAAAACAAAACAAAACCCAGCAAAAAAACAAAAAACAAACTCTCTCTATCAAAAACTAAGATCTTGGGTCAAATGTGGACTTAGCCACATACTGTTGACCTCCAGGCTTGATTATTGTAATTTTCTGCATATATATATATATATATATATATATGTGTGTGTGTGTGTGTGTATAAACCCATTGACCTTACAAAATAAACAAAAACAAATATTCTCCTCCAATCTCCCCCAAATAACTCAGATCACACAAACCCATTGGACTCCTTGGACTCCAACATTTGAATATTTCACTTTTGATACTAGTTATTAAATACCAGGGTTAAAGCAACTCTTCAGCCCTTACGTTGAAAGCCATACATATGACACTCACAGGTTACCAAAAGGCTTCCTACACTGTGGGACCTCCTTCAACCTTCTGTTGTTTCATTGTAACAACACAATTGTCAGATTTAAGCATGAGAGCTTTCTCAGTTTGTTACCTATCACTCTGGAAGTTTGTTAACAGTTTGTTCCAGGAGAGTTCAGATTGCCACAAATCACAAAGGCATCAGACTGAAATGCAAAACCCATATCTTTGGCCCTCACTTTTCAAAATACTAAAAATCAGCGATAATATATAGAACAAAAACACCATAAAATAATTCTCAGTTCTTGTTGACTGGTATAGAGAGAGACGTATATCTTCTCTATATACTTCCCAATTTTGTGAGGTGTGCAAACACAACAGTACTGGATGCCAGATAAGAATGCAGTCAGAGACAGATATGATGACCTATTTTTGTTTTGCTGTTTTTCACTGTATTATCTTATATTATTTTTCCACATTATTAAACCAGGAGATATAAAAATGGCAGTGACAGCACTCAGACTTTAAAAATTAAAGTGAGTGTAACAAAATTGAAATGTGAGATAATTTGCATATGGAATTTGTGCCTCTGTAGGCAAAAAGCTTAAAAAACTTAAAAGTCACAATCATGTTTTAAGTACACAGTATGCTTGGTTACTCGCTGATCCAGAATAAGAAACTGTAGTTATACGAACAAACAGTTGGAGAAATGCAGTGGTGTTTGTGTAACTGACCAAACACACCCTTTTGTAAAGATGTTTCAGTACCACTTTAATTGTGAATTCGTAGAGAATTTCAGATAATGGCATTCAGAAGTACTTTTTAAAAAGCTTATTTTGCAAGCTAATACTGCTGTGCAGTAGCATCGCATGACCGTTTTTGCCACACAATGCTACTGCGCAGTAGTATCAGGTTATTGCTCAGTCAGCATGTCATGTAGATGCAGCTATACACACATATATATATTTTATGAGAGAGAGAGAGGGGTGTATAGATATAAAATGCCCCATTACTATAGGTACTGGGGAACTGAGCCACATAGAGCCTAAATGAATTGCCTAAGTCACAAGAAATCTTATCATTGTTGTGTTATTCTAGACTTTAGACTCTCATTTGTAATACCAACATTCATTATTTGTGTTATACTAGTGTCTAGGGCAACAGAGAACAAGACCCCACTTACCTAAGCACTGAATGAAGAATAAATAAAATAGTTGCTGCTCAAAAAAGAATTATGTTTTAAATAGCAACACAAACTGGAAGAAGGGGAAGGGCTGTTACTTAATCACAAAATAAGCAGAGTGATGGTCTACAAATGTGCTAATTCCAGTTTTGAGAGGAGGGGGAATGAGGAAGACTGAAGGATGTGGATGTGTTTTAGATAACTAGAAAGACAAAGGAAGAATGTGGGACCATAGAAGGGAAATAGGTGTGAAAGGGTAGGCTTTGCTTAAATACAGATTAATGTAACCATTGATCAGTACATGTACATTTTACGCATGTGCCCTGCTAACAGCATTAACCAAAGCAGGCCCCTTTGAGAACAGAACGTGGTACCACATATGGCTTACATGGAAGTATTGAGAAAATTAGACTCTTAGGCCATACAGGTCCCTTTGAAAGGCCCATGTCCAGAAAGTGATCAATAAGACTGGTAAATAGGGATGGAATTTATCCAGACCAGGACAGTTTATTAAACTGGTCTCTCACTTGGTAGGAAAGTCATGCTAGCTATTGAGAACTGGGATGTAAATATTAGGGCTGCGCAAAATTTCACCAGACATTTCATTTCAACACTATTTCGACTCATTTTGAGGTCAAACAGCAAAATCGAAATGAAACAAAGGGCTGTGAAACAGTCTTGAAACAAAATGAGACTAGTTGAAATGTTTCGAAAGTTGAAATGTTTCAACCACAGCACTGGGGAAATTAACTCAGCCTAGCTGGGCTGACTTCCCATCCCCAGTGCTAGATGGCACAGGGGGCGGGGAGTCCACCCAGCAGGATTGTCTCCCCATCCCCCACACTAGATCATGCTGGGGGCGGGAAGTCAGCCCAGCTGGACTGGGTGAAATGTCAAAACAGCGTTGAAACAGCCTTTCTGTTTTGACGGAATGGAACAGCTGTTTCAAATCAAAATGAAATTCAAAATGGAACACTGTTCTGTCGAACTGTCGAACCTCAAGGCAAAATGGAACGGTGCCATTTCACACAGCCCTAGTAAATACTGTCACCAAAATGTTTTGATACTTGGTGAGAGCTAGGATGTATATGCTGTAAACATGAAGTTGTTTGGTGTATAAAAATGGTCCTGGGAACCCATAATACTTCCTACTAAGCTTGAATATGTATTGTTTTATACTAGTACCATGTCTGCAAATGACCTGGCTAGTATTGTATACTGGAAGGAATGTTAGGATCTAAGTTTGTTTGCAAATAATAAATACAGCTAAACCATTGTCACTGGATCCAAGTTGCACTCATTCTTTCTGTTATAATAAAGTTGTTAGGAGGATACACTGCATACCAGAGCAACAGCTTCACAGAAGGTATCTCAATACCATGGGCATAGACCACCCAAACTCACGGAGCCTGATGTCACTGGTAATACCTACATCTCTGACAACACTACTAAAGTCCAATAACAACATTAAAAATTAAAAATTTAGAACTTTTTGAACTCTGTGTAACCTTGGTTGCTTATCTAGACCATGTCAAAGTACATAATTATTTTAACACTGTCTAGAAAAGATAGGTGTTCAGGTTCAGTTTTCAATAGGTGAAAAATGACAATTACACAATCTCCTTTGAAAATAGATTTATGCATTCAAATCACACAATGACACAAATTTACAAAATCCAGGGTATTTAGAGTTAACGTTATTATTTCATATCAACATAACTCATTGTTCACAGCTTAAATAGAGGAAGTGGAGATGCAACTAACAAGTTCCTGACAGTGTCCAATCTGAAATTGAGTAGACCATATAGCAACATATTTGGAAAAAATATTTTAAGCATCACTTAAAAATTTGTTAGTATTCATGTGACAATCTAAGAAATGGTCACTGAATAAAAAGGTGTCATGAAAGCTCATGTGAATAAGTACATGTAAACTTCTCAGGGTCACCATCTAATATTCAAATTTTATCTTCCTTTTTATAATGTTCAAAAATCATGCACTGAGATGGCAGAAAGGTACCACAGAATTCAATTGGCCAATGATACAGCATAAATAATAAAAAATACACATTTCAAACCTGAAACATTTTTTTTCGAATAACCTATAGGTTAAAATATGTTAATAGAAAATTAGGAAAAACAGCCTATTAATTGTAGAGACATGACTAAAAATAGTTTAGAAGGAGTGATCAGAATGACCACGGTTATGATAACATTGTATTCATTTACCAAATAAATAAAAAATCATGTAATAAACATTTTCTTTAAATGAATTTTGAAACTGTCTGAACAGGAAAATCATTCCTCTAACATACTGTATATGACAAAATGCTGTAAACTAAGTGAACTAGTTAAACAATTACTGTGTTTAAAGATGAAAAACCTCTAC